>NW_012149541.1:1407742-1459897 GCF_000956105.1 Propithecus coquereli | reverse complement strand
GATTATTCCTACTCTAAATGGTCCCAGCTTCTGTGCCTGTGACTTAGCATTCTCCTTTGTCTGTGTTTTCTTTCATTACTTTATTGTGATCTTTCGGTATGTGCTGCTGGCTGATCTTATCCTTATCCAGCTTCCTTTCATTTTCTCATTCTGTTCAATGTTTCTAATGCCCTTTGGACTGGGAAACCAGGCTAATTGAACCAATTTGTAATAAGGGAGTATAGATTCTAAGAGAACTTCTGGGTAAGGTAAGTGGTATTGTAAACCTGGGATTTGAGTTCTTCTCCCATCTTATTTGCCAGTGGGATATAAAAATATGGAAAATCTAGTTCCAAAAACCAGACACAAGTGTCCTCAGGAAGTTAGTGGGGATGTTTGACCCACATTCACACTGCTAACTCAGAGAGTAAGAGTACATAGCTTGGCCTCCCTCTCACTGTTGGACATGTACAACTTCAGGAAGCACTTAGCAGTCCTCATAGTCTCCAGCGTTTCCATGAGGTGGGGGCACCTACAGCTAGTAGAAACAGGGATGGCACCTGTAACTAGTACCTGGGCTAAAGAGGCAACGTGAGGGAGAGAGCAGGCTCCACAGAGTAGACATGATACCTGTCTGCTGGAACTGCCTTCAACTGGCAATTCCTTCATCCATATCCTGAAACTGCTAATTGATGAAAGGATAATGTATATGTTCCATAAATTAAAAATGATCCATCTTCTTTTGTCTGTGCCTAAATATGCTATCCACACATTAAATTCATTCTGTTTGTCAAAATAATATTGAATACCTACTGTGTGCTGGGTCAAATTTTAGGCACTAGGGATATGGTGCTCAGTAAGATAGGCAAGGTCTCTACTCTTTTGGAGCTTCCATTCTAATTGAGAAAGATGGACGATAAACAGGTAAACACATAACTGAATAAGAATTTCAGGTGGTAGTGTTATAAAAACAATAAAATGGACTGATGTGATGATAGAGCACACTTTTAAACTTTTTGGTCTCAAGATCCCTTTTACACTCTTAATTTATTGAGGACCTAAAAGAGCTTTGTGTAGGTATGTTATCTACTAATATTATCCTAATAGGTTCACTTCATTCATTTTTGAGGAAACATCTGCCAAATATTCGAGTCTGAATACTTTGTCAGTTTTTCTTCCAAGTACAAATGATATTCCATAAAAGAGTGGCTATTCCATAAAAGAGTGGCTACTTAACTTATAGTTCAGTCACACAAGTGCTTTTTCCTTAAGGTAATCTGTCATGTTTTATAAGGAGCCAAAGGTACTTCATATATACTTCCCATTTGTCACACCAAATGTTAAAAATACGTATATGTAGTCAAAGGTCGAGATTTAATAAAATTAATTTTTTACTACTTCTTCATGAGCATTCTTAAGTGAAACTGACTTTCTTTTTTTAACTGAGTGCATGGTGATGAAGACTGCAGTGACTGCTATTACAGTTTGGTGTCACTGCCTTGATTCATGCCAGGTGTCAGCACCGTCAATGCAAACAGCAGTACAGTGGGGAAAAGGCACATAATGTCTTAGTACTCATATAAAAACAATTTTAACCTTACAGACCTCAAGGAACCATACTATGCAATGTACTGTGATAGTTAATGGAAGATGTGTGGATGGGTGGGTGGGTGGCTGCAGGTAGGGGGAATGTCCTAATTTACATGGGTTGTATGGGAAAGTCTCAAGAAGGTGACATTGGAAATGAGTCCTACAGTGATAGAAGGCAAGTTTAGTCTCTGATGGAATCCATGTCATCTTCTTGACTAAATCGGTGATTTCTCAACCAGGGGCACTTTTGCCCTCAAAGAGGACACTTGTAATGTCAGGAGACATTTTTGGTTGTAACACTAGGGGAGGGCTGCTACTGGCATCTAGTTAGTACAGGCCAGAGATGCTGCTAAACATGGAGTAAATAGTATACCCTACCCCATACAACAAAGGATTACCTGGCCAAAAATGTCAATAATTCTGAGGTTCAGAACTGCTGCTCTAAACCAGCATTAAACAAGGATAGACCTCCTGCCATTAGGATAAACAAAACAAAGAAAAATAGTTGAATTTATGAAAAATAAATTTCAATTCAAAAGAAGGGGACAATTCTGAAAAACAATTCATGCAAATTACTTATGCCAAAAAGATTAGGAGGGAAAAACCCTGGAATTTCTTTCTTATCAGACTCAAAAGGAAGTAGCAACTAATGCAAATGGTGAGTAAGAGGGAATTGAGAGACCTGAAAACAATGGAAAGATGAAAATCTGGTCACTAAATTAAAAACATGAAAAACAACTTCAATATCATACTGAAAACCTGACAGTAGTCCCTTTAAACCAGGATGTCTTCCTACATGTTGATTAGCATTGTTCTTGAAATTCTAGCCAATGCATAAAGAAATGTTTTAGAAATAGAAAATATAGCTATTGCAAATAAAGAGGGAAAGTTACAGTGTTGAGCTATTGATAAATGTTTATAAAATGCAAGAGAATCAAAGGGAATATGAGAGTTTTTTAGGATGGCTAAATGAGTAGATATTCGTAGTTTCCCTAAATGCCAACTGTAACTATCTAGAAATTGTAATTTTATAATAGAGTCTCTCGTTCACTATAACAACAACAACAAAAAGTATAAGATGTCCAGGAACGCTTTCATGGGAAAGAGTGCTGAACCTATATGAAGGACGCTACAGAACCTTATTCCGAGACACAAAAGAATACTTGGTCTATGTTATCAGCTGTAAAGATAGAACATGGTTAAGATGCCGTTTCTTTTCAAATTAATTTTATGCTTAAAGCAACTCTATTCAGATCACAGCAGGATCTTTTTTGAAACTTGACAAATATGAATTCTACACTCTTTTGAAGCAAAACACACACTTCAAAACCTGTTCCACTCACATTCTTCACACTCATGGTTAACAGAAATCTGTCTTCTAGTTCTTCAGGCCAAAAGTCTTAAGAGTCATCCATGACTTTTTTCTCATTCCCCAAATCCATCTACTTCATCTGGAGAAAAAAAAAAAAAATTAAAAATCCAGAATCTAACCACTTCTCCCCATTTTCCTTGTTACACCCCAGTCTAGGCTATCATTATATCTGCTCTGGTTACTGTAGGGTCCTTCTAACTGGTCTCCCTTGTCTCCCTACAGCCATGGTGATTCTTTGAAAACATGAGTCAAATAATATTTTCCTTAGAGTAAAAGTCAAAGTCCTAATAGGGGCCTAAAGTAAGTCCGACAGGCAAATCTTGCCTAGGCCTATTTTTGTAAGTCTCGTGAGCTAAGAATGGTTTTTACATTTTTTAAAAGGTTGGTTAAAAAAGAAGTATATGTGACAGAGACCTTATATGGCCTGCAAAGCCTGAAAATTTTTTTTCAGCATATTACAGGGGTACAAATGTTTAGCTTACATATATTGCCTTTGCCCTGCCAGAGTCAGAACTTCAAGCATGTCCATCCTGCAGATGGTGCGCACCCCACCTATTAGGTGTGAGTATACCCACCCCCTCCTCCCCTCCCACTTGCCCGACACTCGATGAATGTTACTACTATATGTGCACATAAGTGTTGATCTGTTAATACCAATTTGTTGGTGAGTACATGTGGTGTTTGTTTTTCCATTCTTGTGATACTTCACTTAGTAGAATGGACGCCAGCTCTAGACAGGATAATACAAGAGGTGCTAGACCACCATTGTTTTTTGTGGCTAAGTAGTACTCCATGGTATACATATACCACATTTCATTAATCCACTCACGTATTGATGGGCACTTGGGTTGTTTCCACATCTTTGCAATTGTGAATTGTGTTGCTATAAACATTTAAGTGCCTAAAATATTAACTATGCCCTTTTGCAGAAAAATATATGCTGACCCCTTCTCTGGACAGTCAGGCCTGTGATGTCAGCCATCTCTTCTCCTAATACTCTTCCCACATTGGCCTCCTTTCCTCTTGCGCTCCATTCGCACTCCTGCCTGTAGGCCTTTGCATTTGGCTGTTTTCTTTGCCTGGAATGTTATTTCCCTGACTCTCTACTTGGTGGACTCCGTGTCGTTTTCAAGTCTTTGCTCAAATGCCACTTTTCACACAACCCCCCATTTAAAATACATGCCTGCCCTATGACACTCCTATTCTCCCTTATCATGCTCTATTTCCCTGTAAAATATACTTAATGATATTTTATAATTTTTTCCCTTGTTAGAATATAAGCCTTCAAAAAGAGAGCCCAATAATTAGTTGTATTTATTGAAAATGGAATAGAAAGAGCTAACATGAAACACTGCCACCTTATTTATTCTCTTCTGAATTCTTTTTATCTGCTGAATTAGATAAAACATTTTGCTAAGAATATTGTAACAATTGGTATATTGAGTCTGTGACTTAAGAGAGTACCATAGCCAGGTATTTTCTCTGGATTTTGTGATGGTGGCCAAGTACTATATCATATTTCCTTTTACTGCTACAACCCACAGAAGCAGTAAGATAAATGACTTTTCTCAAGAGATCTACAATGCTGGTCCTAGTGTTGTCCATATAGTTTTATGGTTTATTATCTTCCCCTGTAGTTAAGGATAATCAGGGGACATTTTCTACAATTAGATGAATAATTATACCCAATGGATCTGATGATTAAATTACTATGAGCTTGTTGGTTCTGGTCATATACAAGATACAGTACTCATCTATAAACTGACATTTATTGTGCTTATATGAGAATTAAAGGGCTTAATTAGCAGAGTTTGTGAATGACAAAAATTCAAGAGGACAGCAAATTCTGTGGGTGACTGAATCAGGGTCCAAGGAAGGATCAGTCAGCTAGAGGTGGTGGGGCAGTGGTTGGAGGGAGTGTATAATATTAACTGATAAAACACAGTACAGATAAAAGTATGGCTCTGTACTCAACGTAAAAAAATTTACTAGATGCAATGAAAAAAATAAAACAGAATCATTAAAAATGTTTGATTATCTAAAAGGAGGCAGATAAAGAAAAAAAGGATTAAATATCAGATGGGACATAGAAAACAAGTAGCAAGATTATAGACTCAGAAAACAAGTAGCAAGACTATAGACTCAAATGTACTGTATCAATAATCACGTTAAATATAAATGGTCTGAACATCTCATTTAAAGGCAGAGATTGTCAGATTGGACAAAAAAGTCCCCACTATTTATTGCCTCTGTAAGAAATGTACTTTACAGGTAACAACACAAGTAGATTAAAAGTAAAAGAATGGAAAAAGATATACTTTAATACTCATCAAAAGAAAACTAGAGTGGCTCTGAGAAATCTTTGCAAAGCATATATATGATAAAAGATTGCATCCAAAATATATAAAGAGCTCTGAAAACTTAACAAGAAGACAATCCAGTAAAAAGTGGGCAAGAGATTTGTATATACACTTCACCAAAGGAGATATGCAGATGCCAAATAGGCACTTGAAAAGATGTTAATCATTATTCATTAAGGAATTGCAATATGAAACCATAATGAGATGCCACCACACAGCTATTAGAATGGTTAAAATTGAAAATACTGATTCTACCAAATGTTGATGTGGATGCAGAGCAGCTGGAACTGCTGGCGGGAACATAAGATGGTACAACCAGTTTGGAAAACAGTTTGGCAGTTTTTTAAAAACTAAACTTGAACCAACCGTGTGATCTAACCATTCCACTCCTATAAGTATTTTACCCAAGAGAACAGGAAATGTATGCCCACATAAAGACTTGGCTGTAAATGCTCATAGCAGCTTTATTCTTAATAACCTCAAACAGGAAATAGCCTGAGTGCATGGATGAAGTAATTGTGGTACAGCAACATAATGGAGCACTACTCAACAATAAAAAAAAGAATGAACTATTGCTATATGACAACATGGATGAATCTCTAATTATGTTGAACGAAATAAGCCAGACTATAAAGAGTACATAATGTGTGACTCTATTTGTACAAAACTGTAGAAAAGGAAACTGATCCATAATTACAGAAAGCAGATCAGTAGTTGCTTTCGGGCTGGCAAGGAACAGCGGGGTGGGTGGAGGGAGGGGACTACAAAGGGGTGTCAGGAAACTTTCGGTGGTGGTATGTTCACTGTCTTGATGGTTTCATGGGTGTATACATACTTTTAGATTCCATCTTACATCTTTGTCTTCATTTACTTTGATACAGGACTTTCATAACAGAGTGTACACTTTAAACATGTGGAGTTTGTTGTGTCAGTTGTAACTCAACAGAGAAGTAGGAAAGACTGTACCAACTGGAGCAGATGTGGCTTAGAAACCACATATGTATGCCCTGAGAATAGACAGTGTAATAAAGCACCCAGAAAGGTTATTGAAAGGCTAGATTGCAATAACAGAAATACACTATTAAAATTCAGAGTGATAATCTTCTGCGCTGTGGGAGCAAGTCCACACTTGAGGATGTGGAAACTGAAGTGTGTTGAGAGAGGCGTGAACAGGCTGGCATGGAAATTCAAACCTCTGCCATGAGGAACAGTTGAATGCACTGGAGATGTGAGGTGCAGCATGGAGGGAATACGATTTGAGCAGAGTAACTTTGCAGAATGGAGTGAACCGCTGTAGGTCTTAGTAGTATATTTTGGGGGGACCATCTAATGTGAAGAAAGGGCTAGACAGTGTTTCACATGGTGGCAGGAGTAGAATTCAGTGGAAAACAGGAAGTCAGTTTTGTCTTGATATTTGGAAAGTAATAGATGTAAGTTGGCTTTCTCAGGAGATAGCAAGTTTCTCGTCTCTGGAGACATATCACCATGGGCTAGGTGACCACTTAGTTAAGTGTTGTAGAAGGAATTCAAGCTTTGCATCTTTGACGCATCCTGACATTGCTAAAACACCCCACTTCGCAAGGTGCCTTAGTAGAGAGGCCTCCATCTTATTTTGAGGTAGAATAGGTACCTGTTGTTATTCTTACAACCCGGATGAAGAAAGCTGTTGTTTCCTAGGTAACCCGTTCCATTATAGTCAGAGACAGAATTCACACCTAGCTCTGCCAAACCTATGGTCTTTCCTATTTCCGCTTTGTTTGTTATATCCGTGGGCATTTTCCCAGTCATTTCTTGTGATCTTCTAGATGAAATAATAGATACAGCAGTTGAGTATTTATTTCTTTATTTGTAATATGTTGATATTTTTACTTGTTTTATATGGTACACAGCTGCCACATTAAGAATTGTGTATGATACAAATAGATTTGTCCTTTAGGAACTATGCCACCACTTTTTAAAGACTTTGCACAAAACTAATTTTCTTACACCTTTAAAAAAAAATGGTTAATCTTACCATCTTTATTTTTAGGTAACTGAGGGATGGAGTTCGGGTGGGACTTGTTCTTTCACTGCTAACAGCCAAACAGATGTGTTGTGTGTAATGACTGTTTACACACTCTTTGCCCACTACATGCTATATAAAGAAGGATGGCTGCCTTGCGCAGCTTATACTTGGTTTCCTTCATCAGCATGAATGCATGTGTTCACAGGGTTGAATGGCTATATTCACTCATTTCATGAGAGGAGTATGTTTGCTGGAATATTTAAGAGGGGTAAAGGGAGTAGCAGAGCCTTTTCATAGCATGGCCATTTAACAGTGACTCATGGTTACTAAACTTGTTTAGAGTAATCTTTGACATCAGGAGGTTATTAATAGGTTTTTTTTTAAGTCCATGATCTTTCAACTTAGAATACTTAGTTTCTTTATTAAAGGGGAGGAGGGGGGCTCAAAGTATTTATACCAGAATTAATGTGATAGTAGAATTGTTCCCATTATCAAATACTTGGCACCAACGGTCTTTGTCAGTTTACTTTTTTTTTTTTTTTTGAGACAGAGTCTCACTCTTTTGCCCAGGCTAGAGTGAGTGCCATGGCGTCAGCCTAGCTCACAGCAACCTCGAACTCCTGGGCTCAAGCGATCCTCCTGCCTCAGCCTCCCGAGTAGCTGGGACTACAGGCATGTGCCACCATGCCTGGCTAATTTTTTCTATATATTTTTAGTTGTCCGATTCTTTTCTTTCTATTTTTAGTAGAGACGGGGTCTCGCTCTTGCTCACACTGGTCTTGAACTCCTGAGCTCAAACAATCTGCCCGCCTTGGCCTCCCAGAGTGCTAGGATTACAGGCGTGAGCCACCGCGCCCGGCCTGTCAGTTTACTTTTAGATTCCACCTCACATCTTTGTCTTCATTTACTTTGATATAGGACTTTCTTTTTTCAATGAGGTCATTTAATCTCTTTTTGAGAATGAATTGGTATTTAAGGCAATAAATATAAATTGGTATATATTTAGAGAACTTTTGTGTAAAATGATTCTTTTGCTAAAGAGTGGGTTTAAAGAAACTCAAAAAAAGACAATAATAAGACATAATAAATGATTTAAGCTTCCCCATTACCCCTAAATCTGACCTCTTTGAGGCATTTCTCAATAATGATAACTCATTATAAGTAAATTACAATAAATTTAGTATGTAAACTAATGGTGAACTGAAGCATGGCAAATTTGGCTTAACAGATCACTTCAGAATTGTCTCTAAAAAAGATGACTTTATCGACAATGATGCTCACTGGGGTTGTTTTCCTCATGTCGGGGTTCCTGTGCACAGTCACTGGCAGGACATAGTTGCTATCATCTACTGTCATTATCCCTTACAAAGGATTCCCAATTTGATCGAATCCACAGACATTTTAGTGCCTCTGTGTGCGGACAGACAGGAATGTGGATCAGATCTTCTCTCTATTCTTAAGGAGTTTATAATCTAGTAGAAGAAATAGCCATGTAAATAATATAGAGGCACTTGGTATGAATAATAGTCTGTGGGAACCAAGAGGATAAGGCAGTTGCTACCTCTTTTGGGGACAGGTACAGAGATGGCACTAGGTTTGAAGTGACATTTGAGCTGGTTTTAAGCTGTTTGGCAGACAGAGAGTGAGAAGGAACAGAATGTGAAACACCGTCAACTGTGGCATGTTCAGAAAACAGTGACAAGATCAGTGTGACTTTAACGGGTGGAGATATAGGGGAACGGTGGGAGGTAAGGCTAGAAATGTAAGTTTGACAAGGGCCTTATTTACCAACCTAAAGATATTCTGAGGGAGCTAAAGAAGTCTTATGTTGTTTGCTTTGTTTTAAATGTTTATTTTGAAATTATTAATTCACAGGAAGTTACAAAAATGAGTTCCCATGTACTCTTTACCCACTTTTCCTGAATGGTAATATCTCACATAACTACATACAATATCAAAACCAGGAAATTAACATTGGTACAATCCATAAGCCTTACTCAGATTTCAACGGTTTTACAATTTTTGTGGGTGTAGGCATAGCTCTGTGCAATTTTATCACATTTTGTAACCACCACTACTACACTCAAGATACAGACCTGTTCCATCACCACCTTTATAGCCACACCCACCTTTCCCCTATCCCTACCCCCTGCTGGCAACTGCTAGTTTGTTCTCCAAATCTTTAGATTTTGTTATTTCTAGAATGTTATATAAATAGAATCATATAAAATGTAACCATTTGAGATTGGCTTTTTTTCACTCAGCATAATACCCATGAGATCCATGCAAGTGGGTGCGAATATCAGTAGTTCATTGCTTTCGATTGCCGAGTAGTCCTCCATGGGATGGGTGCACCACAGGGTGTTTAACCATTGACCTGTTGAAGGACAGCTAGGCTGTTTCTGGTTTTTCGCTATTTCAAATAAAGCTGCTATAAACATTTCTGTACAGGTTTTTGTGTGAAGTACAATCCCTGGGTCATATGGTAAGCACATATTTAGTTTTATAAGAAATTGCCACACCTTTTTCCAGAGCTGCTGTACCATTTTACATCCCCACAACCAAGGTTTCAAAGTCAGAGCCGGGGAGAGATTGAATGTGTATTTGGGAATATAGATGTAATGACTGAAGACGAATTTGGTAAGGGAGTGGGCTGTCTTCTCTAGTCTTCAAAAGTTGTATTTTTGTATAACTGCTTTGTGTCTGAATGATTGCCTCTAGTGATGGTAAAATAAAATAGTACAGTAATGGGTTCTGTGGGAATACTGGATTTAAGGAAAAAGATTTAATAAGAAACCTGAGTTTTTAGCATTCTTGGAAAAGACCATTTATATCAATGTTTGGCATGCTAATTCTAATTTTCCTGCATTGTTTTATTTTTTAGTGGGAAAACGGGCAGTGGAAAATCTCAGCCTCAGTACTAGTTGATGAGGTTATTATGGACGCTACCCTTAAAATTTTGAAGTACAGTCATGTATCACTTAACAGGGATAAGCTCTGAGAAATGTGCCGTTAGGTTATTTTGTTGTGCAAACATCTATGCTTACACAAACCTAGATGGTGCAGCCCACTGCACACCTAGACTATATGACATAGCCTGTTAATTCTAGACTACGAACTGTACAGCACGTTACTGTACTGAATTCCATAGGCAATTGTTTGTATATCTAAACTTAGAAAAAGTACAGTAAAAATATGATATTATATCTTATGGGAGCATCGTATACGTGGTCCATCGTTGACTGAAATGTTGTGCAGTACATGACTATAGTTGCCTATCTTCTTACCCTGGGAAGGAAATAAGTTTAGTTTTAATATTGCTATTATTGAGAGGAGCATTAAGTGTGAACTTTGGGATACTGGTTACTGTTTAAGTTGATCCTATAACTTAAATATTTTAATTTAGAAATTTCTTAAAATTAATTAAAAATAAAGTTGTTCTCATTCAGTTGCATGTCAGTGAGGCTTCATAGTTTAGGATTAATGGGCCTGGCCCCCATGGGACTTAGGGACTGCACTTCTCAACTTGGAGCCTTGATTCTGACCAGCTCTGCCAAACCCCAGACTCTTCTCTGAGACTCCACTCTGTTGGGGTGACTCCAAACTTCCACTACATATGGCTGCTAAAAGTAGAGCACACAGGGTAAATCATTTTAAAAGCCATAAGAACTTAACTTTGTTTAAGAACTTAAACAAAATTCTGCACCTCTCTCCTAGATGGGTCAGCAGTGGGTGATCCACATCACTTTCCTGTCAAGTAAGCGGGCTTGTCACAAGGGTCACTGTTCTCTCACGTGTTTCTGCTCTTGACCGTGTATTTATAAGACAGTTGGCTACTGTTAATAAAGCAGTCTGTGCCCATGAAACATAATATGAGGCTGTCTGGCCCATACAAGTGTAGCATCTGTGTCTCAGAACACCATGTTCAACTAACGAAAACCTTCTAGACAATTCAGTGAATTAACAAAATCATGACGTTACTTCATGTGTAAATCACCATCTTAGACATTGGAGTGGGGATGGGGTGTTATAAAAAGTGTAAGTAAGCCTCTCTCAAAGCCCTTGAGTATGTTAGGGAAATGAGAAGTCATAGCACTGAAATAAGGCCACAGCCCTGTAGCCATCAGAGGGGGAGAGAGCCACGGTAGTGGTGCAGGGGCTCTGAGAGTAGAGAGGAATCGTGCGGGCACTCAGGCTTTCAGCTTAGCTTGAGCAGAGATAAAACGTCCAGGGTGAGAGAATGAAAGTAGATGACAGGGCAAAAGAAAATCCGGAGACTTTTATTTTGAATTTGAGATCTTAAGAAATCGAATGGATCTCAGGAGTCAGCTGCTCCAGCTCCCTTAGTTATTAGATGTTCCAGTAAGACTTTAAGAGGTTTCCATGAGGCCACACAACTGCCAAAACTCCCTCCCAGGCGGAGGGAGCTTGAGTCAAAGCAAATCTCTTTTTTGTTTAGGGGCCCTTTCTCCAGCACAGAGATAGAGCCATCAGCCTTGGAACTTGCAGAATGCCCCCTGCCTGTGAAGAAAAGGCAAAATAAGAGGATTGATGAACGTGTCAGACTTACATAAATGGTTGCAAAAAGAGCACCTTTCACCCAGCTTCCCTAAATGTCAACATCTTATATAACTAACCACAGTACAATGATCAAAATCAGGAAAATAACATTGATACAATACTATTAACTAATGCATAGACCTTTTTCAAATTCCTCAGTTCCTCAGTCTTTGACTTTTATGACCTTGACACTTTTGAAAAATTCTAGCCAGTTATTTTGTAGAATGTCCTTGATTTGGGTTTGGCTAATGTTCACTCACGATTCAATGTAATTTAAGCATTTTTGGCAGGAATCCCACAGAGGTGATAACGGAAGCACATGGTATCAGTGGTCCCATTACTGATGATGAGCTCTTTGATCACTTGGTTAAGGTGGTGTCTACACTATAAAATTACTATTTTTCCTTTTGTCATTAATAAGTATCTTGGGGAACTGGGCATCTTCTCTAAAAGATCCTTAAGTGATTCTGAGTTTATTGCCAGGGTGGAGACAGAGGATGGCAGAAATACATCAAGATGAGTGAGGAAGTTGAGAATATTTTAACTGGAAAGTCTTATATTAATATATAAGGAATAAAGCTAGATGTTTAGAGATGGAGTAGAGAAAGACAAACGAAAGTGTTTTAAGGAAAGTGGAGCGGTTTTGAAATATGTGCTGCTAGGAATTACTGGCTGGAAATCAACCCAGTTTAGAGGAATGTTCCTCAGCTGGATTGAACAGAATGAACTATTAGTGAATCAGGTGTGCACAAGTTCCATCACTTTTTCTACAGTGCTCCAACTCTGGGAGCTGAAGTAGAGAAAGTTTTGAGTAAGGCGTATCCAAGATTGTGTAGGGGAGCCGCAAGACTGAGCTGCTAGCATGAGTGGCACTGAAATGTGCAGTCTTAGCAGGACAGGTAATGTGGGCATTAAAGGGCTAGTAGGTTAGTTGACATAGGATGATTTCAGCAGCTTGAAAAGGACACAGTGTTCCAAGGAGCTGTAAGTGTGAATAGCTTACTCAGTAGGTGTGAGGGGACAAACAGGAAGGTGACAAGTAAGAGGGATGTGGTCAGAGGGGCAGAGAACATATTGACATAATGCCTGCAGGCCAGAGATGGGGGACTGGGCATGGTCACTAATGTGAACGCCCGTGAGGGGAACCAAGCCAAATCTAAACAAGACCAAGTTTATTTGTTCTATGTGTGTGTATCTTCAGTCAGTAAATACTTGCCGAATTGCCTTTTCTTGTGAAATACTTCTTAAACTTTTCTGATCATCTTTTGGTAATAGTTGGACATGTTTATTTCTTTTTATAAAGCATTTTGTTTAATCAACTTGTAATTGTCCATGGATATAGGGAACAGAAATCACACACATAATTGAAATGTACATATAATTAGAAGTCATCAATTGAAATGTGAACTTAATCTCACTTATTTATCAGGACTGCTAATAATTCAGTTGATTAATTTTAGTTTTTCTTTTATATCGAGCTGCTGATTATCCGATGGTAATCCTTTGATAACTAGCCATGGGAATGCCCATGTTTGGAAATCTCTTATTCCCAACGTCCATTATCTGGTTCTGAATAGTTGAGCACCTTCTAGCTGTTAAATCCCATTCCAGTCTTTGGGTTTATACTTGGCATTGTTTGTGGCACAGTTTTTCAAAGTGTAGTTGGTAGAACTACCTACATATGTAGACCTGCATACTTGGTTATTTGTTAGAAATAAATCTTAAAAAATTTGGATGGGGGAATGTCTTGAGGAGAGAGATGAAAAAGGAGAAATAGAAGAAGAAATTAGAAGATAAACCGATTAGTACAAACCTAATAAACATGTTGATCTATTTATCTTGTTCCCTTTATTTTTTTGTTTGTTTTTTTTTAAGTAAAAGTAAAATGTGAATTGTCAAACATTCAAACAAGTCTGAAGTAGAGCAAGTGAAAAATGAAAGTACTCTTCTTACCCTTCCCCATCAGTAGACCATACTCAGTTTGGTGTGTATTCCCCCAGACTGTTTTCTCTGTGTGATCACAGGAAGTTAGGTTGTAAATTGAGCACAAAGCAAATCACAACCAAACTTAACCTTTGAAAACCCCTCAGTTGCCTGTAGAGGGTAATATCCAATGAGAGTGTACTATGACTCAAGATTTCCAACACAGCAAGTATTTCCTCCAGCACCGAAACAGACCCCTCTTTCTTTAGTTGAGTACCATATGCAGTAGCGGGCTTTCAGTAGGCTCAGCCTGGGGAGATGTGCACACGGTGAGCTGTACACGCACACTGAGGCCTAAGCTCAGGACAGACGCTCCATAAGTTAAATGCTCGGCATTATTGAGACATGTAAGTTGAGACTTTTCCAGTAAGCTCCTGAATGTAGTGGTAAGGCCTGGGAGGAGAAAACTGGATTAGAGATAGGAATCAGTGAGGCATCTGCATTTAGGCGTTAATTAAAGCAGTGGGTGTGGGTGAGATCACTTGGAGACTTAGAATGAGGAGGACCTGGTACCTTGCCTTGAGGAATTGCCTATGTTTAAATGGCCTAGTGAAGAACAAGTCAAAAAAGAAACAGAGAAGGAGCAATGAGCAACCAGAGAGAGAGGAGGGAAAATTAGGGTGGTGGTGAGTCACAGAGGCCAGGAGAGGAAGAGTTTTTAAAGGAGAGTGTAATCAGCAACTCAGTGCTGCTGAGAGTTCAGGTGTAGTGAAGACAGAAAATTGTATTTAATGGCACGCAGGTCCGTGGTGACTAGCCAAAAGGGATGGGCCGAAGAATGAATGAGGAAAGAGATGCGGATTATAGCAAATACAGGCAGATGTTTTGAGAGCTTTAGTTATGGGGTGGGCAGGAGCTAGGAGACAAAATTTTTTAATTAATAATTTTTTTTTTTTTTTTTTTAATGAGACAGAGTCTCGCTTTGTTGCCCTGGCTAGAGTGAGTGCCGTGGCGTCAGCCTAGCTCACAGCAACCTCAAACTCCTGAGCTCAAGCAATCCTTCTGCCTCAGCCTCCCGAGTAGCTGGGACTACAGGCATGCGCCACCATGCCCGGCTAATTTTTTTCTCTATATATGTATTTTTAGTTGTCCAGATCATTTCTTTCTATTTTTTGGTAGAGACGGGGTCTCACTCTTGCTCAGGCTGGTCTCGAACTCCTGACCTTGAGCGATCCACCCGCCTCGGCCTCCCAGAGTGCTAGGATTACAGACGTGAGCCACCGCGCCCGGCCAATAATTTTTTAATTAATAATTTTAAACAATTAAAATTATTTAATTTTGTTAAGGGGGATCTTGATCACGTTTAAAAACTGATAAAGAAAAATTAGGTGAGGGGGAGTGGACTATAAGAGGAGACGAGATAGCAGCCAGGGTGAGTTCCTGAGAAGGCAGGAGGGGGAGGGATCCAGAAGCAGGTAAGGAGGAGTATAGGTAGGTGAGTACAGTCATCAGCTGGTAAGGAAAGTCCACTGGTGTTTTTTCCCCACCCATAATGTGACAGTGTCGTCTTCTGAAAGGGAAGGGGGCTTTATACGTGAGTGGTAGGTTGCCATTCAACTCAGAAGAACAATAAATATTAGCTTTCTAATTATGTCCCTGCCTCTCTCTTCCCTTTTTATAAAAAACAGCTTTATTGAGATATAATTCACATGCCATATAATTCACCCATCACCCATTTTAAGTCTACAGTTCAGTAGTTTTTAGTTTATTCACATATGTGTACAACCATAACCACAGTCAATTTTAGAACATTTTATCACTTCTAAAAGGAACCCATGGCCTTTAGCTGTCTACCCCCCTTCTTTCTCATTCATGTTTTGCTGTCAGAATAGACTATGATCTGAATTCAAATTTAAAATCATATAATGATTTCAGAGAACAGTATAAACTGAGGTATATAAAGGGTTGCTAAGAGCTTTAAAACTTTGACCCAACTGGAGAAGCAGAGGAGACCGAGGCCTAATACTTAGGGTCACTGTTGTAAAATCAACAGATAATACCTTCAGAAAACCTGTTAAGTGTCAATTCTTCCCTGTTAGAATCATCTGAAGAATAAAGGTTATTAAAATGGAATTGAAAAGGGAACGCGTGTAAATAGATTATAAGAGAACACCTATTGTTGCTAAATGATATTCTCCTGCCCCAGAAAAATCATATTCTGGGTTACTTAAAATTTGCATATGGGATGGTGAACTGCTGTCTGAAATCTCTGAGGCATTACTGAGAATGGGATCGTAACAGCAGACTAGAAAAGGTAGACTCTACTTAACATTGATACTGAATAAGCTTTCATGATGAGATTATTAGGAGGATGATTTATAAGCATTTAGAAAACAATGTATCAGTAGAAATTAGCACAGGATTAATAAAAGGATCATACCAAATTCATTTCATTTTCTGATAGGAAATAGGGAAGAAATCATATTTTTATTTTATCAAGGTATTTAACAAAAAGCCTTTTGAATATGATTTGAATGATGGGCTGATAATGAGATTAGTGGGAAGTGTTAAAATCTTCATTGCAGTGTCATTCACTCCAGTTTAAGAACATTTGGAAAGACCTGGCTTCAACAGATAGTGCCTGTGAAAGCCAAAGGTTAGTTCACTTAGAGCTCTCTCTGAGTCAATTATATGATACAATTGTAAAAATTCTTAAAGGTACTCTTGGGCTACATTAACATTTGCATCATTCCATGCAGAAGGGTTGGATAGGCTTAGAACATTAGCCTTGCCTTTCTTAGGATAATTTAAGAAAAATTTTCTGGAGTAGATGACAATTTAGGGAAGATAGGCAAGCTGCCTTCAAATAGGGGTCTTCAGGTGGATGAGATGTTAGAATGCCACCTGATCTGCAGTACAGACCCAGGGCCAGCAGACAGTGTAGTGAAGCAATGTTTGTCTCATTATAAAATTGTCTAACAGCTATCTGATTCTGAAATCTGCTAATACTGCATTACTGGATACTGGAAGTATTTAAGATGAAGCAATGTGATCATTTAATAGAAGATTAGAAGAAGGTTGTAGAAGGGAGTGCCATGGGACTAGATGATTCTTTAAGTACTGTTAAATGCTGGTGTTCTTTGAATCTATGCTAAGCAATCTCCCTGAAGTATTTCTCTTGTCATAAATGGCTTCACTTTGTCAAGGGAAAAGAACTCTGTGAAATAACTTAACGAGGTTTATTCTGAGCCAAATTTGAGGACCATGGCCCAGAGCCACACCCAAGAAGCCTTGAGCAAGTGGACTCACTGTGGTTGGGTGACAGTTTGGTTTTACGCATTTTGGGGAGATAGGAATTACACGTAAAGTCGTAAATCAGTACATGGAAGGCGTACACTGGTTTGGCCCGAAAAAGTGGGACATCTCAAAATGGGGGCTTACAGGTTATAGGTGGGTTTTAAGACCCGTTAATTTATAATTGGTTAAAGAAATGAAGCTTTCTGTAAAGGCTTGGAATGTTTTAAGTTAAGGAAGTCTGTTAATCAGAGACAAGCCACCTGCCATATACCCAGACTTAAGTAAATTGAGGACCTACAGGTTTGTCTTGTATAGCCTTAGGCCTGTTAATGATAGGATATCTACAAGAAGGAGGGGGGCATGATGAGGCATGTCTGACGTCCCTTCTCATGTCCAGCAGCTCAGTTTTAGTGCATCCCCTTGGCCAAGAGGGGGTCTATTCAGTCAGCTGAGGGGAGCTTAAGATTTTATTTTAGTTCATAACTTTATATAGGTTTTTCAGCTTTTGTTTTTTTTACATGTCTTTACTATTCTACTTGAGTCTCCTTTGTTGATTTATTAGCTATTAATATAAGTCTTTATTTTGGGTTTTGGTTTTAAGTGGTTGTTTTAGGACTTACCATATATGCCTTTAACTTAACTACAGTCTATCTTTAGGAAGTATTACACTGTTTCAGTTATTAAAAGAACCTTAATAACACTATACTTCCTTTACACCCCTTTAAACTACTATTGCCATATATGCTTGTTCCACATATGTCATAACCCCAAAATACATTATTATCTTTGCTTTAAACAGCCAAATCTCTTAAAGACATTTTTTTAAATTATACGGAGAAAATCTTTTATATTTCTTCACATTACTATCTCCATTGCTCTTCATTCCTTTGTGTATATACAGATTTTCATCTTGAAAAATTTTTCTTCTGCCAATAGGACTTCCTTAAACATTTCATATAGTACAGACCTTCTGGTGATGAAATCTTTTCACTTTTCTGTGTCTCCAAAACTTTTTATTTGCCTCTATTTTTAAAGACATTTTCACTGGGTATAAAATTCTAGGATGACAGTTTGTGTGGTGGTTTATTTTTTATTTTTTATTTTTTTTTTTTGAGACAGAGTCTCACTGTGTTGCCTGGGCTAGAGTGAGTGCCGTAGCATCAGCCTAGCTCACAGCAACCTCAAACTCCTGGGCTCAAGCAATCCTACTGCCTCAGCCTCCCGAGTAGCTGGGACTACAGGCATGCGCCACCATGCCCGGCTAACTTTTTCCATATATTTTTAGTTGGCCCAATTAATTTCTTTCTAATTTTAGTAGAGACGGGGTCTCACTCTTGCTCAGGGTGGTTTCGAACTCCTGAGCTCAAACAATCTGCCTGCCTCGGCCTCCCAGAGAGCTAGAATTACAGCCTCCCCTATCTTTTGACTTGGATCATTTCTTTCTTTTTTTGGGGGTGGGGGGCATCATTTGTGTCAAAAAGTCTGTTGTCATTCTTTGTCCATAATATTTTTTCCTTCTGGCTGCTTTTAAGCTTTTCTATCACTGAATTTAAGCAGTTTGATTATTTCATACCTTGGTGTTGTCATCTTCCTGCTTCTCATGCTTGATATTTTTCAACTTTTTGGCTTGGGATTATAGTTTTTATCAAATTTGGAAAATTTTCAGTCATTATGTCTTCAAATATCTTGTCTGCCATTCCCCCTTTTCTTTGGGGACTATAGTTAACATATATTAGATTGTTTAAAGTCATCCCGTAGCTCACTAATGAAAAGTCCTTTCCCCCACCCCCATGTTTTATTTCTGCGGTCCTCACCCTCGGGCCACGGCCTGATACCAGTCCATGGCCTACTAGAAAACTGGCCGCACCATCACCTCCTGAGCTCCACACCACCGCCCCCCGCCCCATGGAAAAATTGTCTTCCATGAAACCGGTCCCTGGTGCCAAAAAGGATGGGGACCGCTGTTTTATTTTAGATAGTTTTTATTGTACTGGCTTCATATTTACTAACCTTTATCTCAGACATGGTAGTTTATATTTCTAAGTGTTTGATTCAGGTCTCTTTTATGTCTTCTATTCCTCTATTTAACTTGCCCAATTTTTCTTGAACATACTGAATATAGTAACTACTTTAATGTCCTTGTTTATTAAGTCTACCAGCTGTGTCATTTCCAGGACTGTTTCTATTGATTAGTTCATTATTGGTCATGTTTTCCAGTTTTGATCCTTTCCAGGCTTGCTGTTAAGCTTTCTTGGGCAGACCAGAGCAGAGTTTGGTCTAGGGCTAATTTTGTGTACTTACTGAGGCAAAACCCCTAGTACTCTGCTTGATGCTCTGTGAATATGAAGTTTTTTCCATTTAGGCTGATAGGAACAAGAGCTGTTTCCAGCCGTGTGAGCTCCATGGTTCTGTTGCTGGCCTTGGCTACTTTCCTCTCACACCTGTGCTTATCAGTACTCAGCTAAAGATGGGAGTGGGGCTGTGCAGATCTCCGACATGCTCTTTCTGTGTGGCTTTCTCTTCTCTGGTGCTCTGCCCTGCAAACTCTAGTCTCCTTGGCCTGCCTAGCTTCCCTGCTCTGCCCCTCTTACTCATGGAGACCACCCGTTAGGTGTGGCTTCTCCCTCCCTGTGCTGTGGCTTGGCAATAAGCTAGAGCAATTGTAGGGTTCCCCTCATTCGTTTCTCTTCTCTCGGGGATCTCTGTCCTATTTGTCTTGAAGTTCAGCATTTAAAGTCACTGGTTTCATATACCTTATCCTATTCGTTAATCTTTTTCATGGTGGAAGGTAAATCTGGCCCCTGTTCCTCCATCTTGGCCAAAAGTGGAATCTCTTTTGTGACTTTTTAATTACCCCTAACAACTTAGCTTTGCATTCAGAGCCATTTTCAGCTACCTCTCTCTTATCCCTCCATGCCTTTGACAGACCCTATACTTTCCCCTCTCCCTCATCCCTGGCTCGTGCCGCTCTTTTCCCTGATACTTGCTCATCAGAGTCTCTTCATTCTCAGAGTCACCTCGGGTGCCTCTTCTGTGATGTTTCCCTCCCACTTGAGAAGGACCTGAACCCTTTCTCCCTGTTCTGTTTCTACCATACATAAACCTGGCTTCCAGTGTTCAGGTGTCTGCTATGCGCATGCTGGCCTTCCTGTGCAGTAAGCATGTTGACCCCCGTGTGCACGCGTGCACTGTGTCCAGCTCCGAAGGACAGAAGTGGAGCTGGCCCACCTTTGCCTCTTATACGTAGGTCCATAATGTAGAGGGTCTATAATGTAGAGAAAAGTTACTGAGCAAATGTAGCTGTGTTATATGTTTGTTAAAATGAATTGTTTTTCTCCTCTTCCCCTCCCCCCAAAATCAGGCTACAGAAGAAGTTTCCAAAAATCTGGTTGCCATGAAAGAAATTCTGTATGGCACAAATGAAAAAGAGCCGCAGACAGAAGCAGTGGCTCAGCTCGCTCAGGAACTATATAATAGCGGGCTCCTCAGCACCCTGGTAGCTGATTTGCAGCTCATTGACTTTGAGGTAAGAAATCAGTTTCTTGTTTTTCAAAAACAGCAACCTGTTCATAGTCCTTTCCCATATGTTCTCTTCTTTGGTGCATCTTGAGATTCCTGTCCGGCTGTTGGGCGGGGGTCACTGACCTCCATCAGCATGCCTGGGCTGCCTGCCTAATGAGCAGAGCCAGGTCAGGAACCCAAGGTTGTCTCAGGCTTGGGACAGGGTTTTTCCCTCTATTTCACCACATTGTGTATGCAGTAAAAGACCATAGAATGTTAGAATTTTAGAGGTGAATAAGATCTTAGAGAACATCCAGTTACGTCTGTTTTTTTTTATTTGTTGATATTCATTACAGCAGAGATTATATGTGTTTTGTTTGCTCAGCACTGCTTTTGAATTTTAAATTAGTATAACATTTAAATAGCAGGAGATTTTATACACAATTCTGAATTTCTGGCTCCTCTTGAGAAATTTAACTCTGGCAACGTTGGGCCTGTAGTCCTGCTTGGCCTCCAAGCTGGACAGAGCAGCAGTACAGGGCATCCACACCTGGGTTTGCTATAGACAGCACAGATTGCACTTCTATCCCAGGGCCTGCTTTACCCATTTGCGTCTCCTGCTCTGCCCTGGTAGGCATTTGAGATTGTTACCCAAGCTAATACAGCTGCCTTGTGCAATGGTAAATATTTAGTGAATTTAACAGTAAGAATAATGGTCCTTGACACCAGTCTGAGGAAACTAGTCTGAGAAGTGTGTATCGTAATGAAGCACTCTGGCATGGTCATGGGCAGTCTCCTCTTTGACTTTTGTCATGAGTGTGCTTTGTTTTAAGTCCTAGTGTCTGTCAGCCTGAGTGGTTGGGTGTCTGTGCAGGTGCTTGCAAGACAAGTACATGTTCCAGGGGACAAAATGACAGACATATAACCAGATTAAATTTTGGAGGAGAATGAGAAGGTATGGTCCATAGGTTACTTGAACGTAATATTGATAATAAAAATTTATTTCCGTCCTATGGAGCAGATAGAACTAGGTTATTTCCATTTATATAGATGATTACATTTAATAGTGTATCAAATTCTAACAACAAATTTTATTTCCTCTGCTAAGTTGTAGATGCACTAGAGCATCTAATTCCTTTTTCTTTGCCCCACCCATCCTGCTCCTCAGCCTGGACACTGAATTCAATATTCATTAGGGACTTTAGAGACATCATCTTAAAAGAAATGTGTACCCTTGAGACTGGTTCTTAGAGATTGCATTACTGCTCCTGAGCTAGCACAGGCTCCAGTATGATCGGTCCGGCCTTAAGGAAAACGAAAAACCAACAATTCAACCAACCCCCCTGGCAACCCCAAAAAAAAGGGCCAATCTGAAACATCTCTTGGGGTCCATTTCTCCATTTGTTAATTTCTTGTGCAGCCTTTTGATTGTAAGGTTCACCAAATGGGTCCATCTATTTTGTACAGTGGTGTGATGAAGTTCTGATCTCTGAACCACTGTATCATGTGATACTTAGCATCTTTATTATTAATATATAAAATCTTTTTTAAGTAGACCTAGTGTAATCAAAAGATATGTCTACTTGTCATTAAAGCTCAGCTTCTTACAGAATCATTTCTTTTTTTAACAAATGAATTAAAAGGAGTTTCCCCTCCTTTCATCATAATAAAAGGAAAGTATCTGTATTATTCACAGTGCAAGCATTTAATTTGAACTACTTGTTCCATTTGGGTGGGATTCAGATCCCTATAGATTGTTAACATATAGCAAGGTTTTGTTTTTCATATCCGAGTCAGTATGATCCTGAGTTAGAAATGGTTGAAATTATATGTGAAATGTAGCAAGATTTTTCTTTGTCAACATATTGTTCATGTTAAAAGTAGTATACTATTAAAACTTAGAATTTGGAATTACAAATGAAGATATAAAACAAGAAAATTTAATATCTCTGAACATGCTAAAGTCAGATATTCAGTCATAACTGTAAATATACAGTAGCTTTATTTGAGTTTATTTGGGAGGGTGAATGGGCATTTTGATGTTTTGTCAGGTAAATATTTTAATGATTGTATTCCTAATAGGGCAAAAAAGACGTGGCTCAAATTTTCAACAATATTCTCAGAAGACAAATTGGTACAAGAACTCCTACTGTTGAATACATCTGCACCCAACAGAATATTTTGTTCATGTTATTGAAAGGGTATGTACAATGTAATAAAATTTATATTCTTAGTTTAAAATAAAAAGGAAAGATTGCCTTGGGGCAAAAACAGGATGGTGAATGTGGGAAGCATTCTCTCTGTAGTTTAGTCAGATAAGTTTTCCATAGATCTTGAATGCATTTCCCTCCTTAAAGTTCAACCTGTGAGCTCAATTGAATTTGAAAAAGCCCTATAGAGAGTTTAAAATTGGGTTAATTGTGAGCCTTTAAATTCATAAACTGAACGTGACTAAAGGAAAAAAAAATAAGTCATCTATGGTCTTATTTCTAATCTTTAAGATTAAATCGAAATATCATGTATTTAAAGACATCGCCTTTGTACATAATATATACACTGTAAGGCAGTACAGGCTGCCTCATGAACAGAGCATGGATGCTCATAGCTTCACTTTGTTCAGTCCACAAGGCATGTGTTTATGATGCAGTACCCTTTGATTTTACCCCTCTGTGTCCGTCACTAACCCACTTAATTTGGCAGTTCACAGTGCATCTTCCTGGAGTTACTACTGGACTAAGCAGGCATTAATGTTTGGGTAATCTTGTCAGTTTAAAAACAGACAAAACTGAAAAAGCCTAAAAACTAAAACTTAAAAAAAAAAAAAAAAAAGACAAAACAAATCTTCTCCCTCATCATTGAGCCTTCCTGACTGGCAAGGTAACCTCCTGTTGTTTCACGCCAGAGTTGTCTGCCAGCTCAGTGTGCATCTGTCCCAGCAGTGGTGGTGTTCTGTTAAACTGGTGGGCAAGCATGTTACTGGCATGACTGTTGGCATGAATCAGCTTGCTCTCCTACTCCTGGCTTTATATCTTGCCTCGCGCTGATTCATATCTCTGTGGTTTAACACCTCCCCCAAGTTCATACTTGTTTAGACAAAGCATGAGTCAGTGCATGTGTTGCAGGCCAGCATTCTGTTTCCTTCTTTCTATTTCTAACCATGGTGTTGCTTCTTTAGATATTGCCATACAGAACTTTTGGCATCTAATTTGTTGTATCAATTCAGAGTTCTGGGTGTAAACATGTAATGAGTAGCCTGACACTCTGGTATTCTTAGACCAGCTTCCAGATGCCTTTGTATTTTTAAAGTCAATATTTCCTTTTCCATAGAAACCAGTGATTATTAAAACCCATTAAATTACTTAAGCCTGCCTACATTTTCACTTTAGAGTAGCCACAGGTATGTTACGAACATTGTTAAACAATTTAAAGTTTAAAGCTCTCATCTGAGTTGGTCAGAGCAGAAACCTCAGCCAGGAAGGGAGGAGAGGCATGGAGCATGCAGCTGGTATTGGGATCCAGCAGACCCGTCACTTTGTTGTTGAAAATATACACACACCTGGAGGGAATGGTAGAATAAACCCGTCCCGAGCCATAACCCAGCTTCAGCACCTACTATTGTTCTGTCATTCTTGTGTCCTCTATTCTTTGCCTCCTTTTTTCCTCCTCACACATGACATCACTTCAGTGTGCATCCCTAGTACATAACACATAACACAATGTAACAATCACAATGCCAATTATAGATTTCCTTAGTTTTCACAAAATGTCATTTTACAGTTATTTTTTTTAAATCAGGCTCCAAATAAGATCCACAAACTGAATTTGGTTAATATGACTCTTAGCTCTCTTTTAATCTATAATAGTTAATGCCCTCTTTTTAAAAAAATGTGTGCCATTTATATGTTGAAGCAACTGAGTTATTTGTTTTATAGAAAAGTCATGTATTTTGGATTTGCATTCTTATGGTTTCATTTAACATGTTACACTATCCCCTATTGCTTTAAATTGGTGGTTAGCTCTAGACATTTGTTTAGATTCAAGAATTTGAGCAAGAATTCTTCATAGATAGTGCTTTGTGTTTCCTATTGCATGGCACCTGTTGTCCCACTTGTGGCGATGTTTGGATTGACCAGTGGATGCAGATGTTACCAGTCTGTGATCTATCCATTGCAGAGTTTTCCATGGACTTGATGGTTTTAATATTCATTGGTCATTGCCTAGATTCTAAATGGCAATTTCTTGATTCTGTTATTCCTTCTCCATATAATTAAATGTATTTCTTCTATAAAGAGCCTTTCCTCGTTGATGACTTAGTTATTCAAGATACAACCTGTATGGGAAAGACAGATATCATTATACTGAAAAGTATAATAAGTTGGCGCCTTGGCCACATCATTAGATAAGCATTGAATTATTGTTTTAAGCATCATTATACACACAAGTTTTTGTTTTTTAAAAAAATATATTTGATGTGTCTCGATCTGTGGCAGTCATTACTTATGTCCAAATTGCCCAATCTTAGGCCACTGGGAACTCCTCCAAATTGGTTCCTATGTCCTTTTGGCAAGACCCCATTAGTCTGTGATGGCTTCTCTGCTTTCTGGCACAAGATGACCACCTTGCTCATTTTATACAGTTCCTGCCAGACCTGGAAACAGCCATTTCTTTACGGAGCCCTATGAACTACTTTCTAATATTTTTTTGCTTTTGTTGTTTAACTAGTTTAGGCTACTTACATGCAATGTGACTATGTTCTTAGGCTATAAGTATTTTGAGGTTAGATATTGGGGGGGGGTATGCTGCTGATATTAGTATGCATTTAAAATCTTATTGCTAGTGTTAGACTGCATTTGTAGGCAATAGGGTTTTTTACTGGCAATTTAAATGTTAATGTGCTTTCCACTTTAGTGCTAGCAGGTTGTACAGCATAACTGTTTGCCTTGTACTCATTGGTTTATGGTTTAATCACTTAGACAAGCTTGACAAACCTCCATCAAAACCTGCCCAACTTGTTGTACCAAACTGTCTTACCCTTGTCCTTGTAGTTTCCTGCTTATTAAAGATCAGCAAAGATAAATTGTGTGATCAGCCATTTGTGAGCAGACATTTCAGATAAGAGCCAGTCAGCATTCTAGCTGCCATACCTCAAATGATGTAAAGGAATGTGGTTTTGATGTTGTTGAGGATCAATGATAAGCATATGTACAAGAAGGTAACACTATTAGATAACAAATTAGTACTACAAGATTTCAGAGAATAGATTGTGGTTTTGGTTAAAAAGACAAGAGTTGGTAAAAGGAATGGGACTTAAGATTGGAGTTCCCAATAGATTAGAATTTGTATAGGCAGAAAAAAGAGAGAAGGCATCGTTATGGTGTATTGCTGGCAGGAATGAACACAACGTGATTGACAACAATAATCTGAAAGTTTTATGGGCCAGTGGGAGATGGAGTTGTGTCAGAGTAGTAGATATGATGAGCAGAAGACCTGACATTGAGCCCACATGTTTGTCTTCATTTGATTACCTGGAAGAAATAATTTTAAGCTCCTAAGCTAGAAGTGCTGTTGATATACTGTGTGTTGGGCAGATTTATTAAGATAGAGCTTGAACAAAGATACTGGTTAGGAAGCATTTGTAGTTGTCCAGGTGTGACTTAATGCAGCAGTGGAAATGGATAAAAAGAAATGAAACTGAGATATTTCAAAGAAGCATTTTTAAAAGTCTGGTAACACTGAAAATGGGAAGATTTGGAATGAAGAAGGAAAAGCTATTTCAAATTAATTTAAATTAAATATTTACAGTTCAGTCCGTCAGTCACACTAGCCAGATTTCAAGTGCTTAGTTAGCTGCACATGGCTAGTAGTTACCGTAATGGACAGCACAGATCTAGAACACTTTCTCCATTACAGAAAGTTCTGCTAGACCTGGTTTAGACCTGGCTATCTAAAACAAAATAATGATGCGAAATCATAGAAACAGAGAAGCAGCAGAGTTGGGGAGTTATTTTGTGGAGGGAGGTGAGATTTGATTTTAGACATGTTGCGTGTATGTAGACCTTTAACTGAGGTTGTCCAGAGGCAACAGAAAATGCCTGAGTACAATTCTGTGGTAGACTTGGGGTGTGGTTAGTAGTCATGGTGGGAGCCAGGAGACTGTGGGCTTTCATTAGCAGGTTGTAGGCAATTGGTAAAGACCTCAGGCAGGCAAGAAATAGGAACAGTCAGAGATAGAAAGGAGAACTGGGAGAGGTTTTATTTCTTTTTTTAAAGAGAAAATGCAAAGATCAGCACTGTTAAGACCCTTAATAGAAGAATCTGTGTCATGAGAAAAGATCGATAGTTTTAGCCAAGTGGAGGTCTTTGCTGGCCAATTAGTTATTTCACTAGAGTGTTGGGAAATGGAATTTGACTGCAAGAAACTGGAGAAGAATGGGAGTGGGAAAGAAAGCCGATGCATGCAGCTTGAAAGGAAGTGGAAGAAAAGAAAACGATGTCTTGAGCAGGGTGGCGGGATCCGGTCCCGGGACTTGGTGCACGTCAGAAGAGGAAAAGCCGCTTGCTTGGCTGAGGGCCTTTTTTCTGATCACGGGCAAGGAGGAGGTGAGAGACTCTGAGATGAGCATAGAGGAAGGCTGCGTGCAGAGAGCTGGTGAGAGAGGCCCTGGGTCTCCTCAGGGAGGCACTTTGAGAAGTCCTCAGGAGGAGGCTTGCAGTTCTGTGGTGTTTACAGGTGGCTAGGAGTCTCAAAGTACTATTTCGAGTGCTGAATTGAAACGATGAAATATAAATGCTATATATTTGATAGTCCTATTTAAATATTCTGAGTTTCTGAATCTGGAAAAATATTTTATACTGTTTTTTGGTTTGGCTTTTTTTCTGAGTGTTGAAAATACCATGTTTAAAAGCTAACTACTGTACAAAGTGGTATCACCCTAAATACTTCTCTTCAAATCTGTTAGCTTAAATAATGAACTTTTATTCACATGATCACTCTCATGGCTCTTCTTCTTTGACTGAAGGCAGTTACCTATCACCAACCAGTGTGTTGCGTGCGCTAGAGTAAATTTACCCGGCACATGTTCTACTTACTCTGAAAGAAATGCCTTGTTCAGGACATATGCCTGCAAACTTCCTGTTCTAAAAGTTTGAACTGTTTAGTATTGAAGTTTTAAAAGAGCAATCATGTTTGGGTTTTTTTGTTTGTTTTTTTGTTTTTGCAGGTATGAATCTCCAGAAATAGCTCTAAATTGTGGAATAATGTTAAGAGAGTGCATCAGACATGAACCACTTGCAAAAATCATTTTGTGGTCGGAACAGTTTTATGATTTCTTCAGATATGTGGAAATGTCAACATTTGACATAGCTTCAGATGCATTTGCCACATTCAAGGTAACATAAAAACTGTAGAATTCTAGGTATACTTGCAAGTTAGATTAACAAGTGTGCTGTTTTCTCCTAAGCCCTCCTAAATCTACACACAGCTGCCCTCTAGTGGGAAGAGAGAAGATATATTTTATATGTGTTTGTGTGATTTAGTCATATGCAGTAAAGTCACAGCTTAAAGGCAGTGGAAGAGGAGTTAGATTCTAAAGTTTTTCTAAAAGACAAAAGTCCTGTATAGTCAAAATTATACTTTTCTGTTAAATTGCCCATTAAGTATGATATACCGTACCGTACACATAATAACCAGGTTTTCTCCTGTGTTGGAACATTCTGTAGCTGTTTCTTTGGTGAAACACCAGATGAAGTAGTTGACTCTGTTCAGGGTCCATGTTAATTTAGAATATGCATGTCATTAAATAGTAGAACCACAGTCAGGACAGACATACCCACATGGTGGACAGGTCAATTCACCTCTTCCCTCTCCTGCTCACACCAGAGCATATCTGTTAAATGCAGTGTGGGGACAGAGTCACCTGCACTATTCAAGTTATTATGTATCCTCCCTGCACCCCCATCTACCTTACCTCCCTTGTGTATTTGTGTAAATTAAATACACATATGGTATGAGTCCACTGTGCAACATGCACGTTTTTGTTTTGAGCCGTAAGGTTCTGTGCTGTTTAAAGTATAAATAAAAGCAGTAATCTTTATTAGTTTTTTTCACAACGAGAGCAAGCCTTTCTTGGTTACATTTTCTTATATAAAACGGCTGACCTTATAAGTAAATATTTAGAACTATTTTAATAGCATACTGACATGTAGATGACCATGCTCAGAAACCATGAACACGATTACAGTGAGAAGTGGCCACTTTTCTTGTGAGGGTTCAGTTTTATGATTAAAAAGAGCCCATGAGGACACACCTTGGTCTCTGGGTAAATATGCTGAGCCTCAGAGTGAAGGCCCTTAAGATAGGATGAAAGTCTGAGGATCTGGTCATGAGGGTTTCACACTGAATAAGGTCATAGCATAAGAGGTGCACAGGGGGTTATTTCCCAAAATCATGGAAGAGGGTGTCAGAAGCCTTAAGTAAGACCTCAGATGTTTATATGTCAGTGTACAAAGCAAAATGAAATGAATTTGAGATTATAACCTAGAGTGGTCAATATGATGTCTTAGGTGTCACCGCAGTTGGTGGGATAGGACTCATGATTAGAATACATCGACGGAAGGGTGTGCCCCATTCAGAAGCAGCAGACCCGGCATGGAGGGAGGTGTAGCAGCACCATGTGTCAAGGAGAGATTCCCCTGTGTGGAAGGACAGCCAGGAGCCCGAGAGTGGCAACACTCTGGGCACATGAGGGTGAGGGAAGAGGATTGAGGAGCAGCAGTGGTGTGGGAGAATGCAGCGAGACCCCTGACCACGTGGAGGACATGCTCCTGGCACAGATGGCAGAAGTGGCTCAGGTGAGAGAGATGTGCTGACTACATGCCAGAATGTGATTTGCAGTATCTGACAAAGTCTTGATTGGCCTTGCTGATGATTGCATTTCTCACCAAGGAGAAAATGGTGGTGATAGAATCACTGTGGGCAAAGCAGCCCTGTCAGGTCATGGTAGCCAGAGCGGGAAAGACTAGGCAGGAAGGCAGGTCTTCTCTGCTTAAAAAAGGGGTACTTCAGGAAACAACGTAGCATTCTAGGGGAGAGCTCTAGGAGAGAGCGCTGAGGGGCGGGTGTGGACTCTGTGTCAGGTGCTCTTGAGTCCACAGAAAGGGGGAGCTGATGAAAGAGGCCCCTGAAGAGAGAGCTCACCAAGAAACAAAATGAAGCAGAGCCTGCAACCAAGACAGTGCCTAAGAGAGAGGCACAGCCCTCCCATCGTGACCTCAGGGTGGCTAAGCTACCAAACAGGCCGGAGCTGCCTCCCCACTTTACCTTAGGGAATCTGCAGTCAGAGCGAGAAGATGGGCCAGGAGGGGCAGTCGCACAGCTACATAGCAGAGGCACCGACAAGAAGGAAAGGGAAATTGCTCCTCTCCTGCCTTGCTGGGTCCTCATCACAGAGGATATTTTTGTAATGGAAAGGGAGACCAAATCTGTGGTTCAGGCTCTCCTTAGAGAATGTGGCAAGAGCTCCCTTCCAGAAAATGTGTTCCACACACAAAAATGTTCAAACAAATGCAGCTCATTCATGACCCTGGATTTAAACCTCCTGAAATAGGTACTGAATCTTAAAGGAAATTAAAACTACCTGCCCTATTAAATGTCCAAGATTCATAGCTGGAATGGATGGATACTGAGCTAGTAAACCAGGTGGCCATTATTTGTTAATGACTTTTTTCTTTTTTGAGGAATTAGGGAGATGAGGGAGGGGCATTCGAAAACCAACAAATATATTCCCAATTTTCCAGAATAAAAGAAGGTAGGTTCCCCCAGAGAGACTGGTTGGAGCTTGGGGCTTGATGTTACACCTGTGTAAGTTTCTAGAAAGTATTTTTAAAGAGATGATTTCTGAACATTTTAGAAAGGAAATTGTGTCCCCACAGCCAGCGTGGATTCACTAAGTTCAGTCATACTGATCTCACGGATGCCAGCAGATCAGGGAAAGGGTGGTTTGCCTGGATTCAAACCATCTCTGCTGCTGATTTAACCTCCACTTCTTCATCTGTTAAAATGTGGGTGATAATACAAGCATGTCAGAGTTATTATGCCTCCATACAGAATGTATGCAGTAAATATTAGCTATTCCTTCATGATGAGGATATGCTAGATATTGAATAATTCTACAAATCTGTTCTCATGGAAATGATTTTAAAAAACTGAGCTAGATATAGTTTCAGTATAGTGATTCACAGCTAATTGAATGCCATATTCATACACTGTTGGCAAATGGATTAGCATCACCCTGGAGAGAAACTTCTAGTGGAACTCCACTGGGCTTTCCCCACCCAGCCCAGCTGAACATTTTTATTAATGACTGGAAAAAAAGGGTGACAAGGCATACTTATCAAATATGTAGATGCTAGCCATGAAGGGAAAGACAGCAGGTAACAGTGGATCCTACAATTTATGAAGATCCAGAGAAGTCAGAATATAACAGGATGAGATTAAATATAGATACCTGAGGTCTTCCACTGGAGGACCCAACTGTTTAACTACAGGACGGAGGAATAAGACATAATAAAAATAGTTAAAACTAAATGAAGTAATTACTAAGTATAATAATTACTAGAATGTAGGTCATTTCATCTCATACTTAACCCTGTGAAGGAGGTATTGTTATTATCTCCTTTACAGATGAGGAAAATGAAGCCTAGAGATGTTGAGTGAAGTCAGAATTTGAATCCAGGCAGGCTAACTGCAGCGCCCGCTCTGAGTGTACAATTCTGAAAACGTACCATAAAATGAAACAGTGTGATGATGCTGCCCTCAAAGCTCCTTGCAACAACACAGTGTGTAACCTAAGGAGCTAATTGATGGTCTCACTCCACTATAAGCTTGTCAGGTAACAACACATAAATGTGTTCCATTCCAGGCGCTACACTTTAAGAGGCACATAGACAAATAGATGACTTTCAGAAGACAGTAGATGGTGAGGGGGACTCAGAACCCTGTCATTCGAGGAGTGGTTAAAGGATCTGGACGTATTTAGCCTGGAGAAGAGAAGACTCGGTAGGGGCTTGCCATGAGAGTACTACTTGTATTTGAAGTGGGGTCCTATAGAAAATGGACTAAACATATCTGTTGGCTCTGACGGTTTCTGGAAAGAACTTGAGGATAGGTTTGACTCTAGCACAGGAAGAACTTTCTAACTATGAGAGCTCCAAAGGTGAACTAGCCACACAATTGGAAGAATTGAGTTCCTTGTCCTTGGACATAGTCAAACATCAAGTAGGAAATGGGGCCGAATAATTCGCCAAGGTGAATGTGAAAATAAGCCCCCCAGTTTAGCAGTATTTCTTCAGGGATTCCAGGGCTGTTTGTCACGTGATGTTTGGGCCCAAACTCAAACTTTTAGGAAGCTTTTTAATTCAGCCCACCCCAAAAGTTGGCTGCTCAGTCTGCTGGACTTGGTAAATGATCCCTGGTCTTTCTCCAAGTTATGCCAGGGCCCTGGGTAGACTGGAAATCAGATAGGTGGGAGATTAGAGATCCTTTTCTTCTCCCCTCTGCTGACTGACAGCAACTCTGCTGGTCTCAGATTACATGTACCCTGTCTGCTTTGTGGATCGCTGACCAGATTCTGACTGCATGCCCTTTGCCCTTCATTTTCTATTCTGTTGGTTTCTAACCAGCCCCCACCCCGTCCCCGCACTGAGCTCTCCACAGCTTTTAGCTCTAGCTGGTAGGCTGGTTAAAGGAGTGGTTAAAGGAACCGGACATCTCTCAGCAGATAGAGGCACTGCCCAAGTCCCCAGCGCTTCCTTCTCCCAGCTTAGTATTACCTGCTTCTCAGTGTTGGCTCTTCATAGTTGCTCCTTTCCTGCTAGTATTTCCCCCAGCACGGCCACCCCTTCTTAATGTCCTATTGTGCATTGGGTCCTACTCCCACTTGAGCAGTCTCAGAGCGCCCCCTTTCAGTCTCTCCTACGCCACAGCCATTGAGACTTGATTCCTAGTTGGCAACAGTTTCCTGAGTTTCCAGATGACAACAAATAGAATCTCCCCTAGCGGGGGAGATGTTGGAGGTCCCCCTTTTAGTGTGTGGCCCCCCTGTGTGCCTCTTTTTCTTTTTCTTTTTTTTAGAAGCCACCATACTTTGGAATCAACTCTGAGCCTCTTGCTCCTGCTTGAGGTATCCTTCAGAGTGAATAGTCACTTTAATCAAACATTCAGGAAAAATGTGTTGTGCAGCGTGTTTACACCTAGACGACCTTTGCTGTATAGAGTAGATACTTTCTACTACCTGTTCTTAAGAATCCAGCCCCAGTTGAGAGCCAGCATCTCTTAAGACCCCTCTCCCTTGGCATCCTCTTTCGTCAGACTATGACAGAACAGCAAGCAAGTGGGTTCCTTCCGCTGTGCTTCCTTGTACTGGCCTCCAGAACGATTTAGCCACAAAAAAGTAGAAGTGACACTCAATCTTGCATGAATCCTGGCACACACTAATCCCTTAATTCACTTATTCATTTGTTCATTCACCATGTCCCTGAGTGCCTGCCCTGGGTGCTGGGCGTTCGGTGGTGAACCATACAGCCAAACCCTGCCCTTGCGGCACTTCCACAGGGGGACACCAGCCGTGAGCAGACACAGTAATGTGTTAAAAGGTGGTAAGTGCTCTTTAACAGGCATGTATTAAATGCCACCTATGCTTAATACATTCCCCTCAAAGTCTTCATGTTCCTCTCCTTTGCAGCTGTCCCGGTGGACCAGTGGACTAAGATAATATAAATTCTACCACTGTCCTCCTCTTCCCTATAGGGAAACCTTGTAGCACCTCTTGCCAAATTCTTGGGGGTACTGAAACTCCCAGTTTTCTAATTTTGCCTATTTAATCCTCAAGGAGGATTTGGAAAAAATTGGGTAGGTCCTTCCTGGGCATCCCTGTTATAATCAGGAAATATGATATATACCCTATCCAGCAGTGTGAACAACTGTAAATCTTTGGGGTTGGGTTAGAAGCCTTCTTAAAAGCATACTTCGAAGATTGCTTAATGTGATATTTTTCCATATAGGCTCCCTGGTTTTATTAGTTCATTCATCGATTTATTAAATATTAAGCTCTTACTATGTGCTGGCCACTGCATAGGTGCTTTGGATTCAAAGGTTAGTAAAAGTAGATATGACCCTTGTATTTATGGAATTTACAGACTAGCACAAGAGAGAGTTTACTCGGATAATCCTGCAAACGATGGAAAGTCACAGCTGTGACCAGTGCTCTCATGCTGGTGACCTGTCAGGAAAGGCTCCCTGCGGAAGTAAGGCTTGAGCCGAGGTACGAGGGGCGAGTACTAGGTAGCCAGGCAGGGGAAAGCCTGTATGGAGGCCTTTTGGGGAAGGATGTTAACAGAAGGTAGGTGACAAAAGGGTCCCTGCAAAATCTCAGAGACCTGATAGGTCTCTCTACGAGGGAACTCGAGCTGCTGCGACTTCCACATTTGTTTTACCGTGGAAAAAAATTACCTAGAGCATTTCTCCAGACCAGCATTACACTTCAACATACTTCAGGAAACACTAGTTCATTATAACCTGGGCAACCTCAGGAAAGAAGACAAGTTCAGGAAAGTTGATTTGGGGAAAGGAGATTATCACACTAACCTCTGTAGTGGTGCTGAAGGGACTTAGTTCATTAGTTCTCCAGATCCTGGGCGTTTCTGCCGTCACCTGTTCTCATTCTCTTTCCCCCCTGGTGAGACCAAGACCTAGTCTATTGTGAACTTTTAGGTCCTTGAAGGCAGGGATCATATCTCTTTGTCTTTGAAGCTCTAGCACCTAGAACGTTACCTGGCACATAGTAGATATTTCTGAATGATTGATCCTCGAGTTGTTTCCTGGGAAAGCTGTGGGGTGAGGCGTTTCATGATAATGCAGAATTGGGCCATAGGTCAAACTAATTGTTAATCCTACATTTTTATAGCATTATTTTGCTTACATAGAGACTAATGTTTATATAGGGGGCTTTTAAAGAAACATTCCATCTTTGAAAAAAACATTACATTAGATGCAAAACTGAAAGTAATTACATTTAGGAGGAAGAAAAGAGAACCCCTGATACTTTTTCTTTTCTTTTCTTTTTTTTTTTGAGGCAGAGTCTCACTCTGTTGTCTGGGCTAGAGTGCCATGGCCTCAGCCTAGCTCACAGCAACCTCAAACTCCTGGGCTCAAGCGATCCTCCTGCCTCAGCCTCCCGAGTAGCTGGGACTACAGGCACGAACCACCATGCCCAGCTAATTTTTTCTATATATTTTTAGTTGTCCAGCTAATTTCTTTCTATTATTGGTAAAGATGGGGTCTCGCTCTTGCTCAGGCTGGTCTCGAACTCCTGAGGTCAAGCGATCCTCCCACCTCGGCCTCCCAGAGTGCTAGAATTACAGGCATGAGCCACCGTGCCCGGCCCAAATTTGCCATGATACTTTTTCTAATAATAGAAATTTCTTCTTTCTCTACCAGGAGCATTAAATGGGTACAGGATTCTGTTTGACATTTACCACTACTGTTAATTTATTTCACTATAATTCTTTAGTCCTTTTCTTTTAGTTTATGTTTTTATTGCCTTATATGTTTGTTTTTTTGTTTTCCTTCTAAGAGCTATAGATTCATGCCTAATTATGATCATTAAAATTGCAATTTCAAATTATTAATGATTTTTATTTGCTCTTATATAGAATCAACATTTTCAGTACAATTCATGCTCAAGTGTTAAATATAGTAATTTTTAACAACAGTTTTTATCAGGTAAAATGGCGTGGAATGTTTTAGGATTCTCTTTTCTGAAAGAATTTGAATGGAGAGCAACTGTAAAAACAAATTTTCTTTTTTTAGGATTTACTTACAAGACATAAATTGCTCAGTGCAGAATTTTTGGAACAGCATTATGATAGAGTAAGTATATGAAATACTATTTCTAAATAACACATTGTAACTTTTGTTACCAGAAATGAAAGATTTAAACTCAGTTTTGTACCAGGATATGTATTTTGCAGATACAATGTTTTTAAGTGGTGCTGTAATCATTTCTCTACTGAAGCAGCTTACACAGTGTTACTTGGTCAGCAGCATTTTTTTTTAAGCCAGTCAAATTTAGCAGTGGGGGGGGTATATACCAACTTAGTGACACCAATGTTAATAAAAGCAGATCTTTTTGATTAACACACTGCCCTTTACATCTTATCTTGCTTTGAAAGAGAAAACATAGAGCATTTTTCTGCTGAATAATAGTACAGTTAAGACAAAATGAAAATATTGTCTGACTTTGTAACCTTTCCTTCCTTTCCATCAGTTGCCCCACATCCCCGCTGTGTACAAACAGAGAGGAAGGGAGACACGGCTGAGGGCGTGGGAGCAACACTGGCCAGAGGGCACAGAGCCGGCTCTGCTCCTGCCCTGCTGCTAACTTCTCTGTGGCCGCGGCCAGGGTAGTTAACTGCTTGGGGACTTAGAAGTCTGTCCTTTTTGTAAAAGAGGACGTGGGACTAGCCTTCCAGTGCTGAATCAGTGTCAGGCATTCCTGGTAATGGTGTCCCCCAGAGATTTATAAATGATTCTCAGAGTGCTTTGACAATGTAATTTCCTTAGACCAGCACAACCGCCTCTAGGGCTAAAGTGGGTTCTGCTTTCCTCAGGAGGGTCTTCTGAGATACCCACAGGCAGTCTCTCCTGCCATAGTGGTTTAACTACAAGTTGTCCAAGACCTGCTAGGTACTCTTAGAGAAGTTAGAACAGTAACAATCCACTTGAAATCCCTATCTATCCCACAAGATTTGGCTTGGGTTTTAATTCTTCCACTAGTATGTTTGAATTTTTGAAATTCTAAGTATTGTTAATACTTCATTGTTCACTTTACTATTCAACTAAGTTATAAGATTCCTGGAGACAAAATACATGCTTTCTTATTCTTTTGTGTTCTTTCTCCCTGTCTTGCTCTTCTGCTCCCAGCAGCATCATAGCACAGTGCTGACGACATACTAAGTCCTTCCTAAATAGCCTCATAAATGGTTTCAGTGTCACTGGTGCTTTGTTTTTTATTTCTGCACATGTATTTGGATGTGGGTGTGTTTCTTTTCGAATGTTTGCTGGTTTAAAATGGCAGCACTGTCATTTCATTGGGCCTTTTTACACAAATTAGAAACATGGGCTTGAGTATCAGACTGCCTAGAATCTAGCTACAAGTCCCAGCCCTGCCATGCGCTAGTAAGATCTCGGGCAGCTGCTTCATGTACCCTCTGTGCCTTCAAGGTCTTCAGCCCTAGAGAAGGCTCCTGGTGGTACTTGGCTGCGGGGGTCAGTGTGAGGATTAGATAAGAATGTGTGTGTGAAGTGTGTGGCACAGTACCTGGAACATAGGAAGCATTTAATAAATGTTGGCTAATTTATTATTATCACCACATGGTCTCAAAGATTTTTTTAACATACTGGTATCTCATTTTAAAGCCTACCAAAGCCAATCTCCAAGAAATTTACTACAGGCAGTGAAATCTGTTTAATCTTGCAGGAAAATAGTTTCCTACGTGTTGTTATTAGTGGATGACATCAGTTAACAGGATTTTAGAAGAGTGTATGTGAGGCAACTAAACAAGTATATACAGTGCAGTCAGATTTGATGGAGGGAGAAGCAAAGCGGGGGATACGGGTAATTTAAATAAAGCCTGAGGTAAGATTATTACACAAAAAAATGCATGCTCCAAAATCCTGTACACTTTGGCACTGAGCTTTCTAATGATAACCAAAGCATAGAAAGAAACAAAATTAACTAAAAGATCTTTACAATATTTGTAAAGTAAAATATATGTGCTGGTTGCTGAAAAGAAACAGCCTTTTCTAGCACTGGGACCTGAAACAAATTTCTCCCATTGTCATTCTTAAAGCAGAGTCAAATTGCAGTGTTGTGTAGTGGACAGTTACCGTGGGTGACACTGCAGTAAGTACAATGCTCAGCTGAAGTGCAGTTCCCTGACAGCAAGTCCTGGAGTTTCCTAGAGGTGTGTGGGGTGAGGGGGAGGTGCCTAGCTTTGCTCCCTGACCTCTGTCCTAATCTAGAGAGAAAACCTACCATGTCTCGGGGAAATGTGGACTACTCTGGACAAACGCTTCATGCAGTTCCCCACGAAAAATTTCTTACAACCAAGCTTATCCAAAGAATTATGCAGCAGAAAAGCTTAACTTGCATTTCCTGTCAAGAATTTGGATACACATATTTTGTGTTACTGATTAAAAGCAGATCCAATTGTTTTGATCAGTTTAATCATTTGAGGAGAAGGTAGAGTTAATAGCTTTTTCTGAAAAGAGGGAAATCTAACTTGCTTGCATATTAAATAGATGGCCATCCCACCTCTGCCTGGAATGTATAGGCATCTGGGTCAGCTCTAAACGAAGAGGGCCAGATAATAAATATTTGAGGCTTTGTGAGCCCTGCAGTCTGCTCGCCTGTCCCTTGCAAATAGTCACAAACAATACATAAATATATAAACGAATTCATTTTCAGTAAACAAACAAGCATGGCCATGTTATTTGTAAAAACAAGCAGCAGGCTGGATTTGGCCCGTGGGCTTAGTTTGCCAACCCCCACTCCAGACCACAGATGAATGGCTCCTGAGGACCCATCCTGGAGCGTGGGCACATGTAGTTTTCACACAGATAGATGACAAAGGAGGCATGCTCTCGAACTCACCATGACCAGTGAAAAGTCTCAGGAAAGCACCAATCCAACAAAGTCATACTAATTCTGCAAACTTTTGGAATGTTTTAAACCTCCACAGTTTAAACAAACAAAAAGTACACTAACTGGCCTTCTCTACTGTTTTTGAAGGATAGCCTGGCCCCTGTGTCTCTGTCATTTTTGGTTCCTGGTTTCCTGCTTCACTCGGCTTCTACCCTTTACCATTCCAGTGACGCTGTTCTTGCTAGTGACCACTGTTTCGGAGATTAGTGGACACTAATCACTTCTTAAATCTGCGGTATTCTGCTCTCCCAGGTCTTCACTCATGCTGTGCCCTTCCTTTCTTATCCCCCAAGAATCTCTTTTCTTCTCCCCATTTCTGAACGAAATCCTTCCTGTCTTCAAGCTTGAGCCTAAGTCCCACCTTCTCCAGGACACCTGCCTATAACACAGTGGTGAATTGCTGCTCTCTTCTGCTTTTAATTATTTTCTATCCTCGCTTGGTACCTTGAAAGAACAGGTAACTTTGTCATTGTGGTTGTGCTTTGGACAAACTGAGTTCTTGTTTGTAAACAATATGAATAACACCAAGAAATGAGAGCTGATTCAACAGTAGGGAAACCACGGGGAGAAAGGAAGTTATGTCTGGACATATAGAATTGGGTGACAGAGGGGACTAGATTTGCGCTCTCCAGGGGCCTGCCTGGAGCTGGAGGGGATCAGCGGGTGTCACTCGGAGCCCATCAGAGGAACGTATGAAAGAGAACACAGCAGGGGCACCAGGGCCACCGTTGGCCTCATAGTGTTAGAAGTTTATACTCAAGCTTTATGATGTTATCTACCAATTTTTTTTCTCAATAATCCTGATACATGTTTTTTTATCTCTTAGTTTTTCAGTGAATATGAGAAGTTACTTCATTCAGAAAATTATGTGACAAAAAGACAGTCACTCAAGGTATGGCAGACGATTTTGTATAGTTTATTTCTCTTCACCCTGTGTTTGAAATTTGGATTTGGGGAAAGGGAGATGTGCTGGTTTGGGTCTCAGACCTTTGAGGGAAACTACATTTGCTCTTGGCCAGGATTTTTGCAGAAAGGAGCAAGGTTCGGTGGTGAGCCACGCAGAGCACCTGCCTAACTCCTTGTAAGGAAGAGACACCAAAAGGGAATGTGCTAAAGTTTGAAGAGGACTTTATCTCCTAAAATGTATTAGTTTAGATTTTGAGACATGTTTTTAAAACTTAGAGTCATATCAGCAGATGAAAGCACTGCTGGTGTTTTGCCCGCTGGGCTGCTGTTTGAGGGGAGGGCACAGGACAGCGATGTCAGGCTGAAGCTGCGAACGGCGGACAGGCTTAGCTGCTCTGTGTCAAAATAGGGTATCCGTTTGCAACTTAAGATGTTAAATTTAAGATTTAAACTCTAGAACAGGGGTTGGCAAACTACAGCCCATGGGCCAAGTCCAGCCAGCTGCCTATTTTTCTAAAGTTTATTGGAATACAGAAATGCTCATGTATTTACATATTGTCTGTGGCTGTTTCAGGCTACAGTAGCAGATTTGAATAATTGCCTCAAAGTCTGAAATATTTACTGTCTGGCTCTTTATAGAAAAAGTTTGCTGACCCTGTGCTTAGGAGAGTCTTACAGGAGTTAATAAATGCGCACACCCGCATTCTGTCAGTGAGCAGTGCTGACAGGAACTCGGGATGGAGTCACAAAGGACTTGGGGAGAAAATCCTAATTCTGTTTAATTTCTTGCCAGGTCTATTGTAAATCCTACTCTGCCCAGAGTTCTCTTCCCTTCCTACCTCGGGGAAATCTCCCTTGAAGACCTTATCTTTCTGTGGAAAGACACTTAAAGGACACTAAGAGCATCTGTAAATACTTTGTGTCCTTTGATAAGAATGTCCTCTGCCATCCCAATTTCCAGTCGAATCCTTTTCATCTGACCAGCTGCTTCCTTCTTTGCCCAAAGCGCTGCAACAGTTGCCGTCAGGGATCAGTCATAGCCGCAGCTTAGAAACGTGCCGCTACTGACATGGTCCCTTCGGGCTCCAGTGATTTCCACTAATTGCTAGTGGTTGGGCCCGGCCTCACAGCCATCCTGGGGATACCTACCCTGCTCCCCATCCCCAGGCATTCTGGCTAGGTGATCATCTAGTGCCCTCTCAGCTGAACGTCTGGCAGCTCTTGGAGGAGTCTGTCCTCCTTGTACCTTAGGGTGACAGAGTGGAGGTTCCCAGTGTCTTTCCTGCTCTGTGATCCTCTGCCAAGACACGCTGCTCTCCCTAGCGGCTACGCAAACACAGCTCAATGGAGTCGGGAGCTTTTAACGCCAAGAAGGCCAGACCAGGTCGCCTAGGATAGTAGTTTCTAGGGGCAGGGCAAGGGGAGTGGAATTTATTGGCAAACCAATAAACTTTGACCAAATTTTGGATTCTTGGGCTGCTTGGATAAAGAGAAAGGCTTTCAAGACCCTTCTGCCGTTCAGAATGACCAACATGAAAAAGAAGGTTGAGGTCGCCATCTGCAAGCCCCTAGGAATGGACATGAAGCAGCTCACTCGTCCTGCAGTGTGTGTTAGTGGCGGCCACGTTGAATACCCGTGAACACGTGGAGTAATTTCAGAACTAGCGGTACTTTGAAGAGGAATTTTAATTTGAATTCTTTTTTTATAGCCACATTGACATTTATTAATTCCTATATTTATTTTGTCAGCAAATTTATATTTCCTAAGCAAGACTTCAAGTTTTTTATTTTTATGTCAAAAGAAATTTAAAGAATTAACCAGTCATCTTCCTTCAGACAACTGAACTGAAATAAGCCATTTTCAGATTTTCTTTGGTTTCTGTGATAGGAAAGGAACACCATGAGACCTATAAACTTTCACGTGATTCTAACTTTTGAGTCTTCATGAGAGCAGATACTGGTTGCTTCTCACCTGGACAAGGATTCGATTTTGTGATTCAGGTTGATGTGAAACCTGAGCTTTTGAGTTCTTCCTATAGATTCCTTATAAATCCTAAGTAAAATAGATTTGTTTTCTTACACATCAGATTATTTTCTATCTAATATGATGACAAGCTACTTTTCGAGAGAGAAATTATCTAGAGCATACCCAGGAACCCAAAAAGGAAGGAACAAAAGCAATAAAACCCGAGGCACAGAGGCTCTGTTCATGCATTTTCCTTCCCAGAGACCTCACTCCATGTCTCCAGACACAGATCGAACATGTGCTTTGCACGTGTTAACACTTATTTTTCACTACGCTTTCATGAGGTGTAGGCACTGTTCTCTACCCCCATTGTACAGACAATGAAACTGAGGCACAGAGAAGTTAAGTAACGTGCTCAAGGTTACACAGCTGACAGGAGGGGGGACCAGGATTAGAACTCAGGCAGGTTGGCGCCAGGGGCCAAGCTCTCACCTGCTCTGCTCCCACCTCTGTCCACAAGGACTGCGGCTCGGTGCCTACTCCGCGGAGGCTGCGCAGCCTGCACACTCAACCTTGACCAGAGGTTGGCATGTTGGCAACCTGAAGTGACTGCTGGTTTTTGAAAAAGAAAAATCTAGAATAAGCAGTGACAATTTTAAAATTATGAGCTTATGTAGTATAATCAACTCTACAGAAATCAGTAAGCCCTGACGTAAACACAGATGTTTTTTAGCTTAATTGATATCATTAGTGATGATGAGCAGTCAGTAAGAAAAACTGGATTATCTTCAGGATACTTTGCTGAAGAAGGAACAGAAAAGCACTCACTTTTATAAACCTTTCTGAATGAAGATATCAATAAATAATAACTTCGGCACGTGTAGGGGTGAATGCATGGAAGACTTTGGACACAATCCCCTTTATCCTGTTCAGTCCACCTAAATAAAATTTTAAAATAGTAAAATTTTTTAAAATTAAGCTTAGGTTTATGGTTAGTTAACAGGAATTATCAATAACCTTCCTTCTGTATATTTTCTTTATTTCTTTTTAGTGAGCTAACACAAATGCACATTTAAAGAGTAGGCTCTTACAGGCTCTGACCCGAGCCAGAGGTGCCTTGAATGTCCTCTGCAGAGAGCAGTGTCAGGTTTGCCATAGATTGAAACTCCTAAGGGAAAGGTAGGCAGGTATTCAAATGGCAGAGAATAGACACTGCATAGCTTTTAGGTCATAATTCAGTTCAGTTATCTTTCGAGTGCCTGTCAGTATTCTGTGCTTAATAATGACGATTATAAAATGAATTATGTTTTTTAACTTTGCTTTTTCTTTAAATCTTAATGATAACATAAGAGTAATTGTTTAAATGTCTTCTCAGCTTCTCGGTGAACTACTATTAGATAGACACAACTTCACAATTATGACAAAATACATCAGTAAACCTGAGAACCTCAAATTAATGATGAACCTTCTACGAGACAAAAGTCGTAACATCCAGTTTGAGGCCTTTCACGTTTTTAAGGTAGAGTACTAAAACCATAAACAATACTTTCCTCCAGAGTTGTTAATCTCCTTTCATTTACAAATTACTGAAATATTATTAGCCTCATTTTGGTAATCTGAGTGATACAGTTCAGTCAGTTGTCATGTCTGTGTGGTACAGCATTTGAACAGAAAGACTCGGAAACAGGGCATAGCATTGGATTTGGGAGCAAGGAAGTTTATTTATAGAAGAGTGTCATTTATCTTCAGCATAGAGGATTATTAATCACAAAACAAAAGCATTTATTAATGCTTTCCATAGAGGTTTTATTCTTAAAATCCAATCTGACCTCCTGTGCTCAGAAGTAATTTCTGCCCATTTTATTCTAAAATCAAAATCTATGTTTAATACTAACCACTGTGTTTCAGAGCTGGCAGAATGAGTTTGTCGGTCCCATTCGTGCTAAAACATGTAATTGTTATTTTTTCTCCGAAGTGTAAAATAAGGTCTTCTAAAACAAAAACTAGTTACCTTGACTTCACCACCTGCCCCAGGACAGCATTGGATTGTGCTTTTGTGTGCTGTGACTACAACTCAGGTTTCTCTTTGTGTCTTGTTCTTCCTCTGTGACTTATGTGGCTTTCTCTCCATGCAGGTGTTTGTAGCCAATCCTAACAAGACACAGCCCATCCTAGACATCCTCCTCAAGAACCAGACCAAACTCATAGAGTTCCTCAGCAAGTTTCAGAATGACAGGACCGAGGATGAGCAGTTTAACGATGAGAAGACCTATTTAGTTAAACAGATCAGGGATTTGAAGAGACCAGCTCAGCAAGAAGCTTAATTTCCAATAAACATCTAAAATATTAAATCCAAATTCAGCGTTTGCTGTTAGCTATTCAGCATCAGGCACTCTTATCGATTCATGAGGAACATTACTGCTAATCTGCTGTTAAGTGAACGGTTTTTCATTTTACCCTTTTGTTTTTCAGTCCAGGTCGGAGATCGTAGCTGCTGCCGCTTGCACACTAGGGCACATGTGGGCTTTTTCTTGATCTTTGTGTCATTTCAGAATTCAAAGACTCCTTTTGCTACAGGAGTTCTGAACACAGCTGGGTTCATGAAGACAAAAGTATAGATGAGAGTGTCGTTTAGGGAAGAGGGCATTGATGTCATCAGATTAAACCTATATGTTCGCATTCATCTTTGTTGATGATCTGAGCGCAGTGTGGCATGTGCACACCTGGTATCCTTGCGTCAGATTGTGCGTCTTCGCTGAAGGAAATCAGAGGGGAACTGTATCCAGGATGTGAGCTTTTAGGGCAGATGAAGTTGACATGCGAATAAATTGATACTGAAACTTAGCAACTTCTCAAAAGTGTGAAGCTTCGTATGGAAAATGTATATATGCTTTTCACAGCTTTCTAGAATTTTTTGACATTTGATTTTCTTGAGACTTGTAAACCTGGATATCTTGAAGGGTATTCGTTAATTTTACTTTTTGAAGGTATTTTGAAACAGTAGAGCTAGCAACACCTTGCATTTCATTTCAGCACTGCTTACAGGTTTCTTTTGTATATAATTCTTAGAATGCTCATTTCTTTTAAATGGTTTAATTTGTACAGCAGAGGAATGTTATTGTAGTAGTATGTAACTATTACCTAATACTGAGTTTTTGCAAAAAAAAAAAAATGAATGCTCAGATGTAATTGAAATACTTCAGATCTCATGAAAATGCTGATTTAACACTTAAGTATCACAGCATTAAAAGAAAAAAAGGAAACCAATCCTTTGTATTCAGTTACCTAATGGGGTGCCATCAACAAGCTGAAATGCAGCCCTGGAACTCAGTCAGCCACACTTTCCTTCATAATATTGGCCTTATTCGTTTAAAATGAGTTAGGAATTTGCCAGATCCATGAATGATAGAGATTATGCTAAATTAATGCTGATTCTTTGTGTGTGTGTGGGAAACCTCTGTAGAGCACCTTTGCTTTCTTAGAGTAAGTAATCCAGTACAATAGTTGTGAAACTGAATAATTAAAACTTTGGCTTCTCTTAGGAAAAGAAGAGTTCCTAGTCATAGGTGTCCTATGGGGAAATTTATTTTTTTTAATGTCCTGTTCCTTAATGCTGCAAATTATCAGTATTTACAAAGTAACTGATTTTGCACCACTTTTTTGTTACTGTGACCACGGCAGAACAATGTCTCCTAGACTCTATCTATGTAAAGTTATTAGAATGGTATCTGTTCATCTTAGTGATACGAAGATCACAACTAACAACTTACAAATCAGAGTTTGCCAGTTCAAATTCAGCATGGCTATAGCTGATTAAGAAATTGATATAATTACTCTTTGCTAGCCTCTCTTACTAATTGAATTATTTATCAGCCAGTAAAATGAGCCTCCCAATTGATGTTTCAGCAGGTTTTAAAACCTCCTTCAAAGAACACCAGTTAAGAAAATAACTCCAGAAAATACAGACATTTTATTCCATTTAATTAAAATGGCAGTCTACATTACAATTGGTTTTCCTGAGTCTGTCTTTAACAGAATCTGCGTGAAATAATTCATGTTTTTCTACTGAAAGTAGGGAAAGCAATCTAATTTCCCTGAAAAGAAAATCTCGAGTGTTTAGGCAGGCAGACTTGGCCGTGATGTTGCATTCTGGCTCTTACAGCGTCGTGCTGTGTGCATGGAATTAGTGTGAAAACATTGATGACACCAAGTGGAAGAAATGTCTCCTTGCCAAGCTAGTTCTTAGAACTTAAACAACAAAACAGCTTCCACTTTGGCAATTGTGTGGTAGCACTAGAGCCTTTTACATGGAAGACAGTGAGGGGTGCAGTGTGTCAAAGAAAACAGTAATGTGTTACTATTTTGCATTGGAATCTGAGGGTAGTTAAGACTTTCTGGGTTTTGTTGGTAAACAAAGCAATGTGAAAACATTCAAAATTGAAAAATCACATTTGAAATTATCATTTAATATATTCATATTATCAAAACTATTATACTGGAAGTGTTTTCTTTTTGTGTTATAAAGGTTTAATTTTACATAAGGCAGTTACTTAATGTGATTTTTTAACCCTTAAAAAAAAGTGGAGATGTATACATTTGTTAACAATGCCATGAAAGCATTTTCTTTCTCCTGAGGAAAAGTGAATTTCTTATCAGAATATCTGGCTGGCCCTGTAATTTAAATTAAAATAAAATTTTGGAGAAACAGCATTGTCTGTCTTTATGATGCATTTTAGACAGTTTCATTCTTGTCACTGTGAACAGCGCTCAGGAGACACAAGCATGAATGTTGTCGCATGCCGGAAAGGAAACAGTTAACTACACTCTTTTTCCCTGATCAGGGTTTTGTATGACAGAAGCAGTTTCACTTGTCTCGCCGCCCCATGCTCCCATGCTCCTGTTTTCTCACCCCTCGTAAGTATCACCATGCCTTTTATTAGCGCCACTTTCTAGTCCATGACATTTGAGCAGTAGATCCATCCTTTCTCTCGGGTTCCGTGACCCGTTATTATTAACACTCCCAGGCAGAACTAACGGGCTCAGCAGGAGCATTTACAGGTTACGAGAGTGAAACGGAAACGAAGGTGAGAGCGGCGTGGGAGCTCGGAAGAGAACTCTTGCACCTGAAAGAACGTCCGCGTCCATTGTCTGTCTGCCCAGGCACCAGTGGCTTGTAGTGCACAGCCCTGCCCTGATTCTGTTCTAACCCCGTCAGTGAGTGCGATCTTCATTCTCTAGGGCGAGGGCAAGGGACGTTCTCTTGCCAAAAACACTTCATCTGAATAACAGCGTCTTATTTGTTACCATTTCTGCCAGGCAGTTCAATCTACTTGTATGTCCTAGTTCCCCAAAGATGAGAGGGTCCCATTAAGTCAGCTTGTGACTTTGCCACTTCTGAGGGTGACCACACTGAGGTCTAGACTCTTGCTTCAGCTCAAATTCTACCTCCTACCACAATCACCAGTCAAACGTTCTCCTCCCCTTGCCAAAATGCCGCAAACTGTCCAGCCTCAGGCTGCTCAGGGGTAACGTAATTCTTACCCTGCCTTCCTAATTGATAAGGATCAAACAGGATCACAAGAACGCTCCCTGAGGGCTGCAATGCTCGATGCCTGGTTCATTCTGGAGGCTAAGGCCACTCCAAGGTAATGAGAAGTCTCACGTGAGAATTTGCCAAAGATGTCCTACCGAGGAACAGAGGACAGGGACAGCCCGGAACACACTGCCCGTCAGTTGCTCCTGGGTCTGTGAGGTGTGTTCTCCCCAACCATTTCCGTGTCCTTCCACATCTCCCAGAGCCCGGTGCCCATGCGCTTGCCATCTGGCTTCCGAAGGCGTGACAGACAAGGCAGGATTCTCCCCACGTGGCAGACTCGGCGCTGCTGGCTCCCCGCAGAAAGACCAGGAGCAGCCTGACCTTTCCACCGCGCACGCCTCCGCCACCGCGCACTCGCAACCCAGGAGGCACTTCATCAGGACATGAGCTTTTAACCTCCAGGGACTGTGTCCCCCGTGTTCCCGCTGACCTGAGGGTGGTGGTAGTTGCACGAAGCCGCATCACTTCACGGTTCGCACGAGGCCTACAGCGGCCTCTGAGCCTTGCTTAAGTCTGGTTCCCTGTGTGGGCACCAAGTGACAGCTGGCAGCCCGGTGCCCCTCCCTCTGCAGCTGGAGGTAGGTCATGTTCCACCTGACGGCTGTCCCCAGGGAGCTAAATCCCCAAAGATGGTCACCCCCAGATTTCTCTGGAGGAGACTGCGTCCTCTGCAATTGATTAAACATTTTTTCCTAGGTAGCTCTTCAGAACGACCTTAGAGATTTCTGCAGAAGGTTGACACTTTGTCATTGTTCTTCCTAAGATTGACAGGTTTTACAGACGAACTTTCCCTGTTCCTTGGTATTAAATTTTTATCACCTAAATCTTAGTGTTCCGTGGAAATAGCACAATCTGGCTCTAAGTTCCAGTAGCTGGGTCTCCTGTTGGGCTGAGATGCAAGCGGTGTCCAAAGGCGGCAGCAGGAAGAGCCACAAGCCACCTGGGGAGGCTTTCAGCCCAGGGGAAGCTTCCAGGCGAGGCTGCACCCCAGCTAGCTCCCTCTTTCTTCCCCAGTGGGCTGGAGCTTGAAGACACGAAGTCCCCTCCAGCCCAGCCTGGTCCCAGGGAGCAAAGGCCTCTTCACGCTGCTCATACACATTCATGGGACCTTTGCATGTCCCCATCGTACAAAGTCCTCACCTTTGTGAAGAAAATGGAGGCGAGGGTCCCACTGCGTCCCTCCTAACCCAAGGGGTGCCTTCTCAAGCTTAGTCAAATCTCCGTGTTGTCCTGGGCTTGCCTCAAGCCGTCAGGGACCTGCTGGTTTCTAGGACCTTGCTCTTTTGGAGATACCGGGGGTGGGGTAGCGTTGGGTGCTGACCTGCATCATCCGAACACACCGAGAGGACCCTGTGAGTGCCCCATGCCCTATCCTTGGCGCCCACTCCTGCTTGCTTTAAACCCCTGTGACTGCCTCAGCAGTCCCAAGTGCAGGAGCAGCTGTCCCCAGCAGCCGCCTTCAGCTGATGACGATGACGGTGGCTGGTGGGTAAATACCCCAGTGCCTCTGCCTTCCCGAGTCCACAGCAGGGCTGGGCTCCGATGCCCACCGTACTACCCAGCTTGCTGCAGGCCCTTCTTCAGATTCTCTCCCTTCCCTAGTGCACGTCCCACCGTGTACTAGTGTTTCCCTGGATCGAGTCCCAAATAAATGACCAGCACTGGAACCCTTGTCCCCAGGTCTGTTTCTGGCGAAACCCAAAGTAAGACATGCTGGTTCCTTCTCACGCAGAGGCAGGAGCAGCCAAACCTGGTGAGGGGCCCCACAAGATAGCAAAAGATAGCAAAAGAGTGCCGCCTGCCACTCTGGAAGCATCCTTCCTGTCCCTCTTGCCTCAATATTTAGGAGAGACTGTGGCCACCATGTGTGCATCGAAGCCTGGCACCAGGGCCTGAGTGGCCCGGCACAGCAAGGCTGCTCTCAACCACCGCTTCTGCCGCCTGAGGCCCGTCCTGGGGCCCAGACACAGGCCTGCCACCCCCAGCCCGAGGCCCCGTCTGCCCATGCCTCCACATCTCATCTTTGCAAAACAGCTGGATGGGACGCACCCTCTGCTCTCAAATGGTTCTTCATGGTCATCAAACGGGCTAGCAAAACTAGAAAACCCCCGATCCTCTCACGCTCTGCCTCTTTCCAAAAACGACGTTTTCGAAAGGTGCAGTATAAACCTATAGAATGACTGCATAATTGGGAATAGGGGACAAAGAATGTGATGGGGACCAGTGAAGGGGAGGCTAGGGCCTGTCTGGAGTCCGAGCCCGCCCGAAGGTACTGGAACAGCTCGGGGACGCCTGGAGGGGCCCCTTTGCCTGCCCCGACTCCGCCAGCTTTTCCTGCGGTCAACTCGCTTTCATTCTTCAGAGCATCCACTAGGTGGCAGCAAAGCCCTTTGGTTTTAGCAGGAGCTGCGCCAGGGGGCGGCGCGTTCCTGGCGCGAACGAAAGGACCCGGAGACCCCAGGAGTGTCGTGTGCCGCGGGCGAGGGGGAGCCAAGAGTCCTGGGCACCTTTCTGAGCAAAAAGGTGGAAGTAGTCAACGGAGGTTATAAACAGAGAGAGAGGGAGGGGCAGATGTACAGGGAGGGTTGTTGTTTGTCAGTAAGCTTTATTTTTTGGAAGAGTTTTAGATTCACAGAGAACGTTGCAAAGACAGCAGAGATATCTCATGCTTCACGCTCAGTTCCCCCTGTTATCAACATCGCGCATTACTACGGCACATTCCTTATAGCTAATGAACCAGTATCAGTGCATTGTTAGGTCCATGCTTAGATTTCCTTAGTTCTTCTCTGCACCACGCTCATTTAGTCCCGTCCCTGACGCCTTCCTCACGACGGCAGCGTGGAGACGTACGGACCAGGTGCAAGCCGTCCCGGATTACAGACCCGCGCTTACGAACGGGCTCCCGAGCCTTCCCATAAGGATAGTTTATAATTGAATGGTTAATAATCCGGGAACTAGTTTCTTCCGCACATGTCAGCAAACCCGCGAGCCGGTGCCGCGTCCTTACACTAGGGGCTGTGTCATTGTTTACACGGTCGCTAACGCACAGCAGCGCTTTCGTCTTAACGTTTTCATTCGGTTGCGCGAGTCTGTTTACCCTGATGACCACCCGAAGGGAAAGTGCACGGCCAGTCCCCGTGAGCCTGCAGCGAAGAGACGGGTGATTTCAATGGAAACAAATGATTAAGCGTTGGGAGAAAGTCCAGATGCCGTCGTTCTCTGGGAAAGCGTTGGGCTTCAGTCACTAGACCATGGGGACCACTATAAAGGATAAAGTGAGAATGATCAAAGACGTGAAAGGCATGCGTCAATGAGAGCGTCAGTTATTACTAAGCAACACCAATCATAGGCCCAAGGGATTTATTTCCATTGACCCCACAGACAAAAACGTACTCAGAGCGTGCCCCAACGACACCTGCTCCTGTCTGCCTCTCCCTCTGGGACCTGGTGTGTTAGCAATTCCCTTAGACCGTGGGGAAACATTGTACAAACGGGGATCCCTGTTCCCTAACGCTGCTTCCATCCATGAAGCAGCATCCTGGCCGCCCAGTTGGAGCCGGGGATTAAGGCCAATTGGTTGGACAATTGTCAGGCTGCTTTTTTGGCCCCTGTCTACCATAGACAGTTCTCTGATGTCGCTGGCAGTGCATGGTGGCTACCTCCCTGGGCAGTAAAACAGCTTTTAATAATCCAGTAATGTGTGGTCAATGTTTAATTTTCTTGTTCTCAGAGGTAAGGGACCCTTGTTTCTTCCCAACAGCTTTATGGGTATGTACCACCATAAAGGCACATTTAGATCAGTCTGGTTAGTGCAATTAACTTATTCTTCTGGGCAGACGTCCGGGGTAGGGCTTGTGTCTCAATTGCCTGTTGGCCGGTGACCACAGCACCCCAGCTTTGCACCATCCCTGTTCCATGGAGCCGCTTCCATCCGCAAAGAGATCCTCATCTGGGTCTGACGGGGGCTGCTCAGTCAAATCCGGGGGATTGGGATCCACTTGGTCGATAATCCGAATATGATCACAGAATGGGGAATGGGAGTCCACAGGCGGCAAGGGGGCTGGACTTAAGGTGAGCACCACCTTCAGGGTTGCACTAGGATTAGCTAACAAAGTAGCCTGATGTTTACCCATCCGGCCACTGGCTGTTAACCAAAAGCCTCCCTTTCGTTCTAGCAGGGCTGACACATAACGCATGATGTGAACAGGCGCCAGTTGCCCACGGGTTAACTTTTCAGCTTCCTGTAAAATATCGTAAGTAGCGGCCCCCACTCTCAGACAAGTGGGCCATCCTTTTGTTACCACATCCAGTTGCTCAGAGAAATGAGGTACAGGTTGTTTATGATCCCCCAAAACATAACCGGTTAGTTTGCAACCAGTACTCACAGCACATCGAGAGGAAGCCAGACCAGAAAGACAACTGAAGCCTCCAATTCGATTTCAGTTCTTGTAACTACAGCTCCCAGGGCAGCTTTAAATCCCGAACATTACTGTTAACATCAGATGAGAGAGTGAGTCAGAAACAGATTGTGTGCGTACCTTTCCGCAGACAGTACAGTTCAATGGAATAAACTGCATCTGCGACAAGGATTAACAGACCAAAACCAAAATATCTTCATAAGCCTTTGACTATAAGGGTCTGGTTTTGTGCTATCACTACTTACAGTTTTATTTATGCTAATACTGACAATCATTTTTGTTTAGGCATGCCTACTTTTTTACCTAAACAAGAACCTTAAAGTTAAACACATGGATATTTTTGCAATTAACTCGGGAGATTCAGCTGTTTTCATTACACCAATACTATTAAATTAGTCTTAATTATCACACAAACACAGATCATTTTGTTTTGGCTGGGTTTATAGTTTTATAACTTTTGTGTCAAACCCTGACACCTTCAAATATGAAAATGACCAATAAACATAGGCAAAAAGGTATACTGACAATTTTGAAGATTTTTTTAGTTTTATTTTACCAGTAATTTTTTAAAAAACAGTTTATTTACCAAAGATTACTAAATTCACATGAACTTGAAAAGCATTTGGATTTATTTAATTTATGAGGGCTCCTTTTATTTATAAGCCAATTTGGCACCAGGTAGACGTAGTATATAATACATATACATACACAAAACACATACCCACGCATGCAAAGTTTCAATGGCTTTTATCTCAGAACTCCAGCCATTGTTACGTAGGTAGTTAGGATCTCTGGTTCTTCTTTTTTTTTTTTGAGACAGCATCTCACTGTGTTGCCCGGGCTAGAGTGCCGTGGTGTCAGCCTAGCTCACAGCAACCTCAAACTCCTGGGCTCAAGCGATCCTCCTGCCTCAGCCTCCC
>NW_012149541.1:1391795-1407568 GCF_000956105.1 Propithecus coquereli | reverse complement strand
CGGCCTCTCTGGCTCTTCTTGAGACAAGGATTCTCTGTTTTGGTGCTGTTTGGAGCAATTGCTCCACCTGGGAAGAAGGGTAAGGGTGGGCACTCCATTTTGGTGTTGCCCCACCCTTAATCCTATCCCGAGCAACTGCTACACCTGGGGAAGAAGGGACTGCTTTACAAATGTAGGAATTCCCAGCCCAAGCATAATAAGATTTAGAAAGTGACCTAGAGTAACCTAAGGGTAATTAAGATGCCGTTAGCTTGAATCTGCATTGCGGTTCACGGGCCCCCCCTGCCAGCCGTGTGCTTTCAATGAGGGAGCTCATATATGCAGATGGAATTTTCGGGACACCTGTTGATCATTTGATAACATCCTACACCTCCCAAGAGCCCTCCCCAAGACTGGATTCATAAAAGGAAACAATCCGAGAAGTCAGAAGTAAGTAAGTGGGTCAGTCATTCAGTGAGTTGGTGCCTCTCTCCACTCTGGGAGACAGACCCGTTTTATCTGACAACGAAGAGCTGCTCTTGTGAACCTGCTCCCTGCCTGAGGTTACTCCGTGGTATTGGCCTTGCTGGTGATTTTTCCAAGAAAGGAGTCAGAGGACTGGGATAATAGTTTGGACTTGACACTTTGTTGTTTCTGGTCATTCTTTGGCCAAGGCCACACCAAGAACCGAGGGCGGACTCCCACCCTGGCACTGTGAGCTCCTCTGAAGTTCCACGTAACCCTGTATGTTATTTTTCCCATTCCTCTTCCGCTTTCCAGCAGCCAGCATCCCGCATCTCAGCCTCCGTGCACAGAGATGCCTTTCAATCTCCTGGACCTTGGGACAGAGATGTCTTCTAATCTCCCAGGCTTTAGGACAGAGGTGTCTGTTAATCTTTCAGACCTTAGAACCTGCTGCAAGAAAAACTACCTTGAAATTCCCCAAGTTGAGAGGGGCACCCCTCACTGTGCAGCACCTTCCAATAGCACTCACCCGTCTGGACACAAATGGCAAAATTCAGAGGTCCCTTCTTCTGGGGCAATCAGGAATGCATTGGAGGCCAGCGACAGCCCAGCTGGCAGGAGTCCAAGGCTGCCCTCCGGCAAACACGGCCAGGCAGCTGCCGAGGGAGGCTTTTGGTCTCTCCTCTCTCCACAGCCACTGAACCACGAGCAACAGCTTCCCAGTCAGGGAACCAAAATTGTTACCAAAACCACAAGGGAGTTTCAGCCTAGGTCTAGTTACTTACACAAAGATCCACGTGTTGACACAATGAGGATTGCCAAGGAAGAAAGGAATGTTTTCATACAAAAGATGTCTTTTTGGGAGAATGGGGGAAGCTGTCTCAACCGTCTCTCCAACTAATGGAGATCATGGGCTTCTTAAGGAGGGGCCACGTGAGGGCCACGTGCCATGGGGCAGGCCAAGGGGTATGGCGAGTCCTCAGGAGTCCGCCCTGGGGCCTTCGGAGTCTCAACTCCTTTGTGTTGCAGAAAATCCACCATTTCTGGGAAATAGCTCACAGGGTCAAGGAGTTAAGGGAGAGGATATGAAAACATGGAGGGGTCATTGGAATTTGTTCATGGAGCCAATTATGTTGACTCGTGTGCCTCCCCCGCTGAACCACCGTGCCATGGGGGCCTGTTCACGTTTGTGCAATTGCCGACGTGTCTGTGTAACTGACCATGTCCCAGCGGATGACAGCAAGGTGTCCTGGGGAAGGTGCCTCTTTATTTTAGTGCCCACAACGCACCCTCAGGGCTGCCTCTCATCAGCTAATGAAGGAATGACCCCCACACTGGGCGGGGGGCAGGTGTTCAGACCTGCCAGGGAGCCAGGCACTGCCCACCCACGCTGGGAGTTGGAAGTTCATGGTCTTGGAGCAGAGCCTGGAAAAGCAACAGGCAGGTCTGTACCGGGGAGCCCCACGGGCAGCGCCGGCTCTGGCGGTGAGGACTGGGGACAGCAGGCACCCACCAGCCTGCGGAGGGCCTGTCCCTGCGCTGAGGGCCTGTTCTGCTCCCGGGCCTGGGAGGGGACACTAAAGTCCCGCTGTGGGGTGGTTGGGGTCTGGCCGGCAGAAAGCTTTTCCGGCTCATGGGGCAGCACAACCTCTGCCTCCCATACCAAGTGCAGGACATGGGTCTTCGAGGCTTGGTGGTGATCTTTGAAGGCCTGGTTCTTCCTGGGGTGCAGCGCAGAGGGCCCCCAGCGAGCCCCAGCAAACATGAGAGGCACGTCTGTGACCAGTGGCCGCTGGCTGAGGCGGCGCCCCAGGGAGGGGTGGTGACAAGGTCTGATGACTCAAACACACTCCTCCCCAGTTCACTGGGACCCCACAGTGCCAACACCGGGGGAGAGCTGGGCTGGACCCCTGAGGGAGTCACTGGGAAGCCCTGAGTAGTGGAAGCCCGCACTGCTCGGCCCGCTCCCAAACCATGACCCACGCAGCACGGAGACAGGGCCCCGAGGACGGCAGCCGGGTGCTATGGGAGCCTGAGCGGGAGGCCAAAGTGTCCTAGAGTCTTGGTGCCTTCCTGGACTCAGCCCTGGCCTGGACTCCACCTCGGGAACGTTTGCGCAGTGAGGAGAACAGAATGCCTCTGCCACACAGCTTTCGCCTGCGTCCAGACACAGCGCCTAAGGAAGGGGCCCTCAGACGCCTGCTGGCCACTGTAGGTGTCGGGTGGGAGGCCCAGACAAGTGGGCTGTTCCCCACGGACACCCACGGTGGTTTCTTCCTGACATAAATGGGAACGTCGCAGAGGCCAGGATGTCTAGAAATCCTTTATTCCTCATTTAAGATGTAGAACTTTGACCCAGACCTGCAGCTGTGAAGGACAAAGTTGTAGACCTGTCTCAGTGAAAGGATCTGTCCGTTTAAATACTACTGTAAGAGACAACGTCAAGTTCATGCAGGAGTTGAACGAAGCACATTTCCCCTCTCCCCAGCCTTCCTCGCCTCATCTCTGTGCAGGAGAGGCGAGAGTAAGAGCTACCTCGTAGGCTTTCTACAAGGACTAATTAAGTCAGTATTCACAAGAACCCAGGACAGTGCCCAGCACATGGTAGGCCCTCAATAAACACTTGCTTGGAAAAACCATTAGGTGTCACATGTCAGCCGTGTCCTTCAGGATACTGCCTTGCCTTGGTCCGCCACCTCTGTTCGATGGGTAAAAGCACATCCACTCACCAGCATTTGCTGCGCTAGAAACATGCTGGCACCTGTCCCATTTGGGCCACCACGCTTTGTGACCACCGTTACAGCTACTGCTTGCTGAGCACTTACTGCCTGCAGGGCATGGTGCTGAGAGTGTCTGCGCATCAGCTCGTGTCATCCTCACCAGGCCGGGGAGGTCGGGACGGATGAGACAGCAAGGCACTGTGGTTAAGAGCAGTCACTCTGAAGCTCAAGACCCCCAAGGGAAAGCTCCAGATTTGATCTCTGCTTCCAGCTAGGATTTAGAAGGTAATAAGAAGAAAACAAACAAACAAAATAAAAACAATACGTTTCTTATGAAGCTAGCAAGAAGTGGTAAACACAGAACTAAATTCCTGAGCTGCTGAGGCAGCTTCCACCCCAGGAGGTGATGCTCCATCTGGTGAGAGCAGCCCTGAGGATGGAGAGACTTTGCCAGGATGGGGGGAAACCAGCCAGATCTTGGAAAACAGAGTGAGTTCGTGGGACAGATTGGAGTCTGGAAGAGCCCCAAACATAAGAACAGATCACTTGGCCCAGAAATATCCTCCGAGTTTTTCCAAGAAAGCAGCAATAGATTAAGCATTATACAAGGTATCCATGTGACAGAAACATTTGTACCCCCCCTAATATTTTGAAATAAAAAAAAAAAGAAAAGAAAACAGCAATAGGGCAGAGGATGATAAGTAGAAGGAAACTGCAATCCCAAACATTCTGGTAGGGATTGGATCCTGGGGCTCTGCCAGAGTTGAATCCAAAAGCGAACCCAAAATAGCTGAAATTGAAGCGAATTGGCTCCCCGTTGATAAGATCAAAGGCAGCGACCCAGGACACTGGGGGTTGGGCTACCGCAGAGAATGCAACTGATTAAAGCTGGAGCCCAGGCAAAACTCATCTCATTCTAGGGGGAATCTGAAGGATCCCCTCACCACCATCAGATGGAGGGAAGAGCTTACACCAACAACATGATTGTGTATGAAACAACAACATTATTCTACACATCCTAGAAACTCAATGAGTCCCAAGTAAGACAAATGCATAAGAGATCCACATAGTAGGTCCTCAACTATGTTGAACCTACAAAGAGGAAAACTTAAAAGCAGCAAGAGGAAAATAACTCATCAGTCAGAGGAACAATAATACAATTAATGGCTGGCTTCTCTCATCTGCAGCGATGGAAGCCAGAAGGCAGTAGATGGCACATTCAGAGTGCTAAAGAAAAAACTGTCAATCAAGAATTTTATGTCCAGCAAAACTATCCTTCAAGAATGAAGGTGTGAAACAGGCATTTTCAGGTAAATGAAAACTCAGAGATTTTATTACTAGCAGATTTGCCTCAAAAGAAATACTAGAGAAAGTCCTTTAGGGTGAAAGGAGATGATACCAGATGTTAAGTTGAATCCACAGGGAGAAGTAAAGAGTGCCAGAAAGAGTAAACTTGTAGGTTTATGTCACAAATAAATATGTTTTTCTCTTATTTCTTCTTTTAACTTCTAAAAAACTAAAGTCTGTGTTTAACAATAAGTATGACACTGTAGAATTAAATTTATAATATATAGATTTACTGTCTGTGACAATAATAGCACAAAGGAAGGAGAAATGGAATGAGCCATATTGAAGCCAAGTTTCTATATTTTACCGGAAATGAGTTAGTATCAATCTGCAGTAAATTGTGGTAAGTTAAGATGCCTAAAGCAATCACTAAGAAAAAAATTTCAAAATGTTGGTCAAAAATGAACAAAAAATATTAAAATGGTACATTAAAAATATTTATTTAAACAAAAGAAAGCAGTCATGAGAAACAGAGAGGGAAAAGATAAGAGACATCCAGAAAACAAATAGCAAAATGGTAAATACAAATCCAAACGTAACAATAATTACATTAAATATGAATAGTCTAAACACTCCAATCAAAAGGCAAATACTGTCTTAACTGGGTCTAAAAGCCAAATCCAACTATATTCTGTCTTCAGGAGACAAACCTTAAATTCAAAGACCACAGATAGGTTGGAAAGGAAAGGATGGAGATAGGTAAACCTTGCAAACAGTTAAACATAAACTTACCATATGACCCAGCAATGCCATTCCAAGGAATATTCCCAAGAAAAAAGAAAATATATGCCCACACAAAGCCATGCACCTAAATGTTCATAGCAGCATTATTCATAATAACCAAAACCTTGAAACAATCCAGATGTCCAACAACAAATTAATGTATCAACAGTATGATAGATCCATACAATGGAATATTATTTAGCAATTAAAAGGAAACAACTGCTGATACATGCTACCACATGGATGAACCTGAAAAACATCGTGTTAACGGAAAGAATCAAGACACAAAGACTACATACTGTGTGATTCCATTTATATGAACTAGCTCAAATTTACGGGACAGAAAACAGATCAGTGGATCTTTAGCGCTGAGGAAGGAAGCAGGGATTAATTGTAAATGGGCGTAAGGGAACACTTGGTGGTGATTGAAATGTTCTAACAACGGATTGTGAGGATGGTTGCTCAATTCTATAAATTTACTAAAAATCACTGAATTGAAAAAAGTTACACATTTAACTAAAAAAAAGATATTTGACAGAATATTTTGCTTTTCTCCATCTGTCTTAAAGTTTGGAAATACTTTAGTGTTAAAAAAATAAAAGGGTTGTATTTTTTCTCTTGACTGAATTTAATCCATTGAGAAACAAAGTAACAGTTGATGATGCATTCTTCCTGGCATGAAGTAGTGGCAAAATATCATTGTGATGTGGAAATAAGGAAGAATATTTTAATTTCTATCACACTAAATTTTTTTTTTAAGTTTTAAATGAAGGTGAAATAAGGACATTTCTGGATAAATTACAGCTGAGAAATTCATAGCCTCTAGACTCACCACACAAGAGATGCTACAGGGAGCTCAGTAGCTGAACAGAAATGACCCCCATGGAAACGGGAGGATAACGGGGGCAAGAAATGCAAATATATGGGTAAATATCGAAGACTCTTTTATCTTTTTTCTTACTCTCTTTAAAAGGCATTGACTGTTTAAAGCAAAAATAATAATACATTATGGAGTTTATAACGTGGAAGCAAAATACATGACATCGGTAGATCAAAGACAACAGAGGAGCAATTACACTATCGCGAGGTTCCTGTGTCCTGCAGAAGTGGTTTAGTAGTAACTGAATGTAAACCCTGATGAATTAAGATACATGCTTTATTGAATCCCTGAAGCAACCCCTAAAAAATAAATAAATAAATAAATAAAAGAAAACAAAGATGTATTTCTGAGAAACCAACAGAGGAGATAAAATAAAATACCACAACATACCTGATTAATCCAAAAAGAAAAAGAGAAACCAGGAACAAAGAACAGATAAGATAAATAAAAAACGAACAAGATGATGGGCTTAAACTCAACCATGTCAATACTTACATTAAATATAAACAGGGCAAACACTCCCATTAAAAGGCAAAATTTGTCACTGGATAAAAAAAGCAAGCTCAACTATATGCTGTTTACGATAGATGCACATTAAATATAAAGATACAGATAAAAGATTAAGAGAAAACATGCAAACACTAATTACAAGAAAGCCGGTCTAACCATATTAATATCAACAAAGTGGATGTTGAGGCAAGAACGGCTACCAAACGTAAACAGGGCTATTTCTTAATGATGAATGAGTCCATTTGTCAAGAAGACAACAATCCTAAATGTGTCCGTACCTAATAACAAGTTCAAGATACATGAAATTGACAGAACTAAATGGAGAAACAGATGAACCCACAGTCATAGCTGGGTACAGTCAGCGCCCCTGTGGTAGTCTGTCTCCAAAGAGGGTCACCAAACGTTCCTCCCTCCTCCAGCCACATTCCACTCCTTCTAACCAGAGATGAAGCTAGGACAGTTCTTAAATCAGTACTGTCCTATGACTTGCTCTGTCTAATAGGATGTAGCAGAGATGATGCTGGGCCAGTTCCTAGGCCTGGCCCGTAAAAGGCCTGGAAGATTCTTTTTCACTCTGTTGGAAGCTGGCTGCAAGTAAAAGACCCAGGACCAGACCGCTTACTATTGAGACCACATGGCAACGAGGAAGCCACAGGGAAGAGAATTGCTGCATCCAAGCCAACGGCCAGCGCCAAGCCCCAGACACATAAGCGAAGCTAGCACTAGCAGAGCTTCCAGGTGGTTCCAGCTGTACAAGTGACACCAGCGGACACCTCAACAAGCAGAACTACCCAGTGGACTCACAGAATCGTGAGGAATAATATTAATAAATTGTTTTAAGCTGTGAAGTTTTAGGGTGGTTTGTTATGCAGCAATAGATCGTTGAAGCATGCCTTTCTCTGTCATTGATAGAACAAGCAGTCAAAAGCCAGTGAAGACAGCAGCTTTGCTGCACGGGGACACTTTGCTGCAGATGCCCAGCCTGAGGGCCGAGGTCACAGGAGTCCCTAAGGGCCAGTGACTCTGAGAGGTGGAAACCAGAGAAGATGAAGAGCAATGTGTCAAGGTGACAGATTTGGAGCTCTCGGTTGCCTTTGAACAGGTAGTAGGAGAAATGACTTAGTACACCCATGTGCACAACTTTCATGTGATGTCAACTTACTCTTTCGTGGAAACTCTACAGGGGTCAAAAGCTATTAATAGCTCTAAGAGAAAAAACGATCTCAGCTCTGCCAAGGATGCAGGGTCCACACTAGCTGGTGCCATACCAGACTTGAGATTTTTTTCATGTATTTCCTATCATTCAGCAGCTGGTGAGGTGAAGTGAACCATAGATACAAAAAAAAAAAAGATGGGCGACTACATCTGCTCCACTCTATATTCTAGTTTTGGAAACCTACAGTCTTCCTGAGGATGAAGACTTCAGGAAGAAAAGATCATCAAAACAATTGTTGCTGTCTCAGAGCAGGATAAGGACACGAAGCAGAGCCAAGCACCCCGCTAAGCCCAGCCTAGGTCAGCAGACACTAAGCCACTCTGAGACACATGAGCGAGCCCAGCCAAGACCAGCAGAGCCCCTGTGGCCCCGCTCAGAACTGGCCAAGCCGCAGCAGACCCTGAGACACAAGAGGGAGCCCAGCTGGGGTCAGCAGAATTGCCCAGCCAAGCCCAGCCCGAATCAGCCACCCCCCAGCTGACCTGCAGACTCGTTACCAACAACATCAAGCAGCTCGCTGAGCTGGACAGGGTCCGGCTCCCCCACGGCACAGGGACCAGATTCCACATTGAAGAGGAGCTCAGGAGGCCCAAACCTCCTGCCACAGATTCCATCCACCATCTAATGCCCTCTAAGGGCTTCTGCCTCGTCAAACATCTTGCCCCTGCAAGCGAAGTTGAATTTCATGTCTTCCTTGTTTGTGCTGGCCTGCACATTCTTGAAATATCAAGACTGAAGATTTCATTTACTTCTCCTTAGTGTTTAAAGGTAAAGTTAGGGAAGTGAGTCAAAGCCCTCCACAGGCCCCCCATATCCCCTGCTGCACCCCTCCCTACACACATACAAGACTGGCCAAACCCAGACCAAGGAGGGACTGAGTGTCAGGAGTTTTATGTGACCTTCTATGGGCAAGGTGAGGTCTCCAGGACCTCAGAATGAAAAGTTTATTCACAAGGAGAAGGTGTATGAGCCAGGCCAATGGCACCTTTCCCTTGCCCCATCTCCTCTGGAGTTTGCCCTGGTTGTGGGACTGGGTTGGTTCCAGGTGGAATGTTCTTTGTGTTTTCCTTGTTCTGTTGTGCCCAGCAGGGTCCTGGCAACCTAAGGGACTGCCGTGTTGCTCTGTGTCATGCTGGTTCTAGAGACACCGTGCCAGGTAGTGGCAGCAATGCAGGGGACCTTGGACCAGGCCCAGCTCCCCAAGAACTGTTGGGCAAGATGGCAGTGGTGAGCCGGGCGCAGTGGCTCACGCCTGTAATCCTAGCTCTCTGGGAGGCTGAGGAAGGCGGATTGTTTGAGCTCAGGAGTTCGAAACCAGCCTGAGCAAGAGCGAGACCCCGTCTCTACTAAAATTAGAAAGAAATTAACTGGACAACTAAAAATATATAGAAAAAATTAGCCGGGCATGGTGGCGCATGCCTGTAGTCCCAGCTACTCGGGAGGCTGAGGCAGGAGGATCGCTTGAGCCCAGGAGTTTGAGGTTGCTGTGAGCTAGGCTGACGCCACGGCACTCTAGCCCAGGCAACACAGTGAGACTCTGTCTCAAAAAAAAAAAAAAAAAAGATGGCAGTGGTGATGGCCACCGAGTTTTGCTAAGAGCCTACATTATGCAAGGAGAGGCAAACTGGCCCCTGGAATTTCTGCCCTTCTAAGGGAAGACATCAAATTTTTGGAAACTCAGCCTCATGGAAAATGATGACAAAGGCCTTGAATCAACTTTAATGGGAACGAGACTGGACAAAAAATTATCAGAAATATAAAAACTGGAGGCCATTAATAAAGAGCTGGAAATCGCCAACTCTTGGGCTTAAAGCAAAGGCTTTTAGAAAATGACGTAAAGAGAAATGTAAATACAGAACAGTGGCATTGCAAGAAACATTCAGTCTTTAGAAGATACATAAAATATATCCAATATCAAGTATCTGCAACTGAAACAACCTTCAAAATACATCAAAAGGAAAAAGAACACCCTTAGGCAGTACGAAAAGAGGCTTTGGAGGACTGCAGTGGTCTGCAGGGAGGCAGAAAGTTGCTTTCACAAGAAGCCAAAGAAGGGAAGGGAGAACAAGTGAATATTAAACGGATGAAATGTTAGAAAACTCTAAAGAAAATCAGGTCCAACCTCCGGGTGGCCAGTTGCTTCAAGAGGAGGGACTGGGTGTTGTTCCTGGGAGAAGACAATGTGGGTCATGTTGTCCTCCACACTTGGAACTGGAGAGACCAGCCGCACTCGAAAACGAATGGCCCCTAGAAGACAAATCAACAGTTGTGAAGAAACTGATGCAATTCATAGAGTTCTCTTAAAACACTTTAAGGCTGGGCGAAGTGGCTCATGCCTGTAATCCTAGCACTCTGGGAAGCCAAGGCGGGAGGATTGCTTGAGGTCAGGAGTTTGAGATCAGCCTTAGCAAGAGCAAGACCCCATCTCTACTAAAAATAGAAAACATTAGCTGGCTAACTAAAAATGGAAACAAAAAATTAGCCAGGCATGGTGGCACATGCCTGTAGTCCCAGCTACTTGGGAGGCTGAGGCAGGAGGATCTCTGGAGCCCAGGAGTCTGAGGTTGCTGTGAGCTAGGCTGACACCACGGCACTCTAGCCTGGGCAACAGAGTGAGACTCTGTCTCAGAAAAAAAAAAAAAAAACACTTAGAAGAAATTGAATGTACACTAAATTAGCTGAAGGAGATGAACTCATCGATGCCCTCATATGCAAAGTCTGCAAATGAAGAAAGCTTCACCGAAGTCAGGCGAACACACACAGGAGAGGCCACAGCTCCAGCAGGAACTCCGAGTCCTTCCTGAATCATATCAAGAAAAAGAAACAAATGTGCATCAAATATCCAATCTAGAGAGAATTTACCCTGTAACAGCAGAGGAGACTATTTCCAAAGCAGATGGCAGGATCGACCATGCTGGATGTTAATCAAGTACAAGCCAACATTCTGTCAGCAAAAATTCGTTAGAATCGTAAGCTGTTACTGAAGGCAGCTTATTTCCTGTGAGAGAAAAAAACTAATGATAAAAAGCTGAGAGCTCTACTGACCGAAAGAAACCGTGATAACTTAAGAAAAATTAGACATTGGACAAAAGTTATTGAGGAAGAATTTTAATGTTTGGAAGGGTATCCCTGCATCCCTGATGTTCCAAATGGGCACCTGGCAGAAGCCGAGAGGACCACCAGCTAGGGTTGCTGGATTAAATACAGCATGCCCGGTTAAACTGGACATACTTACACTAAAAAATTATTTGTTGTTCATCTAAAATTTGAATTTAACTAGACGCCGTGTGTGTGTGTGTGTGTGTGTGTGTGTGTGTGTGTGTGGTGTGTATGTACGTGTTAAATCTGGCAACCTTATCAGCAGGGAATCCTTTAGACACCAGATCCCCGAGGAAGGAGGAGCATCAGGCTGTGGACAGTCAGGGTCTGGTGCCCGGTGTGGCCTGGATGCCTCATGCCAGGGTGGGAACTACGGGGGCAAGATCCTGTCTTCTAATAAACCTACTTCTGAAGATCCAGAAACATAACAAATATTTTTTTATCTTTCCAGTGCTTTCTATTAGGTTTTGTTTGTTTTGCTATTGAGTTAACTATACGATGGCTCAATGCAAGCTTGATAGGACTATAATTCTTAAGTTGTTTTACAATGATGATTATTTAAATGTGAATCTTTTAAGTTAATTGCTTCCATTTCATCCTATTTGCAGGTAGCAAATTTTTATTGCCATTAACAGGTCCATTAAACTAATTCAGAAACATAGAATTCATTTTTGTGTTTCTTCTAAATTAATTTAAATTTTTTTCTCTTTTTTGTTATTATTGGAGTAATTATACAATAACACAAGTGAAATCTTGATAGAACTATAATTCTTAGGATTGTGCTTAATAAATATACATCTCATAAATGTGAATCTTTTTAGTAAGTTGTTGCCATCTTATTTGATTTCTACATAGTGTAAATATAGTGTTTTTATTATTTTTAGCAATTTTCTCCATTGATCCAAAATCATAGCAATTTGTTGCCTTTCCATTAAAGCAATTTTCAATGTTCTCTTGTTTAATTTCAATGCTGTGGTTATGTGATTATGCAGTTGTTCAAATGGAAGCTCAATGGAATTATAATTTTTAGGATAATGTTTTACAAATACAGTTCATTTAAAAGTAAATTTAGTGAGTAAATTATTTCCTTTTTTCTATTTTTAGAGAGTATAGGATAGTATTTCTATTGTGGCCCTTTAATCAATTCCTATAAGATAAACTGTGGTAAGAGTTTTATGGGAGAAATCTCTCAGTTGGCAACATTTGAAACCCAAAGTTTACTTTTCTATTCCAAAGGTTGAAATTACTTTAGTTGTAAGACTATTGTTGCTGGGAGATGCTATAACCAAATGAATAAACGTTGTGTAACAGTAAATTTTTGGCTTGCAAAAAAAGTTAGGTGAATGGATAAACAAACAATTGTGTGGTATATCCACACAATGCAATATTATTTAACCATCAAAAGAAATGAGCTATCATGCCATGAAAATACCTGGATGAACTATCCATGCATATTGTTAAATGCAAGAAGTCAATGTGAAAAGGCTAAAGTTTATGATTCTAACAGTATGACATTCTGGAAAAGGCAAAAAGGGGCATGAGGAGCTCAGGGGAGGTGGGAGCGTTGAACAGAGGAGCACAGAAGATTTTTAGGGTTCCACCACTTAGCAGCTTTGTGACCTTGGGAAAATTAAATAGCTTCTTCAATGCCCCCGTTTCCAGGTCTATAAAGTGGGGACAATGGTGATAACTTCCTCATAGAGACGGGAGAAATGAAGTAATGGATGCAAAGTGTTTAGCACTGCAGCCGGCACACGGTAAACCCTCAGTACGTGTTAGCTGCTGCTGCTTTTGACACAGATACAGATCTCTGTCTTCTAGGGTGACGCAGACAGATTCAGAGACATAGACACAGACACAGACATATGAATAGATACAGATACCTCAAAGGAATCTCCTTCCTCACCACGTCCACCTTGTTTTATGCTGGGAAATCAAATCCTCTGAAGTCTCCTCCCGACAGACTCTGCTCATGACGGTCCTGTCCTAGCTGCTGAGAAGGAAGGATGAGTAGGTCGTCTGTGCCTCTCCTGTTCCCACCCCCACTTGTCCTGGCCCCTCACCCCTCCCTTCCGGACGCCGCCCCCTGCCCGCTCCCCTTCACAAGTAACCACGTCGGTTACTGTCGAAAGGTTCAGCTCTGAGGAGTTGCTGGGAGCAGAAGGGCCTGGTGGCCAAGCAGCCTGTATTCTACTTCTCAGATTTCGTCCTCCCTCCCTTGGAGGGTCTCTCGTTTCCACTGCTCTTGTCATTCATCCTTTCATCCATCCATATGTGACATCCAACAGTCCACGTGACCATCCAGGCATCCATCAACCAGGGGATTCTGCAGGGAACTTCTGGCAACGTCTAGAGATTCTTGTTATCACAGCGGGGGGAGGGAGCTGCTGGCGTCCAGTGGGCAGAGGTCAGGGGTGCTGCTAACGCACAGGACGGCCCCACAACAAAGGATTACTCTGCCTCAAATGTCAGTAGTGCCAAGGCTGAGAAACTCAGCCGTTCATCTGCCCACCCAGACATACCTGCATCTATTCGTGCATTATATATTATCTCAGGGATTGTACAGTTTATCCCAGAAAGACCGCAGATGAGGTTTGGTCATAGGCCCTCATCCCAGCCTCTAACGGTGTTTTATGCCTTCCTATTCATGGTTGAGAAGAGAATTGAGTCATTCAGAGACAGCAGATACCTTGACAACGCACTTCGATCTTTAGCTATGTTCACTGGTATTGGTGGCAGGTGGGGGCTGTCTAGATAGACACCCAAAAGTACTACCTGCTTCGTGAGCAGGGCTCCCTGTGGCCAAGGACTGGCCTGTGCTAGGGAACCTCACGAGGTCCTCAGTTTGCAGCAGACAGCAAGCAGCACTGTCCCGGTGGAACACGACCTCTGTGGCTGCTGGGCAGGACAGGGCGCCGCGACTTCCATTCTCTGTCCTCATCTCACCAGACCTCTCTGCAGCATATGCCACAGTCGGCCACGCCGTCCTTCTCAGAACACTCTCCTCTTGGCTTCCGTGCACCACACGCTCCTGGCGTCAGGCAGCTGTCTCTCCTGTGTGGTTCCTCCTCTTCTGTCCAACCTCTAAAGGTGGACGAGCCCCAAAGCTTGGCCCTCGGCCTGTGGCTTCTTCATCTATGGATTATTCCCAGGTGACCTCGTGCAGTCTCATGACTTTAAACTCCCTGTAAGCCACTGAATCTCCAGTCCAACCTTCTCCCAGGATCCACATATCAAACTGCCACTTCATGTCTCCTGGACACGAGACCATTCCTGACCCCCCTCCACAAGTGCCCCATTTCACCGCCATCCACCCCGGTCCTTAGGCCCAAGGCCTGGCAGTCATCCTGGAGTCCTCTCTTCCCTGCCCACGTCCCCGCACATCTGATCCTTCTCCAAGTTCTCCTGACTCTGCTTACATACACACTCAAACCCACCTGCTTCTCCCATGTCCCAGAATATAAGTCTCTCTAAAAATAGTGACCTTGTCAGTTCCTCACTGTGTACCTCCAGTACCTGGCACACAGTAGATGCTCAATAAATACCCCAACTTGGACCAGGTGGTGAACACCCCTCTCCTGGGTCAGTGGGCTTGGGAAGCTAAATTAGAAGTTGAAAGGTTGTCCCATGAGCATCTGGCAGGGCAGGAGGCAGGGTAGCGGTGGGGGTGACACCAGGGACTATTTCAGCAGATGACAGAAAACCCTGATGATTTTTCCTGGACTCACAGCTTCTCGTTGTTGTTTAGTTTGCTCCAAACTTCATGTGTCCCCTTCCTTGGGCTTAATTTGCCTCCATCCCCTAGAAAGTAGGTGGCACTTACTCAGTGTTGGTTGAATGGGTGAGTTTCTGAAAGCTTTCAGTCGCCGCCATCTGAGCTCCCAGTCTGCCTCCTTTCTGTCAACACGCCAATTCTTTCCTCACACCAGGCACTGCATGGTTAGTTAGGCCTCAGCTTTCTTGGGTTTCGCCACATTCCAATCTCATGGCCTTGACACTACCAGGATGTTCCTAATCCTTCTAAGCCCATATTTACAAATTATTCTTGGAGTAGGTCATTCATTTCAACCGTGACACTTTGATTCTTTTAAATGCCATCCTAAAGATAACGTTATCTAAGTGTGTTAGTTTGCTCGGGTTGCCATAACAAAGTACCACAGGCTGGGAGGCTTAAACGAAGGAAATTTATTTCCTCACAGTTCTGGAGGCTGGACATCCAAGATCAAGGTGTCGGCAGGGTTGGTTTCATCTGAGGCCTCTCTCTGGGCTTGGAGACGCCGTCCTCTCCCCATGTCCTCACATGGTCTTCCCTCTGCGTGTGTCTGTGTCTTAATCTCCTTGTAAGGACACCCGTCATTTTGGATTAGGACTCGCTCTAACAACCTCATTTTAACATAATTACCTCTTTAAAGACCCTGTCTCCAAATACAGTCACATTCTGAAGTATTGGGGATTAAGATTTCAATATACAAATTGGGGAGAGAGCACAATTTAGCCCATAACACCAAGTGTTGCTAATTCTAGACTTGCACTTTTGTATGGACAACAATAATTACAGCAGAAATAATGTCCTTAAGCGTAGCCCAAAAGACAGTTCAAGGTCTAAAGGGAAAAAAAATAACAATAAAAATAAAAGGGAAATGCATCCCACCCCCAGGGCAAAGCTGACATCTGCATCCCCTAAACAAGTATAAATTGCTGGGGGGGCCACAGACCCTTCTCCCTGGGGACGAATCTAAACTCTTATCTCGTGGGTGAATCACAAGTGCGTTGTGAACTATGAATATGAAAGAACGAACACAAGGCAACAGGAGGCATATGCTATACTTTTTTT
>NW_012149541.1:1387210-1390049 GCF_000956105.1 Propithecus coquereli | reverse complement strand
AGAACTTGCAAGGATTCCCTTGCCCAGCCGGTTTCTGCCGAGGTCTCCCACGCGCCGGGCTCGCCCCCCGCAGCGGCTGCAGCAGTGACGACGAGGAACAAAGTCCCCACTCCCAAGGGGCAGGGGCGGGGATGGGGAGACGGGCGACAAAACAGGCGCATCACACATTAGTGCGCAATGGTGTTGGAAAGAAAAATCACGCTGGTAGGGGCGCAGAGCGGGGGTACCATTCTACGGGGAGGCCAGGGGAGGCAGACGTGGCGAGGGACACCGAGCAGAGACCTGGATGACGGCAGGGAAGTGCGCGCGGCTCTGGGCAAGAACGTTCCCGGCAGCAGGTGCCGAGGCGGCAGCAGGAGCGGGACGCAAGTGTTCAAGAAAGGGGAGTGCATGGTGGTCGGGGGAGAGAGGGCGGAGGTGCGGTCCGGGAGCAGGCGGGTGCCAGAAAGGGTCGGGTCTGGATCCCCCGGCCAGGGTTTGGGGGTCGTTCCGCGGGAAACAGGAAGCCAGGGCAGGCCCCAGGCCGCGGCGGGCGTGACCTGACGCACGTTGTGCGGCGCGCCCTCTGGTGGCTGCAGGGACAGCGGACCTGTCCGGGCGGGGGCGGCTCCTGACGTGGTCCAGGTGACAGAGTAGGTGAGATGGGCCAGATGGGAGGAATTTGGGAGAAATGGGCTGATCTGGACAGACTTTGGAGGCAGAGCTGGGAAAGTTGCTGACAGATTCAGTGTGGGGTGGGAAACGAAGAAAAGAGACCAGGATGGCTTCAGGGTTTTGGTCTCAGCTGCTAGGGCAGAGTTGTCCTCGCTGAATTGCAGACGGCTGGGAGAGGAGCAGGTGTGGCCGAGGGAGCATTTTGATGGCAGGAGTGTAAAGAGGCGCAGCGTTTCCGAAGTCCAGGTTTGCAAGGTGCAGGCTGTTTAACCCAGCTGACCCACTTGGAGCCAGTTCTCTTAGGAACTAGCGCGCTAGGAAGCAAAGCAGCTCACTGGACATAGAACTACCTTCAAGCCTGCTTTGCTTATGAGAGCAAACATTTGGGAAAATATAAACATTCTTCAATCAAATAAAGCACAGTGCATCAAAACATGGAAGCCTATACATCCATTAAAATATAATACACGTTTGATGACATGGAGAAGCAATCGGAACCTTTTCAGTGAAAAGAGCAGATCAGGAAACTGTATAATCCCATTTTTTTTTTTTTACAAAATCAACTTTGTAAGTGTGCGTATATGTGCAGAGAAAACTGGGAGAAAATACGCCAACTGCATATTGATATTGATAGCAGCAGTTATCCTAGGGAAGTGTAATTATGGATAAGGCTGATGTAATAGGTTGAATTGTGTCCCCCTGAAATCCATATGTTGAAGTCCTAACCCCCAGTACCTCAGAATGTGTTGGAAATAGGGTCGTTACAGAAGTCACTAGTTAAAATGAGGTCATGAGGGTGGGCCCTCATCCAGTATGATTGATATCCTTATTAAAAGGGGAAATTTGAACACGGACACAAGGGAGAGCATATGAAAATAAAGACAGAAAGCGGACTGATGCGCACCAATAAATGGCAAAGATGCCAGTAAACTAGCAGAAACTAGGAGAGAGGCAAGCTGCCAATTCTCCCTCAAAGCCCTCAAAAGGAACCAACCCTGCGGCACCTCAATCTTGGACTTCCAGCCTCCAGAACTGTGGAACAATCAATGGCTGTTGTTCCAGACACTTTGTTTTTGTTACTTTGTTATGGCAGCCTCAGCAAACTAATACAGCTGACTTTCTATGTTGTCTGAAATTTCTACACTACGCAATATATGTAATTTATCTTCAGAAAAACAAAATATTTTCATTTGAAATAGAAGTTTTAATTAAAAATTAAGTTCTCTGATAGAACTTAATTGAGTAAAAACAATTTGCCTCAAAATATATTTCATATTTGTAATCCTGTTGATGGTATCTTTATTTTCAGAGCGTATTCTGAAAAATGCAGGTAAAACAATATTACTCTTTTAAAAAATGTTTTAGATTGAAAAAAAAATCCACTCCCCTTCTAGGGAGGCTGAAGGAAGGAAACAGCGATAGTAGCCATGCGGGTAGGTTTACTGAGATGCCCTTTGTGAAGAGTAATGAGGATGTCCACTGCAGTATTGTTTATGATGGTGAAAGGTGGAAGCAATCCAACCAACAGCAGGTAGTTAATCTGGTTAAACACCAGGCTGGTGGCACGAGCCTGTAATCCCAGGTATCTGGGAGGCCGAGACAGGAGGATCCCTTGAGTTTAGGAGTTCAAGGCAAGCCCGGACAACATAGCGAGATCCCCATTTCTTAAAATATATATATATATATATATATGACATAGACAATATTTCCCCCAATTTGTAGACAGAGACATAATGAACATGAGAAAAAGAGTTCATCTTTACTAGCAATTAAAAACAGGAAAAGGAAAACAGAACAAATGTGAACAAAAGAAAAAAATTATTATAATTTTTTAAAAGACAGACATAATTAGAAAGCAAAAACATAGAATTGATAAATCCAAAAGGTTGTTCTTTGAAAACATTATAATCAGCAAGTATCTGATTACACTCCAAATTATAATTTGTTTAATAAAAAATTAACAAAACATTACAATATCAAGGTATATATTCTTACTTATCAAATTAGACAACATGTTTTAAATGATTTCACTAACAATTGATAAGGGATGGTGTTGCCAGTTCTCTCAAATATGCCTGATGATAAACTGAAACAAAATTGCTGGAGAGAAACTTGGCGATGTCTATAAAAAAGCCCATGATACAGGGACAAAAACTTATACACAAAGATGTTCATGAATATGAGA
>NW_012149541.1:1384593-1385483 GCF_000956105.1 Propithecus coquereli | reverse complement strand
TTGATTACATCTGCACATTTCTTTTCATTATGTAAGGTACAAATTCACAGGTTCCAGATATTAGGATGTGGATATTGTTGGCAGAGAGAGGAGGCATTCTGTCTACCACAGGAGAAAATGTTGAAATTGTCTTAAAGAAAAAAAAAAAAAGCAGGATATTAATCATGGCTTCTCAACCTTGGAGCTATTAACATTTTAGACTGAATAATTCTTTGTTATGGGGTCTGTCCTGTGCATTGCAGGATGTTCAGTAACACCCCTGGCCTCTTCCCACTAGAGGCCAGTGACACGCACCACCCCCCAGTTGTGACAACTGAAATTATCTGTAAACCTTGCCAAATGTCCCCGTTGGGAGAGGTCAAAGTTACCCCCAGCTGGGAACACACACACACACACACACAATGTGGTCCCAACTATGTAAAAAACACAGTATACACACACATGCTCATATATTTATGGAGAAAAAACTAACAAGGTATTAATAGTGGTTATCGTGGGTTTTGTCATAATAGTTGGTTTTTGTTCTTTATGTTTTTCTATGCTTTTCAACTTTGAATAGCTATTACTTTTAAGCATTATTTTACTAAGCAATTTCCCCCAAAATAGATTTTAAACATGAAATTTATGTTTTTATTCCTAGGAGAAGTTCTACTTGATGGCACTTCACTGTTCTTCTAATGTACTGTTGAATTTTTGTATCTATTCATAACTAAAGTGCTTTTCTTTCTTTTATTTGTCAGATTTTTGTGTCAGAATATATAATCTATGCCTGAATTTAATCAAAGCATCAATAGAATTAGCTGTTCCTCTTGTTTGAAAAAACTATCTAGTTAAATGGTCTGGCTGCTCAGAATTATGCGTATATGTGCAGAGAAAACTGGGAGAAAATA
>NW_012149541.1:1357679-1384477 GCF_000956105.1 Propithecus coquereli | reverse complement strand
AGCTCTCCTAACAGCTGGCACTATCGGTACACCACCACGCCTGGCTAATTTTTCTATTTTTAATAGAGACGGGGTTTCAATCTTGCTCAGGCTGGTCTCGAACTCCTGAGTTCAAGTAATCCTCCCACCTCAGCCTCCCAGAGTATGAGGATTGCAGGCCTGAGCCACCTCGTCAGCTTTCTACTTCTTCTTGAGTCCATTTTAGCCATTTATACTTTTTCATAAAATCACCCACTTCAGAATATTTATGTTCATTAGATAGGATTATATGTAAAAAAATATTTATATTCATTAGATAGGATTATATGTAAAAAAATATTTATATTCATTAGATAGGATTATATGTAAAATATAATTTTTCATATCTGTCATATCTATTGTGATATCTTCTTTCTCATTATATTAATATTTTCCTATTTATTACTTATGTTTTTCAGAAGTCTGTCTCTTTTTATTGATTTTTTTTTCAAAAGAACTACCTCTTCAATTTACTTATCAGTTCTTCCATTTTTCTATTATCTCACTGATTTATTTCCTTTCTTCTGTTTTCTTTAGATTTGTTTTGTTGTTCCCTCCCTAGGTTCTTGGCATCAATACTGAAGCCATTTACTGTATTTTTATTTTTTTAATTAAAAATTCTTATTTTTTTTAAATCATGAATTCTTATAGCAAGAACTGCTATTGATTCTCATTGTCTATTTTCCCTTTCTTCTTTAGTAATAAAAACTCACTCAACTGAGCTCATTGCTACCTTATTAAAAAGACTACATTTCTCCACCTTCTCTGCATCCATCAGAAATCATGAGAATTTTTCCCGTTCTACATCTGCTTCCTTATTTCATTCATGGCATTTTCCAATATGTAAACATATCAAATGTGCCTATACACTTAGAAAGACCCCACTTTAAACTTTACATTCAACCAATGTTTTCTTCTAACACTATTATTTCTGTTATAGTGAAAATAGTCATCATTACTTTTTTCTTTTAAAGTTCTCGGTACCTGCAAAGTATTGGCTTTTCAAGACAAATTTTAGAATGATTTTTCTACTTGTGGGCAAAAACCTATTGGGATTTTGATTGGATTTACTTTAATTTGGGAGAGAATTGACATTTTCCTAATCTTCCCATCCAGGAAGGTAGTTTGTCTCTCCATTTCCTTAGCTTTGTACTCTCAGTGGAATTTTGTGCCTTTTTTCACTTAGGTTATAAAATTTGTTCCTAGGAATGCTACATTTGTAGTTGCTATTGTGAAAGAAATATTTTACTCATCATATTTCCAGCCATATATTGTGATAGCGTGTGTCAAAGCACCTGGGGGATGTGACTGTTTTTAGGCAGGCTTCTCAAGAGTCATGGCAGGCCAGTACCTCCCCTTGCAGTCCCAGTACCTGGCCCCTGGATTAGGAGTGGTGGGGGTGGAAATTTGATCCCAAGAGGTCTATCTTCAGAGCCAATCACTGCACCACCTCTCTCCAAAGAAGCACTTTTCACCAAAATGTTTCAACATCACAAATCTAGCTCTGAGAACACATATGTGGCAAGGTGACAATGAAAGGTCTGGCAGAAGATTCTGCACTGATGATGAAGGGCTTTGTTCCTCGCCCTGTCAGCCCGCGCCCACTACCCGTGGTGGCTCCTGTATGGAATGCAGCCATCTGCCATGAAGAGTCTATATGGTATTCTTCACAGGCTGCTTTATGTCACCTCGATGAAAGCTACTTTATTCCATCCAACTATAATTTGCACACAAAGAAAGAAAATTGAGGGGTACTTAAAATAACAGTGAAAGGTGTGAATGTCACTGCCAAGGCTGCAGAAACTTTTTTTCATTTTGTTCTGTTTTTGTTTTATTTTTAACCAAAGTAGTTTGGAGGAACATGGCCTTCCACCATGAAAGTCTAGCCTCCAGTCTGTGAAGCGAATGTCACCCATTAAAAAATGAGACTCAGTTCCCAGGTAGGTATGTACCCAATAGGGAGATGTACATATGTTCACTGAGGACATGTGCTGACATGGTTGGAATAGCCCCAAACTGGAAACGATCCAATTATCTACCAACAGGGAAATGGATGAACAAACTGTGGTACATGACAGAACACCATACAATCATGAGGATGAACCAACTGCCAATATACACCACGTGGCCGATTCTCCCCATCACGGTGTTAAGGATGCTGGACAGAAAAGAGCACATATCATGAGATCCATGGGTATGACGTTTTCAAAATTAGGCAAAGCTCCTAGATGTGCAAGAAATGAGGACAGTGGTTATTCTTGGGTCAGAAATGGTGACAAGAAGTGGAATGAGGTGCCATTGGTGGGTCTATTGATGTTCTGGTTACATTGTCACATTAGCCCTAGAAAACTAATACAAAAGGCACCTATGGAAAACCTATCACTAAATTACATTCATCCTTCTCTCTAGGATCAGAAACAACGCAAGGATGTCTATCCTCACCATTCTATTCAGCGTTGTACTGGAGCCCTAACCAGTAAGCCAAAAAAACAAACTAAAAGGCATAAAGATTGAGAAAAAGAAATAAAATTGTCTTTGTTCTCAGATGAAATGATTACGTATATAGAAAACCCGGGGCACCTATAAAAAATACAATGACTAATAAATTAATATATTAAGGTTATAGGATACAAGGTCAATTTTCCAAAATCCATTTATGTCTGTATATTATCAGTGAAGAATTGGAGATGAAATAAACAAATAAGTACAATAACACAAAAAAACACAAAATAGGCATAAATTCAACAAAAGATGTGCAAGATCTCTACACTGAAGACTACAAAACATTAGTGAGAGGAATTAAAGAAGACCTAAACAAACAGAGAAATACACCATATTCATGGATTCAATACCAATATTGTTAAGACATCATTTTCCTCCAAATTGATCTACAGATTTAACACAAGCCCAATTAATAGCCAACAGTTTTTCTTTTACAGAAATTGACAAGCCAATTCTAAAGGATATTTGGATATTCAAAGGATCTAGAAAACAAAAGCAATCTTTAAAAAGAAGAAGAAATCAGAGGACTCATACTACTGCATTTTAATACTTACCAGAAATCTATAGCAATCAATATAGTGTATAATTGACATAAGGATAGAAAAAAAATCAATGTAACATAACAGAGTCCAGAAATAAATCCACATATAAATTGTCAACTGACTTTTGACAAAGATGCCAAAACAGTTCAATGAGAAAAGAAAAGTTTCTTAAACAAATAATGCTGGAACACCTGAATAACCAAATGAAAAAGAAACAAACCTCAAACCCTACCTCACACCATACATAAAATATCAATTAAAAATGGGTCAGGCCGGGTGCAGTGGCTCACGCCTGTAATCCTAGCACTCTGGGAGGCTAAGATAGAAGGATTGCTTGAGCTCAAGAGTTCGAGACCAGCCTGAGCAAGAGCAAGACCCCCATCTCTACTAAAAACAGAAAAATGAGCCAGACGTGGTGGTGAGCACCTGTAGTCCCAGCTGCTTGGAAGGCTGAGGCAGGAGGATCACTTGAGCCCAAGAGTTTGAGACGGCAGTGAGCTACAATGGCACCACTGCATTCTACCCAAGGCGACAGAGTGAGACTCGGTCTCAAAAAAAAAAAAAAAATGGGTCATAGACCTGTATGTAAAACCTAAAACTACAAAGCTTCTAGAAGAAACATATGAGACTATCTTCACAATTTGGGGGCGAGTATCTAAAGATTTTTTAGACAGAACACTAAAATAAAAAATACAAAAATTAATACATTGAACTTCATCAAAGTTAAATGAAAATGTTAGCTACAGCCTGGGAAGAAATATTCATAATAAATATATGTAACAAAGGACTTGTATCCAGAATATACAATGAACCCCTACAAATTAGTAATTAAAAGACAATATAATTTCTTAATTATATTTCAGCCCACTGCAGCCAGGCACCGCTGGGTTGATGGGGCCGAGGGTTCAGCTGAGAAGCTCAAAGCCATCCCAAGTAAGCTGAGGACTGAAAAACAAAAGACTTGAACGGACACTTCACAAAAGAACGTTTATAAATGGCCAGTACCAGATAAAAAGGTGCTCAACATCATTAGTCATCAGGGAAGTGTGAATTTAAGCCACAGTAAAATACAACATATTCTATCAACCAGAATTGCTAAAATTAAAATAGCACCAAACGTTGGTGAGATTGTGGGGCAACTAGAACTCTCATGCATTGCTGCCGGGAATGTAAAATAGCATCATTACTTTGGAAAACCTTTGACCAGGAATTCTATGGGGAGTCAGTCATGTGAGTGGTCTGCTCAGATCAGGCAATAAGGGGACACCCATCCCCCTGCAGCTCCAGGCACCTCCACAGGGCTGCCACCGGGTGCTGAGCAGCACTGAAGGCCCCCAAGAGGAGGGAGCGTGGTGGTTCCAAAGGGTGTGATGGTGTCATTTTCCCCAACAGAACTTAGCAGCTCCTGAGCAGGCCTTGGAATGAGAGGCGGGCAGGAGAATTGTCACGTGGGTGAGATGAGAGAACAGAAAGACAAAGTGGACAGCCCTGTCTGTCTTTCCACTGCCCACCCAATCTTCTGTCCACCATGGAGCCTCAGCTGCACCCCGTTCACCCCGCTATCCTACCCCGAGTCCACAAAACTCGGTGTGCGACCATGAACCTCACGCAGTCTCCTGGCGCCCCTTGGATTACTGACTGGCTGTACTGCATTCCACCAAACCTAAGACGCTGTTGCTCGTAAGACGCATTATTTTAGGTACATTAAGAAAGAAAAATCACTGACAATTATAAAAGACATCTTCATATTAGAGATGTTAAAATATGAAGAAATGTGTCTCTTAGAATCCATGGGATACAGATTCTTGAGCATCCACCAGAGCAGAAGTTCCGAAAGTCTGATCTGAAGGCCCTCCTGGTCCCCGAGACCCATTCAGGGGCTCTACACGGTGAAAACTATTTTTGCAATAATACTAAGACATTTTCCTTTTTCACTCTCATTCTCTCATGGAATTTTCCAGAGGCTACATGTGTGATCACACTGCTTTAACAGCCAATGGAATATGTGTATTCTTGTGTCTTAAAAGTTTCTGAGTTTTAAGTTATAATATGGTAAATATAGATAGACACACCCCACCTAAACTTTGGGGTCCTGAAACCAAAAAGTTTAGGAATCACTGCAGTAGGTTGTGTGCCCAGCACTTGGCTGGCACAGAGCCCGTGGTCAAGGGTGAGGAGAGGCGTGAGGAGGATGTATACAGAGTTGAGGATGCACGGGCAAAGGATTTTGCCCTGCCAGTCAGGGCAGGCTTGCCAGAGGACATGGGACACACACCTGCCAAGCCCAGACAGCAGACGCTTCAGCCAAATGGTCCTGTCTTGCTGACCAGAGATCTGCGCCATACCAGCTCTGCAACCCAGGGTTTAGTCATGCTACTTTCTGTCATTAACACGAGGTTAATGTGTAGGTCACATGGGCTGTGATGAACATTAAATGATTTAATGCACGTGAAAGAATGCAGCGGATGGACGGTTTAACATGATCAGATCCTTGGCTGCTGAGCTGGGTCTTGGGCATTTCAGTTTCCTGCCACAGAGCTTCACACGATGCTTGGCACACTGGGGTGCCTGGAAAGCACTTACAGAGTGGGGGAATGAATGTTCGTTGGTGCAGTGCCAACCAAGGCCTGGGAGCTTGGCCCCTCCAAACACCAAGATTCACAAAGGAGTTCGAGTAGCTGATGAACAGTAGTCCACACCACTTTCCTCTCTGGCTCTGGTCCAAACCAAATTCCTCCTCATCTCCTCCAACCATCTTCTTACATCGCCCCGTTCCCTCCCACAGATCCCCAGGCTGGTGGCCTTAGCGACGTCAGACTTTCTTTCTTCTCCACTTGTCCTCAAGGCTGCTAGGTTCATACCAGATCTAAGCCAAGATGTATGGGTCTGGGATATGACACCAAGGGCCCAAGGCAGCTGCACAGGACCTGACAGGTAAGAGGAGAAGTCGGTAGAGGATCGTGGACTGTCCTCAACAAGTTAGGCGACACTCTGAGCTCCACCGTCATCCCAGCAGCAGAAACAAAGCTGGGCGTTCAGCACAATGTTGTGTGTTGGTTTGCTGGGTACTGTCCCCAGCCGGGCCTGGACCAGGGACAGTGAAGAAAGATCCAGGGACTTAGTGCCAAGAGACGCCCCAGCAACAGAAGCCCCTGCTGCTCCCCAATACCAGTAACGCTTTGCAGGGGCAGAGTCTTTACTGGAACCCAAGCCTTTGACACCCGCCCTGGGAACCTTCCCACCTGGCCCCAGGCGGCTCAGGCTCTGAGGCCGCTCTGCTCTGTGCCCCGCTGGCCCCCTGCCCAGCCCGCGCGCATGGCTCCCGCGGCGGCCCGACCCTGGCCCCTCGCCAGGACCTCCTTGGACAGGGCCAGTCACTCAGTAATTGAGGCCGCAGCAACATAAAGGAGTCAAAGACCAAGGACTGCCGTCGTTACTCCTAGCAGCTGCAGCGTGCACGCCAGGCCCCCAGGACGGGTTTACAGGGATGCAGAAAGGAAGAAGCGTGGAGGGATTCAGAATGCAGGACCCGGACGGAGGCGAGGAGTTAGGCACCAAGCCCTGACGCCTCCTGCCACGCCAAGGACAGGTCCGATGAGGGGCCGTGGGAGCAGGGACGGTGGAGGCGTCTCCAAAGCGGAGGGTGTGAAGTAGGGCCGGGGGAGACGGGGAATTCGTCCAGCAGCTGCGTTTGCCCAACAGACGCCGCATTAACAAAGACTTGTGTGGGGGGTGCTGGTCGGGGAGCGGGAGCGGGAAGGGAGAAGGCTACGAGAGAACCGAGTCCACGCGTGACGACTGAATGAATGAATGAGTGAGCGAGTAAGAGCGAGTGGCCGAGGAACCCCGACCGTGCCCCAGGCCCGAGCCGCGCGCCCGGCAGGGGTCAGTGCGGCCCGCGGGCGGGAAGGGGGCGCAGGCGCGGCGGGCGCCGAGGCCTCCCGCGGGGGGCGGGGGCGGGGAGGGCTGGGGGTGGGGTTAGAGAGAGGGACGCCAGCAGGGTCCAAACTTCCGGTGCCTGCAGCGCTTGGAGCGGCGGTTGCACGGAGAGCGGCTGCACCGGCGGAGGCTGCACCGGCAGAGGCTGCGGGGCTGACGCGCGGGCAGGCGCAGCCATGGTGAAGATCAGTTTCCAGCCCGCCGTGGCCGGCATCAAGGGCGACAAGGCCGACAAGGCTTCGGCGTCGGCCGCGGGCCCGGCGCCTGCCCCGGCCGCCGAGATCCTGCTGACGCCGGCTAGGGTGAGAGGGGCGGAGGGGCGAGGCACCGAGGCGCGTCGGGACCCTCCCGGAGCCTGGAGCGGAGACGGGGTGGGAAGCCTCGAATGGGTCGTCCACCCCAAAGTGGGGAGGGGGCTTGGGTCCTGTCCTAAAGCGGCGGCCGAAAGCAGAAGTCCGAAGAGTGGGAGGGGGGCCGTCGCTGGTCCTCAGGTGGGGAGGTGCTCAAGGTCTCTTCCAAAAGTGGAGGAGACCCTAGGCGCCTGGCCCCAAAATGGGGGGTGCGGGTAGTCCGAAGAAGTTCGGGGAATGTTGGTGGGGGGTATGCGTCTCGTTCCAATCCAGGGGGAAAAGCCGCGAGTCGAGTCCCCAGGTGGGGGATGGGAATAGGGTTAGACGTAGTTTCCCCAAAATAGGGCGGTGGGACCTGATTGGCTGGAGAATTGGTGGTGGTGGGGGCTCTGGTACCAACGGAGGGGGGGGGCATTGATTTCGTCCCAAATGGGGGACTGCGAGGCGGGGGCGGGGGGCCGAGGATGTGCTACTGGCCAGCACTGGAATTGGCGGACCAGAAAGTGATGAAATGGAAATCATCCCCAACCGGCCGGGTGCTTCTGGGGGTCGGGGGTCCAAGCCCGGGTGCCCACATCCCATCCCACCCCCTGCCGTCTGGGCCTCCCTGCTCCCTGTCCTCCCTCCACTCCGGCGCTCCTGCTGGGCTGTCCCCCGCTCCCCACACCGCGGAGAGAGAGGGCTCCCCGCTGCCCCAGTGCCCTCCGCATCCCGGGTCTCTCGGGGCTCTGAGCGCCCCGCCCCCTCCGGCGTCCTCCTCCTCTGGCAGGGGGAGAGGAGGCATTTCCGCCGTGGAAAACCGTCTGAGCTGCGTGGAGTGTGTCGGGGAAGGGCCGGCAGGGGGCAGGACGCGTGGTGGCAGAGAGGAGAGGAAGGGGAGGGAACTGGTCCAATCACGCTTTATTGTGTCCTGGCAAAGGTGTCTACGCGGGGCGCTGTCCCCGGCAGTCTTGGGGCGCACCACCTCCCGCCCCACTCCATCGAGGCTGGACTAAGAAAGTCTTTATCCACTCCCCTGACTCCTCCCGCTACAAGCTTCTGAAGAGTCTTCCTCTTCGCCTAGCGCCCTCCCCAAGTCTTGCCAAGAGACCTGCAGATGATCTGGGCCCTAGAAGAGGGGGCGGGGGAGAGAGGCCTCAGAGATGAGTGTCAGCTGGGCAGAGACCCTGAGTGAGGAATGCAGGGCCTGGGTGAGCTCCCCTGCCCTTGCACAGTGGTCACTGTAGCGAGCACCCAGGCCGGATTGGGGGCTTGCTGTGCACCCCCCCCCCCAGCAGCTCTACCTTCACCTGAAGCACAGATGGTTGACATTTGAAGACAGTGGTCTAGTTAGCAAACAGCTCTTCAAGCCTCCTTTACCAAAGGGAAACTGCCTCCACTGGGCCTGGGGAGGAGGCGGCAGCGTTCTTGGCCATTGCTTCTAGCTGCTTCTCCTCAGAGAGATTTGGGGAGGAGGGAGGGCCAGGCCAGACAGTGGGAGGATATCATTGCAACTTCATCAGAAGGTCGACCAAATTTTGCAGGAGCGGCACATTCTCTCTGGCAGCAGCCTGCTGATGGCAGTGGGCAGGACAGGGGCGCCCGGCATAGCCCCGTCAGTTACTGACGTCCAGCTTTTGGCTTTTTAATGGGGCTCAAATCCAGCATCCTCTGTCCCCCCTCACCCAGCATGAAATGGAAATATCAACATCTTCCTGCGCAGTGTTTGTAGTGGCCTTGAGCCTGCTGAGTGCCTCCTCCCCCAGGCCTGGTTAGTTGGGCAGGGTAACCCCCCCCTAATTGGCAAGAGGGGCACAAGCAGGAGCAGGAATTAAGATCCCCGCACCTTTACAACAGAGTGGCGTGTTGGTAAACTCAGAGCTTCCTGCGGCCCTGAGCTGGTGCGAAGACGATGCGTGTTGGCTCTGCCTCTCGCCTGCTAGATTTGGAGCCTTGGAAGATCGTTCACTTCTGCCAGCCTCCTGTTGCCCCACCTGGCCAACGCAAACGTCTCCCCTTCCCCCAGTTCCTGGCATGGAGCCAGCCTTCCTCTCCTGTCTAAGCTGGGAGAGCAGCAGCCGCTCTAAGGGCAGGCAGACAGGGAGGCCTGCGAGCTGCTTTCTCCAGGAAAGCTTGTTAGGTCTCTTCTGTCTGGGGGTGACCCCGCAAGCCTCCTTGGTATCTGCACTGGACTCAAAAACAAGATTGCAACCATGATCCCTGGAAGGAGCAGTTGATGCACAGAGGGGTATGTGCGTGCTCTGGGGCAGCAGTTGACCCACGACGTGTGTCCAGGCCCAGGGCAGCGGCAGGCTGCAGCAGCACCCTTGCAGCAGCCAGGACTCCCCCTGCTTCTGAGCAGAAACTGAAACACAAGGAGGATTTTGTCCCCAGACCTGAGGCTGGAAGGAAGTGGCTCGGTGGGCTGGGGGAGGGGTGGGACGCGGGGGCCCAGCTGGGCCTGCAGCTGCCCGGCCTCTGGTGGTGCTTTGACTCTGAGGCAGTGAGCCTGCGCCCCTGGGGGCTGGTGCCCAGCCGGCTTGGGAAGTGGGCTGGGCATGAAACACCCCCAGCAGTGCCGGCTGGACCCCCTTCCCCTTTGGAGGCCCACTGTGGGCCCTGCCTCCCCACGCCCCGCTGTGCCTGCATGTACACACACAGACACACAGACACACACACACACACACACACACGCATGCACGCAGGTGTAGGCATGTACAGACTCACAGGCTGGGGGCTGCAAGGGGAGAGAAATATGTTAAATACAGTCATCTTCTTACCTCTGTAATTTTCTCCTTGACATTTGCCTTTGATTAATGACTGTGTCCCCCCTCCCCCAAGCCTGCATACCTGGGAATCAGATTTCACTTTCGGCTGGTGGCTTGTGTCCTGGGCTGAAGGCCCTTGGCAGGAGGAGCTGAGTCTCCTGGAGCGTTGGGTGTTGGAGGAGGGTCTCCAGCCAGGAGGGCTTGGTCCTTCTGCCCCAGTGCTCCATGCCCATTGGCTGGGAGCTCCAGGCCGCAAGGACCTTGAAAAGAGGTGGCCCTGCTCCGTGTGCACTGGGGACTTTTAGGGCTGCCATCCACTCCTGGCCTGGCCAGAGGACTTCTGTGTCTGGGCAGGCACCGCAGTGGTTTTTCTGCTTTCCCCCCGCTTCCCTCTCACTCCCTCTTTTCTGTTCTCTTCCTTCCGCTGTCCTTGTGTGTTTCAGGGCTGTCATGTCAGCAGACTGCCAGGAGGATGAGTTTCTTAGTGAGAAAAAAATGTTTACGGTAAAATCACAGAAGCACAGCCCTGCTACCCCCTTATCCCCACCCCCAACCTCTCCAAGTTCCTTCTCTCCATGAGAGTGAGAGCTCTTCCAGCAGCACGACCTTCTGAGCCTTTGTTCCCTGGAGACGCCTTGACGGGAGAGAAGAAAATCCGCCTGGCCCAGCCAGGCCATGTGCTCTCTGCACAAATGCTGCCTGGCCACAGTCCAGAGGGGAGGACAGGGCAGTGGGGTTCCCCTGACCCTGTTGGCTTGTGCCCGGGTGATGGCTGTACTCCGGGACCACTGGGCTCTGCGTGCTCAAGTGGACAGTGGCATTTGCCCACTCCTCTCACCCCGGCTTGGCCTCTGTGTGTGTCTGTCCTGCACACACCACGGGCCCAGTGCCTCTACCGTCTGGGGCCTGGGAAAGAGAGCTGCTAAGAAGCATGAGTGACGTGGGGGAGGTGAGACGAGACCCCCATCCCCCCAGCCCTCCTCCTGGGCCTGTGGGGAGTGCAGTTCTGGCTGCTGGCCTCCTCCAAACAGCCTGCAATCTGCAATCCTAGTTAATCCGCTTGCAGTCCATTTGGACGTCATTACTGAGGGACTGGAGCTGGGGAGCTTTCCCCTCAAGCCGTGAGGGTCTGCGAGCTAATGCTGCAGTTGGCTGGTTTCTGCCTGACTGTTTTGGCCCTGGCCTTGCTAAATCATTTAATGAGCACCACTGTGGGCCTCGATGTAGCCGGCAGGCGGAGGCCCTGGCCCCTCTCTGTCCCTGGATGTCTGGCTCACATGTCCCACACCAGTGCACAAGGAGGCACTTTGCTCAGAGGGCCCTGTTGCCTTGGAAACATGCAATATTTTTCTATGTTCTAAATGGGAGCCCCCCCTCCCCAATGCCTGCTGTCAGTAACTGCTCTGTGCGGGGAGCAGCATTTTTCTGGGTCTCCAGCATGACAGCTGAAGCAGCTGGGGGGCTGTCTCAGGAAGGCGGGCCACTTGGCCAGAGATCCCAAAGGGCAAGGGTCTGGCCTGGGCTGCCTGATGCCCCACCATCCGCCAACAGATGTGACAACCCTGAGGTCACAGGCTGCCTCGAGGGCCAAGGAAGACAACAACAGTTCCAGGGCTCTGGAATTTGAGCCTTGTCTTGATTGTGTGGTGTTGGGCCCAGTAGGCAAAGGCAGCACTGGGGCAGGATTCAGGCTGTCCCCCGGTGTGGGGCTTTAGGTTGGAAGTGCCTTTTGTCTCTGAGCAGGGACATCCTGGTTTCCTCCCAGCAGCCTCTGCTCCTACATTCACTTCCAGGCCTGCTGTTCAGTCGTGATGCTTCTGGGGGTTTGGGCCCACAGGCCGGAGAGGTGTCGGGTGGGTGGCAGGGTGGCTGAGCCCTGGATGTGTGCCAGCGAGTGTCAGTGGGGATGAGTGAGAGCCGTTTGTCAATCCCAGCCACGAGAGGGAGTCTCCACCACCAGTGGAGGTAAGGTGGGAGCCCCAGCCTTCGCAGTGGGGGGTCCTGGCCACCAATCCCTTTAGCTGGGGTTGCCGAATTCCCCTTCCTCCCTCCCTATCCTCTCTGACCTCCTCTCCACCCTCCCTCTGTGGGGCCTTTTCCCCAGGCCCTCCCCCAGCACAGGGAGACACCTGACCCAGCCAGAGCTCCGCACCCGGCGGCAAGGCCGCTGTAAGCTGGTGGTCAGTGAATTTGATTTGTGGGACAGGTCCTTGGGCTCTTCCATGTGGTACATTGACTTTTTTCTTTTCTGTCTTTCTGTTTTTTAGCAATTCTCACAAGCTAGCTTTCTCTGGTTTTCCAGAATGCAGGAGCAAAAGCATGGCCGCAGTGCAGCCTCGACAGCTTGCCCGGTGGCAGCTCTAAAAAGGAAAAGCTCGGCTGATAAAGATCTGCTATTTTTATCTAGCACTTTATCCTTTACAAAGGGCTTTCAGCTTCTCTGTCTCTTTTAATCCCAGCAAAACCCCTGTCCGGGAGCGAATGTTCACATTTTACCGGGAGACCTGAGGAGGAAGATCGTGCAGGGGCACCAGTGGGCAGCCCCCCTGGGCCCTAAACAGTCTGGGCCCTGGTGTGTGTTGTGTCCCCAGGGGAGGATTCCAGGCTGGTGTGGGCAGCCTGGCCTGTCTCGGGGTCAGCCACCTTTCCTTACAACCCACCATGACTGCCGGAGGGGCAGAGAGGCCGCCACTTTCCCTGGCTGCCTCGTTGGCAGGGGCCCCAGGGTGGGTCGTTCCCTGTGAGTCGCTGGCAGAACTCGGCTATGGTGTCACCACATATCATCCTGCCCCTGGGAGCCCATTGGAAAGTCAAAGCCATTGTGGTCCCCCAGCCCCTCTGGCCATCAGCTGTCTCTGAGGGCCCGGTGGCCCCAGCCATGTGTGCCACTCACTGATGACCTTGGTTAGTGTCCCCAGGATGCTGAGGAGGTGCCAGTCAGGTGGGTGGTCCCCATGATCACAGGACCTCAGGCCTGCGGATGGACCAGGCAGTGAGGGGCAGTGGTGTGACCTCCCACACCTGCCAGGTGGGCTTCCTGGGGGACAGACCAGGGTGTGGGGCTGTAGGAGGGGCCGGAGCTCCATCCTATGGTGCAGATGCTGGGGCCAGCTGGTCTGCTCATGCATGTACCCAGTGAGGGGGAGGGCACATTCTGTTTTCTGTCCTTTCCCTGGGGCTGGGGGCTGGGGAGAGTGCCAAGCAGGGAGGGATCAGACCCTCTGATGGGGCTCACCTCCCCTCCCCAAGGCCCACCCCTGACCCGGTGCTCCCAGGCAGGAAGGAGGGGAGAAGGGACCCGCTGAGCATAGCAGGCCCCACCCCACCAGGGCAAGACCCTGAGCTGTGACCGACTGTGTCCCCACCCTCCCACCTCCCCCTGCAGGGTGAAGGGAGAAAGGAAACATGGCACAACCCAGAATGACGGGCTGGAGCGCACCTGAAAGGTCTGAGTCTGACCTCATTTTAAAGATGGGGAAACTGAGGCCCAGAGAGTAGTAAGCAGGCAGTTAATGGCAGAGCCAGAAGGGGCTCCTGTGCTGGCGCCCCCACTACCCCCACACTGGCTCAGCTTCTTGAGGTCGAGGGGTGGTCCATGGGGACTGACCGCTGACCTCACCCCTGGCCGTACCTGGACACTGGAGGGGACTGAACAGTGGACACTGGAGGCAGATGCTGGCCCTGGGCTTTTGCAGCATCTCCAAGGTGAACGAGGGCCTGGGGGAGACAGGGAGGACACACAGAAAGATGACCACGGCCCCCCAGCTGGCTCTCAGTCCAGGGCTCCAGGTAAAGGCATTTCACTGAGTTTTATACCCACACAACTTCATCCGCTGGGATGGCCGGGACTTGTGTCGGGTTGGCTTCTTCGCAGCCCTGCAGCTGAGATCCTGAGCCCGAGTCCAGCTCCCAGAGCAGGTTTTTTCCAGGAGCCGCCTGGCCAGACCTCCCTGACGGCCACATCTGCCTCCTGGCAGGAGCTCCCTGGCTTGTAGAAGCTCCCATGCTTCGCCCTGTAGACTCCACTTCTGACAGCCTGCTTGACACTGCTGGCCAGGGCCTGTATGGGGCCAGCATGGATCACAGGCCCAGGGCTGCCCGGCCGGGGACAAGCACCTGTGCCCAGATCCTCTGGGCCTCCCGGAGCCCCTGTCCCAGAAGTCAGCGGCTGCTCCCTGCCACGGCCTCCTTGGCGCAGTCCGGCAGCCTCCACACGCTCCCCCACTGCCCAGTCTGTCCCATGCACACCAGCTTTTGAGTGGATCTTGTCCCTCCCCAGTTCGAAAGCCTTCCATGGCTCTCCACTGCCCGGGGCAGTGGCCCCAGCCTGCCTGGTGTGCACCCCAATTCTCATAGATTCCTAGGTCTGTGCAGTCACTAAGGCCATGCCAGTGCATCCCCCACCTTAGCTTTGAAAGAATATACAGTGGTCGCAGCTGGTACGATGAAAGAGACGGAGAGTGCGGATAAGTCAGAATGTACCTGCTTAATCCCAGCGGGTCACTTTAGTTGGCTTTGAGGTGGGTCTTGGTTCCTCTCTAGCTGGGAGCAGACTCAGAGACTCTGGTGAGGCCCCCTCCCCTTCCGGCTACGTCTCCTTCCCTCCTCGCCCTCTGGGACCCCCGGCTGACCCCGCACTGTTGCCCACAGGAGGAGCAGGCCCCCTGCCACCGCTCCAAGAAGGGGAGCTCAGTGGGCGGCGTGTGCTACCTGTCGATGGGCATGGTCGTACTGCTCATGGGCCTGGTGTTCGCCTCGGTCTACATCTACAGATACTTCTTCTTTGTTCAGGTGAGGGCCCGGGCGGGAGGCAAGGCCTCAGAGAAGGGTCCCTACGTGTTCTGCGGTGGGTAGGGCAGCAGAAGCCCTGGGCAAGCCCTGGGGACCAGCATCCTCCCTCCTGCCTGGGACCTCCTTGGGCCCAGGCCCGCCCCAACCTCAGCCCCTTGTTCCGGACAGCCCAAAACAGATCCAGGTGACAGCACTGGGGTCCCTCCCTCAGTGTCACCCTGGGGAATTACACCAGAAACTCAGATCCAGCAGAAATTGGAACTCTGTGATCCCCTCAGACCTCAGACCCTGTGCCTGCAGGTCACGCTTTAAGGTTGACCTAATTCTAATTCCACCCATGCGTGGACATCTGGGTTACCAGACAAGAAAGGGGGAGGGATGGGTGTACAGTCTCCACTGCCACTTTGAAGGGGCGGGAGGGTGGACCCAAGAAAGGCTTGGCCTCCACAGACGGTCACACGACCTGGGTATGTGGGCACAAAGCTGGGCCCAGCCAGACCTGGGAGGGAGGGAGTGTCACCAAGTTCTCGAAACTGAAGGTGGATAAATTAAAAGTAGCTCAAAGGGATAAACGCTAGTGCAGCTAACTAGGAATCTCAGGGTGACAAAAAGGCTGGGATTTTCGAGTCATTTATGACCCAAGTGACTTCCCATCCCTAAGCACTGAACTCTGTTATCACCCAGTTTTTCCACGATGGAAATTGCTGAAGAGTTTGTGTTCCCTGGGGCTTTCCCCTCGAAACCCCAGCTCCCTCGCCTGCCCCTTTCATTCAGCATCACCCCGCCCGCCCCCGCCATGGCCCCCCGCCTGCGTGTTCCGGGCCCCTCCTGGTCTCTCTTCCCGGGCCCCACTCCTGCCCACCTGGGATTGCTCACCCCGCTCCAGGGCGCACCTCAGAGCAGCCTCTGGGTCTGTGCCCTGGGACAGTGTTTGAGCTGTCCCGTCACAGCAGGGCCCAGCCCTGGGGCCTCCCTTCGGCTGTCATCCCTGGGCAGCGCTCCGGAGCCTGCTCCCAGGAGAGCGTGCACCAAACAGGAGAGTTCGGCTGATCGCAGGCCAGCCTGTCCCATGCATGGATCCACAGGAGCCCCCGGGGACGTGAGAGTGGGCACACTGAACCTACTGATGTCATGACGAGGCTGGCCCGTCACAGGGGGCAGTGGACACAGTGTCTGTCAAGGTGTCTCAGGCCAGGGGACCAGGAAGAGTGATGGGAGTTGTCTGGGGAGGCTGGGTATGGAGTGGCCGTGGTGGTGGCACCAGAATCTCATGGTGCTACCTCTACCTCGTCCCCTCCCTCTCGCGCCCCTCTAGGTCTGCAGGCCAGGACAGCAGGCGCAGGCCCAGCTGCCCTTCTGTTGGTGAGGCTGGGAAGTGCCTTGTCCACGGCTCAGCTCACCTCTTTCCTGGCAGCCCCAGGCTCTCACCTGACTCCCTGAATTTCTCAGTTTCTCCATCTGTGAAATGGGTCTCACGGTCCCCACCCTTCTCCTTCCCCAGGCCTCAGGGCATAAAGTGGACGGGTAGATGGCAGTGGCAGTGCCGAGTGTGCTGCGTGACCAGTCTGTCTGTCTGTGTCTGTCTCTCTCTCTCCCTCCCGCCCTCCCTGCCTTGCTCAGCTGGCCCAAGATAACTTCTTCCGCTGCGGTGTGCTCTACGAGGACTCCTTGTCCTCCCAAGTCCGGACTCAGATGGAGCTGGAGGAGGACGTGAAGATCTACCTCGAAGAGAACTATGAGCGCATCAACGTCCCTGTGCCCCAGTTTGGCGGTGGCGACCCTGCAGACATCATCCACGACTTCCAGCGGGTGAGCCAGGGGCTGGGGCTGGCGGTGTCAGGGTGTCCCAGGGACCCAGGACAAGGGCGCAGGCGTGAAAAGAGCATCCTCGGGGTACATGCTGCGTAACATAAACTGTATAATAGATGTCGGGGTCAGGTTCACCAGGGTTTTATCGTGCAGGTGACACACTTCTCGTCAAGTGTGAACTGGCCGTGGCTGGTTTTCCCATCGGCCACTTACCGACTGCAGACTCTGGCCATCGTGGCAGGGCACATGTTCCTGGTTTCTGTTCACATTTTGTTGGGGTGTAACACACCCACGGAGTGTACCGCTTAGCAGATTCTGCAGAGGTATATCATCATGTAACACCAGCCAGATCAAGATCTGGAACGTTGCTGGCACTCTGGAAGGTTTACTTGTGCCCTTCCCAGTCAGTAACCAACCCCAGCCCAGAGGAACCGTCCCTCACAGTCTGTCCCCAGTGACTGTTTAGAGGCCAGTGAGATGCAGGCTCCCAGCCTTCTTTCCCCAGCACTTACTAAAGCTTCATAGGGGTTTTTCAGTATCAGTTCTTCTCTCTCTGCCCTGGGTGTTCTCCCAGCAGAAGCCTGCAGAGGGCCTGGCATGCAGCATCTCTTGCTGAGGTCCAGACTGTCCCCAGAGATGGCTGGACCTCACAGGTTTGATAAAATGCACGATAGGTTCATTACCATGGTCCCCAAACCTCAGCTCTGTAAACCACGAAAAGAGGCTTTGTAACAACAGAGGCATTGAACAAACAGTGGCTGTTTTCATCTATTATGTGGCACCTCCTACAGACACAGGCTAGGAGAGGAGCAGGGAAAGGGAGCACCCCCCAGGTGTTCAGGAATCTGGGGTGCACACTCCTGAAGGCCCAGGGCCTGGGGAAGGCTGACATGGTCCCTCTGTCCTGCTCAGGGTCTGACTGCCTACCACGACATCTCCCTGGACAAGTGCTACGTCATCGAGCTCAACACAACCATCGTGCTGCCCCCACGTAACTTCTGGGAGCTCCTCATGAACGTGAAGGTGAGCAGGGCTGGGGGCAGGGGGTCTCCGCAGTGTCTTGTCCCTCCCTGTGGCAGCTGGGCCTGGGGTGCAGAGGTTCCTGCGGCAGGGCTTGGGGAGCCAGTGATGCTGCTAGCAGATGGGCCCTGCACCCAGATGGGTCTCACTCCACCGTCCCTGGCTTCTGTGTCCTCAAAGCCAGCACCTGTCCCTTTCTTCTCTCCCACTTGTGGAGAGCCCTGAGACCAGCTTCCTGAGTGATCAAAGCTGTGCCCTGGGTTGGTGAGGAGCACTTCCCCCAGGGTGGGAGGCCAGACTTGTGCACACACCGGGCAGCATAGTCACAGGCATTGGGCACAAGCAGGAAGTGGCTGGGGACATCAGAAGGCCGGCCGCGGGGCCTCTGGATGAAGGAGGTGGGCGTGTGTGGGTGGGCATTTCAGGCGAGGGGTCAGAGCAGAGCCCTGGGGGCTGACCCGGTGCTGCGGCTACTCCCTTTGCAGAGGGGGACCTACCTCCCACAGACGTACATCATCCAGGAGGAGATGGTGGTCACGGAGCATGTCAACGACAAGGAGGCCCTGGGCTCCTTCATCTACCACCTGTGCAACGGGAAGGACACCTACCGGCTGCGGCGCCGGGCTACCCGGAGGCGTGAGTGGCCAGCTCCACCCACCTGTGGCCCTTGCCCTGGGCCCCAAGCCACAGCCATCCTCTAGCAGGGCCTGGCCCAGCTGTCAGAGAGCTCAGATATCAGCAGCAGTAACAGCTAGTGTTAATTGAACATTTACTATGTGCTGGGCACTGCTGTACACTCTATGTCCTTCCAAAAGAGTGTAAGTTATCATCATTAGTCATCATCATCATTCTTGCTGCTCCTTTTAAAGATGAGGAAACTGGGGCACAGAGAGGTTAACTAACACCCCTGAGGTCACACAGCGGGGAGGTGTCTTCTGAGCCCTCCCTACTTCACCAAGCTGCTTTGGGTGAATCTGGGTGTCACTTCCTGGGCCTCTTCCTCCCACTCAGGCTCTGAGGCTGGTGGTCTTTGTGGCCCAGCCAGTCTGGGCTGGGCCACAGGCCTCACTGGGATGTTTCTGTTTCCTCCCAGGGATCAGCAAGCGTGGGGCCAAGAATTGCAACGCCATCCGCCACTTTGAGAACACCTTTGTTGTGGAGACGCTCATCTGCGGGGTGGTGTGAGGCCCCCCCACCCCGGCCCCCTGCCCCTGCCCTCTTCCTGTTTCCTTCTTTCTGGCCTCTTCTGGCCCTCCTCCTTCCCCTTGCTTAGCTTGTACTTTGGACGCCTTTCTGTAGATGTGACCTGTCTCACCTTTCTAGCCCTGCCCGCTTCCCTGTACCAGAGCCGTGACCTCTCGCAGCCCCCATCTCTGCTGAATTCCTGGTGTGGGGGAAGGAGGGGTGCCCCAAGATTGTGTCTGTGCCCCACCACCTGGAGGTCAGGTCCTCTGGGGCCCAGGCCCACAGCTGTATGGGCAGCCCAGGGGCAGGACTGGATGGATGAGCCGGGCCTGGGCAAGGTGGGGGAGGAGTGGGAGGGGTAGCATGGGCTTCAGAGACACCCGCACACCTGGGAAAGTCGCAGAAGGCTTTTCCTCAGATGGCACACTTCCTCCGCTGTCCCTATTCCTAGGCGTGGGGCTTGGCCTAAGGATGGGGGGGTGTGCCAGGGATGGACCCACCAGAGCACAAGGGAAGGTGGCTGTCCTGGGGGCTCCCGGGACACCTGTCAGTGCCTTCAGCCCACCAGCAGGAGCCTGGGGTTTGGGGGGTGGGGAAGAGTCCGTCAAGCACAATCATTCTCCAAGTGGAACCAAAGAAGCAAGCAGCCGGGGCCCCCAGCCCTGGCCCCCCAGGAGCACAATTGGGGTTCCCACAGCCAGGCAGAGCAGGGGGTGCCGCGGAGGAGCAGCGCGTGGAGATGGGCTGTGGGTTCTGCTGAGCGGGTGGGGCTCATCGCCGCTCCCGGCGTGGAGCTGCGAGAAAGATGACGTGGAAGGAGAGGGAGAGAGCCACCTGGTACTTGCGCAGCCGCCGCCTCTTCTGAAATTCCATCCCCCTCTGCTTGGGGGGAGTGCATCGTCTTTCCTTTTGCTTCTCACTTTTGCATGTTTTTACGGATTATTCGATATGCTAACCGTTCTCAGCCCTGAGCCTTGAAGAGAGGGGGGCTTCCACCCCTCCTCCACTCAGACTTAGGTGCTCTCTGGAGACGAAACTCTTAAACACTTTGTATATTTTCTCAATTAGATCTCTTTTCAGAAGTGTCTGTAGAACAATAAAAATCTTTTACTTCTGACTTTGACCTGCGCATGGCGGGGTGCGGTGGGGGAGGCGACTGCAGGCTGGGGTGCGGCTAGGCAGGGGGTGCTCTGGAGCAGGGAGTGGTGGAGGTGGACCATGGGGGCAGCAGGCAGGGAGAAGCCAGCCGACCTTGACATCTGGCCACCACAGAGGTGAGCGGATTCCTGGGTTCAGCCACAGAGCGTAGGATGTCTGCCTCATTCTCTCCTTCCGTCCTCATGACCACTCTGAGCCAGGTGAGGAGGGAGGAGAGGGTTGGGAGAGCTTACCAACTCCCCCAAGGTCGTGCTGCTTTTAAGTGCCTATAAACCACCCTGTTATGTTCTGCATGGCAGATGACATCATTACTGCATGTCCTTAAACACAAGGACGGTGTCGTATTCTCTGCAATGTCTGGGCAGTTTGTAACCATTCTTAGTGGATCTGAACTGAGGTTTGGCATGGTAGTCACAGGGTCACATTCTCCAGAGAATTCTGGAAGTGGTGGGAAAGCTTGCCAGAGCCTTGCCTGAGTTATCCCCAGAGGCAGGACCTGTACTCTGCCCTAGGGACCAGGATGGGTACCTGCACGCTTGTTGCTGTTCAGTCTCAGTACCCAGTGAGGGACGTAAAAGACCTGACGTGGTGCAGACACTCCTTGTTCTTGGATCCAAAGGCAATCTTGCAGAGACGCCAGGTTTTTTTACATTCTCCGGTCTAAATGCAATGCAGTCACAAAATGCCAACCGGATTTATTTTTTAACTTAACACAATCAGTTCTTTGGGAACATTGTAAACATGGAGAATAGCCAGGTAAATCTCAAAGAGAGTAAAGAACAGCCCTCCCAATATTAAGTGCTATAAACTACAATAATGAAGGAGTTTGGTGTAGCAAAGGAAGAGGTCAGTGTGACACAGGGAGGGCCGAGACATCGACTTAATACACTCAGAAGTTTAACATGATCAGAGGGGCATTTCCAGTTGGGGGGGAAGGTGGATTATTTTTGATGGAATAACTGGCTAGCTATTTTGACAAAAAATTAACCTAGATCCTACTTCCCTGTAACAAAATTAATTCCAGGTAGATCAAAGGTTTTAATTATGAAATGAAACCATGAAAGTACTTGAAGAGATGGTTTCAAAGATAATCTTGGAGGAGGAAAGGCCTTTCTAAGCATAATACCCACAAAGAATAAGTTGGACTATGAAAAGATAGAATTTATATACAGCAAAATATGCCACAAAGTCAAAGGTTTTTAAGTGGCAAACGAGATGTTTTTCAAACACAGGGCATAAAAGGGGCTATTTCCTTAATACATAAAGTTCTTATGAATCATGAAAAATGAACAACTCAACAGAAAAATGGGCAAAGAATATGAACAGGCAGTTCCCAGTGTGAGAAACAAGTGGATGGCTGCTTACACATGAAAAGATGATTAACTGCATTGATAGAGAAAATACAAACGAAAACTGGGGAGATACATTTTTACACGGCAAGTTAGAGTTGGTGGTTTGGGGATTTTTCTTTCCCCGTATTCTATATTGTGAAGCATTTATTAAATACAAAATACTATATGTAAGTCTTTAGTATGTAAGTTGTGAAGCATAGTGACCAGTGTATATCTGGAAACCCACCAGCCAACTTAAGAAACAAAAGACTGTCAATACCACTGAAACTGTATGCTCCTCTCCCTCTGTCACTGCATAGCAAACCACCCCAAAATGTAGTGGCCCAACACAGCATTTATTTTTCCTGCTTCTGCGGGTTGACAGAGTGCAGTGATGCCCGAGCGGCTCCTCGTGGGTGACTGCTCCTGCCCTGCGCTCAGCTGGGGGATTGGCTGGGGCCGGAGCAGCCAGGACGCCCTCTCACCCTCCCAGGGCCTCTAACCAGCAGGGGTCCGGCCTGGCCATCCTTACAGCTTGGTGACGGCTCCCAGTGAAGGGAACCAGAAGCTGCCAGTCCTTTCAGGCCTGGAATCAGAAGTCCCAGAACATTACTTCATTGCATTCTGTTAGTCGAAGCAAGTGCCGGAACCGGCTCAGATTCACGGGAGGGGAAGACTGCCTCTCGGTGTGGGGGGAGGCAGGCACGCTCAGGGGTGTGGGCACCCCGTATTTGGAGACTTACACGTCATACCAGGCGCTACCCTCCATCTCGCCCATGTCAATACCCTGTGAGGGACATTAAAGACCCAAATTAGTGCAAAGACGCACCTATTCATAGAACCAAAGACAATCTTAAGCATGTCTATTTTCTACATATTAGCCAATCTTATACTATATTGATTTGCCAGTCCAGGTAATGCCTTTCCTGAGTTTCTCTGCTCTGCTCTAAATTGTAGCATGTATCTAAGGACCCCGTATGTAGTTATGCTTGGGTTTGAACATTCTAAGTGTAACAAAGTACATGTATTATGCTCTGACGTGTTTCCCTACCTTCCCAATCGTCTAAGATTCGCTCATGTTGAAGCTTATAGTTGTACTGAATTCATTTTTACGCTGTGTGTTAGTCCATTATATGAATATACAATTTAATTATCTGTTAAACAATAACTAACAATGACTATTTGGGTTCTTTCCGAGTTTTTACAATTACAGTGATTCCGTGAATATTTCTTTTATGTGGCTTCTGGTCCACCTCGGCAAGGGTTTCTGTGTTAGGCATGCACAGAAGTGGAATCATTGGGCCACACAGTGTGCAAATATTCAACTCACAAAATCCTACCAGGTTGTTTTTTATCAGACGCTGAACCAGTGCAATCTCCTCCCTGCACCGCATAGGCATTCTCCTCATTCCACGTCTTTGCCAACACTTAGCGTTAACAATCTTAGGGTTTTTTTGCCAATTCAGAGTAAAATAGTATTTCATTATAGTTTTAATTTTATCTCCTTGATTACTGGGAAAGTAGGGCAAGTTTCATATGTCTATTGGACCCTCAAATTTCCTTTTCTATAAAATACCTATTTGCATTCTTTGGTCTATTTTTCTATTGGGTATTTTGTTTTCTTCTTAATCTGTAGGAGTTCTTTATATACTTATATAAATTTATATTTTGTCATTGATGGACAGCAAATAGCTGATTACAAAGAGACCCTTTCTTTGTGGTCTCTTTGATAAACAAGTTATTGATTTTAATGTAGTCAAATTTATTCATCTTTCTTTATGATTAGGGCCTTTTTTATCTTGTTTCAGAAATCTTTCCTATGCCAAGGTTGAAGAGACATCATTCTATGGTTCCTTCCAATCATTTTAAAGTTTTGTATTTTACATTAAAATCCCTTGGAGTTTATTCCTTGGTCCCTTGGAGTGTATTCCTTGGTCTGGTGTGAGGTAGGGATAACCATTTATTCTGTTTTGTTTTTCTGTCCCCACTGAGCTACAGTATATGTCTGCAAGGATCAAGTTTCCGTATGTGAAAGGTCCATCTCTGCGCTTTCTGTTTAGTTCTATTGGGTCTATCCCTCGGGCCATAACCACACTAAAACTGTCTTAATATCTGATAGGGCAAGTTTGCTACCTTGATTTTCTCCAGCAATGCAGAGCCTATTCTTGACTCTTTGTTTTTCATATGCATTTTAGAAACAATTGTCAAGTTTCATGAAAAAATCTGTTGAAGTTCTTATTGGACCTGTATTAAATTTATAGAACCACTTGGGAAAAATTGAAATCATTATGACCCTGAGAGCTCTAATCCATGAACATGGTTTTGTTAAACTTTACTTGCATCTTTAATATCTTCCAATCCAGTTTTACGCTTTTCTCAGTAGAAGTCTTGCAAATCATTCATTACATTTGTTCCTAAGTCCTTTATATTTGTTTTTATTATAGTTAATAACTTTGTTGCTAGTGTGTAGAAATGTCATTTATTTTTGAGTATTGATTCAACAAATTTGTCAAGCTGTCTTTCTTATTTCAAGAAGTTATCTGAGGATTCTTTTGTGCTTTCTATATAAGCAATTCTACTAATTGTGAATAAATTTTGTTCTTCCATTCAAGTAATTAAAACTTTTATTTCTTTTTTTGTCCTACCTTACTGGGTAGGAGCTCCAGTACCATGGTGATAGCCACAAATCTTGTTTCAGTTTTGATTTTAAAGGGAATTCACCTTGAGCATAGTCGAGCTATAGATATTAAGTAAATATTCTTTTTGAGATTAAAGTTCTCCTCTATTCTCAGTTTTCAAAGTGTTTCTGTTGTTAATCAGGGACTGATGTTAAATCATTTTATCAAATGTTTTTTCTACATCTATTCATATGGTAACATCTATTCACATGATTTAATCTGTTAATGTGGTGAATAACATTAATAACCAATTTGGTCATAATTTATTTTTCCGTTTCTACACTATTGGATTCCATTTGCTAATATTTTGTTTAGGAGTTTTAGATATATGTTTCTGGTAATACTGGCCTGTAATTTTCCTTTCTCATCCTGTCTTTGTCAGGCTTTTGTGTTAAAGTTTTGCTGGTCACGTAGAATAAGTTGAGGAAATGGTTTTTGGGATTTTTTGCTTTTTTTTTAAGGTTTAATAATACCCAGTCTTCTCAAATGTGTACAAGCCCTCCTGTACCAGTAATGGGAATAAATTAGTTTGACAATATTAAATCTTAAAATGTAATATCTTTGACCCAGAAATTTCACCACTATGAATTTATCCTATGGATGTACTCAACCAAGTATACAAAAGTATGTGTACAAGGATATTTATTGTTGTAATAGCAAGAGCCTGAAAACAAACATCCCTCAACTGGAGATGGTTAAAAAAAAAGTACAATACTTTGTTGCCATTACAAAGAGTGAAGTAGATCTATTTGTGCTGATGTGTCAAGTTCTCCAAAATCTATAATTATGGTAAAGCAGGTGGCAGAGCAAGAATATGTGTGTATATATATGTATGTGTACATACACTCACACATATATCCCATTCCCGTTTGTGAATTTTTAAAATGACAGCTATACGGATGTGCCTATACTATTTCTAGAAGGATACTCAAAGTCTTGTGATACCAGTTACCTCTGGAGAGCAGGAGTGGTAGGGCACTGTCGAGCTAGATATCTTTCTATGCCATTTTATAATTCGTGTATGCGTGCATGTGCATGTCTTGGTCTGCGTGGACCTGCCCCTGGGCTGCAGGAGGGCCTGCGGGCTGCAGTGGCTCACTTTCCACTCACTGCACAGTCTCACGCACTTCCCCTCTGGCTCTTGAGGTCTGAGGAAGCCCTGCATTGGGCCAGGGTTTGGCCTGAAGAATAGAGCGGTTGGAAATGTTAAGTTGACATAAATAGGAAGCTCTGTAACCTCCTGCAAGTGTTGCCTTGGAAACCAGAGCCTGGGTGGTCTCCATGGAAACCGTTCTCAGCCTTCTGCCTGAAGGAGTTACCACCCACTGATGCTGGAGTCTTACTGATCAGGGACCTCAGAACTTCAATAAAGGCTTAGGGAATGATGGTGGAATGGTGCCTGCCCAACCAGGCGGTGCCTGTGTGGGGCGCTGGGCACCTCCAGCTGTCTGCACAGGAAGGAGAAAGAGCCCCTCCACACAGGACATGTCCTCATGGGGAGGCACAGCACGTATGAAATGCAACAGACCACCCAAGGCAGTATATGCAGTATCCCCAGAGTGAGAAGGGGGACCCATGTCCAGAGGTCTGGGAGGGGTCTGGACTCTGCCACTGACCACCGGTGCAGCTGTGAAGCTGCGGTGGGTTAACGCTGTCTCTGGGCAAGTTACACTTGCCAGCTTACCCTTCTGTAAAATAGAGAGTGTGGACTAAGTCGTTCTGGAGATCTTTTCCCGCTTTAATGACATGCAACTGCATGTGGCCTGGCAGCATGGGGTTCAGAGAAGGGAGAGATCACAGTATGACCAGGGCAGCTTTGAAGGTGGTGAGGAGGAATGGCAGGGAGTGGGCAAAATGCAACGGGGAAGAGAAGTTTACCCTCCATGGGCCAGAGGACCCAGGGGCAATGTGTTGGAACCTATGACCTCTTGGAGCTGAGTTCCCTGGGCTCTGGAAGGGGGACTTTGAGTCCAGGGCTTGGGGGTGGGCAGGCAGCAGGGATGGGTGGTGCGGTCCCAGGAGGGGCACATGGCGTCTCCTCATCCTGGCTGCCTGCTGCACACATTCCCGCTGCCAGAGCACGGAGGCAGGGATGTGAGAGCAGAGGACGGTCACTGTGCCAGCCTTCCACCTATGAGACAAAGGGCCCTGTCAAGGGAAGCTGGTGTCCCGTCTGGACACCAGCCCTGGAGCCAGGGCTCTTTGCCTAGCACAGAACTGCTGGGAAGGGGAAGAGGGGCGGGAGTGAGATCAGGGAGTGGGGACAGAGGCAGCGGGAGGGGAGGGCGGGCAGTGACCCTGACCAGCAACCTTGTCCGGCACTTACGGAGCCAGTGCCCACTAAATTCAAGCATTATGCCAGCGGCTTTCATTGATTTATTTTGTTCACTTCTTGCATTATCTCTGGGGTGAGTATAAATTTCATAGCCACAGACCCACGAGTGCAAAAAAAAATCTTTATTTTCCTATAATAATCTATTTTGTGTTACAATGTAGTTTTCAAATCCCCTTTTGGTCTGGTGGCAGAAAATGTAATCCTGGTACTTTCGGGTAAACTCAGTCATTACTTCAGTTTCACGTTCAATAGTTAACGCTGTCTCTGGGCGAGTCACACTTGGCCAGCTTACCCTTCTGTGAAGCAGGGAGTGTGGACTAAGTCATTCTGAAGGTCTTTTCCAGCCTTAATGACACGCAATTGCACGTGGCCTGGCATCCTTTTGAACATACT
>NW_012149541.1:1354051-1357018 GCF_000956105.1 Propithecus coquereli | reverse complement strand
AAGTAAAAAAAAATTAAAATTTTTAAAATGAAAGAAAGCTTATAGAATAGGATATAAAGAAAGAAAATATTTGTGGATGGCTGTATAATGTGTGTTTTAAGCTAAGTGCTATTACAAGACGCAAACAACTTTCGAAAATTAAAAAGCTTAAAAAGTAAAAAAGTTATAGTAAGCTAAGATTAATTATTATTGAGGAAAGAAAAAATTATAAGAAATTTAGCGTAGCCGAAGCGTGCGGTGTTTATAAAGTCTACAGCAGTATCCAGTACCCTCCTAGGCCTTCGCGATCACTCTCCGCCCACTCGGGAGAGTGATCCGCTCACCCAGGGCAACTGCCAGTCCTGCAAGCTCCATGCATGCTGAGTGCCCTGTGCAAGCGTACCATTCTTTATATTTATACCCCATTTTTACTGTACCTTTTCTTTGTTTAGATGTGTTTAGACACACGAATACAATGTGTGTCTAAACACAGTGTGTTCCAGTTGCCTGCAGTCATCAGTGCAGTAACATGCCGTGCAGGTCTGTAGCGCAGGAGCAACAGGCGATGCCATGCAGCCTGGGCGTGCAGTGGGCTAGACCACCGAGGTCTGTGGAAGTACACTCTACGACGTCCACAGAATGAAATTGCCTATCGAGGCATTTCTCAGCTTGTATCCGTTAAGTGGTGCATGACTGCGCTTGCTGGAAATAGGTGAGCCTGGCTGCCCAGCGGCCCTGCGGCTGGAGTCAGGCGTGTGACCAGGCTCAGCCAGACATTCTCACCCTGACCACTCCATGGGGGCAAGTGAAGGGGGTCAGTGAAGACCGCATGCTGGCAGAGGGGGTGACAGCAACACCCGGAGTCCTATGGGCAGGAGAGGCATGGTGGCGTCCTCTCCACAGTTCTGGAACCTACTTTGAACCGTGGTTCCCTTTGTGGCCTCCCAATTGCTGAAGCAGTTTCTCCAGCCCACCCAGTGATTCTCTGACCCACCCAGTGTCCTGTCGATAAATTCCTTTCTTCCTAAACTAGCCAGAATCTTTCCTGTGGCTTGTGTAACAGTTTTATTGAGCAAGAGAGCCTTGTCGGGTATAAACAGAAAACAACTTAAATCTCCCTTCCCCACTTCCTATATAAACCTATTCAGTGGGGTTGGTTCTCCCCCAAGCTTCAGTGAAATCTAAGGTAGGTTTCTTGTATTTTCTGGTCAATCTAAGATAATAAAAATTCCTTGGGTCACTTTTAGCCACAAAAATCCAATTTCAGTAATTACATCATCTAGCTATGAAAAATAGTCAAGACTCCAAACGTCATTTGAAGCTAAAACTGCTCCCCTTCCCAGCGCAGACCAGCCCACACGGGAAGCCTGCAGGGGCACAGCAGGGTGGGGGACCTGGGCCGGCTCCTGCACCCCCTGTCGTCCTGCTTCTCCAGCTCCCCCAAGGTTGGGGCGATGGGGGTGGGGGCTGGTGCAGGGAGGGGAGGAGAGGAGGGAACGGGAGAGGTCACTGGAGTTCCCTGGCACCAGTCTCCCCTCGCTGGGAAGATGCTCCGAGGGAGTCTCCTTTCCCTGTCCTCCCCTCCAGCGGCACCTCAGCGCGGGTGGACCCTCCCCCAGCTGCATCTTCCTGGGCTCGATCTAAGTAACTCAGACCGGCTTCGGAGATGTTCACACACCCTTCCATGCTGCATGGGCTGTCGCTGGCTCCGTGCTCCAGGCAGCAAGCAGGCACCTCCGGCCACAGCCTCTCGCCACTCGCTCCTCAGAAGCTTGTCCCACACCTGGGCCACGGGACCCCTCCCGCTGCCCGCGTCAAGCTGGGCCATACGTCAAGCTCTCTGGGCAGACTTGGAGAAGCCCCTCTCACCAGGCGTGAGGCAGAGGGGTGGTACGTGGGACTCTGTGGTCATTCTCTCCTTAGGAACGTTCTCTCCAGTCGACCTTTGGTTAGAGAGCCAGGAGGAGGGCTGGGCAGGGGCTGCAGGGGGTGGGGTCGGCTCCATGGAAAGCCTTTCATTTTGGAATGTCTGACAAGTGGGCACAATCCCTCTCCTCTCAGCCCCTCAAGGGGTGCTAACCGCTGGTGAGGGGACAGTAGGACCCAGATCCCCCATTCCCCCACACCTCCCACCCCCCCACCTCACCCATCTCTGATTTCTTTTTCCCTGGACTTGTGGAGTCCTTATCTAGACTGGGGGAGTGGGGGAGATGCGGGGAAAAGGGAAAGGATGAGGAAACCCCATTAGGCCCACATATTGTTTAGGCCCCCGGGCTCCCCCCTGGGCATCCCAGACAGCTGGTCCTAGAGCTGAGGAGGGTGGAGTGGGAAGCCCGACCCCGAGGGGCCTTTTGCACACCCCGCACCTGAGCTGGGGCCTGAGGGTGCTCAACCTACATCCTGCACACAGAAGGAAGGTTGGGCAGCCATGCTTCGGGGTGAAAGGTCAGAACTTTGAGTGACACCCTCCCCATCAATGGGGGCAGTACAGCCCTGAGGGTGGAGGTAGGACAGTGGGTTCTGGACTACCAGACCTGGGTTTGAATCCCCTTTCTATGATTGTTTTGGCTACCTATTTCTGTGTAACAAACCCCTCAAAACCTGGCGACTTGGTCAAGGCTGGTCAAGGTTGGACGTGGTGGCTCATGCTTGTAATCCCAACACTTTGGGAGGCCAAGGTGGGAGGATCACTCGAGCCCAGGAGTTCAACACCAGCCTGGGCAACACAGTGAGACCCTGTCTCTACAAAAAAAAAAAAAAGAAAGGAATTAGCTGGGTGTGGTGGCACACACCTGTAGTCCTAGCTACTAGGGAGGCTGAGATGGGAGGATCCCCTGAGCCCAGGAGTTTGAGGTTATAGTGAACTATGATGACACCACTGAACTCCAGCTTAGGCAACAGAGTGAGAGCTTGTATAAAAAAAAAAAAAAGAATAATCGTGTGTTCAAGATTTTACCATTTGGACAAGGCTAAGTAGGAATGACTTGT
>NW_012149541.1:1353300-1353986 GCF_000956105.1 Propithecus coquereli | reverse complement strand
GTGAAGCAGGGAGTGTGGACTAAGTCATTCTGAAGGTCTTTTCCAGCCTTAATGACACGCAATTGCACGTGGCCTGGCATCCTTTTGAACATACTAATTTTCCCCGCTTTCCCCACCAGGGCCATTATCTGAATCACGTTCCTGTATTTGGGGTTTTCCCCACCAAAAAAGCTTTGATGGGAGACGGTGGCCGCCTACTACTGCACGGTCGCGTGTCACATAAGGACGTTTCGGTCACGATGACTGCATATAGGACGGTGGTCCTGTAAGATTATTAATAATGGAGCTGGAAATTTCCCATCGCCTAGTGATGATGTCATAGACAACACGTTACTCGCGTTTGTGTGGTGACGCTGCTGTAAACAAACCTACTGCACCGCCAGTCGGAGAAAAGTCTAGCACATGCGACTGTGTACAGTACATAATACTTGATAATGATAATAAATATTGACTATGTTACTGGTTTACGTATTTACTGTACTATATTTTTTATTATTATTTTAGAGTGTACTCCCACTTATTAAAAAGGAGTTAACTGTTAAACAGCCTCAGGCAGGTCCTTCAGAAGATATTCCAGAAGAAGGCATTGTTGTCACAGGAGATGACTGGTTCCGGCAAGTCACTGCCCCTCGAGACCTTCGAGTGGGGCGAGATGTGGAGGTGAAGACAGTGATATTAGTGATCTC
>NW_012149541.1:1301927-1350375 GCF_000956105.1 Propithecus coquereli | reverse complement strand
TGTCATTTAATTTATTTTATCAATGTTTAATACTTTTCAGTACATAGTTATTTCACTATCCTGGTTAAATTTGTTCATTTTTAATTTATTTTATTATTTTAGAGATAGGGTCTCACTCTGTCTCCCAGGCTGGTCTCAAACTCTGGGCCTCAAGTGATCCTCCCACCTCAGCCTCCCAAAGTGCTGAGATTACAGGTGTGAGCCACCATTCTCAGCCTTGAGTTGTCTTTGTGGGGGGAAGAAAACTCTGCTTCTAAGATGCTTCACATCAGTTTAGAGCTCAGCTAGGACTGTCAGCTGAGAGCCTCAATTCTCCTTCCAGCAGGCCTCTCCACTTGACCGCTTGGGCTTCCCCACAAAAATGGAGGCTGGACTCCAAAAGGGAGGAAGCAGAAGCTGTCTAGTCTCCTTAATGTCTGAGCACTGAGGTCCCAGGACATCACTGCCTCTACATTCAGTTGGTCAAAGCAGTGAGGGTCCCAACCCAGATTCAAGACGAGGGGACATAAGCTCCACCTCGTGAGGGGAGACGTGGCATGTGTGCGCAAGGAGGACAAAATTGCCTGTGGCCATCTTTGGAGATGAACCGGAACAAGTTATTCCATCTCTCCAAGTCTCAGTTTCCCTATCTATAAACTGGAGGTGATAATATCCATCTCACTTGGTTACTGATTAGATTAAAGAAGCTCTCAGTTGAGCTCACGCGAGGTGGAAGAATGTACAAGTGCAGCCCATGGCTCAAAAGGATTCACTGTCAGCATTGGACGATCCTGAACGCACAGCACGTCCAGGAGATGGTAGAAAACATTTCCCACCATTAGGCGTCTGCCTCTGCCACTTTCTCGTCTAGTCTCCCTCCCCTCCTCCAGGTCCTCACCCCCACGACCCCCTTGGCCTTTACTCCCCTTCTGCCTGCAATTCACCCTAGAGCCAGGGTCAGGACTTGGTGCCTGAAGGGGCCTTTCGGCCATCAGTCCACCCAGCCTGGGACCCATCGCCCGCACCCTGTGAACAAGGCTGACTTCGCCCTCCTGGCCTGAGCCCAAGCTCGGCTCTGTCTAACCCAGACAGCCCCTCTTGCTGGCTCCCCCTAACTGGGAGAGGTTGTTGGAATCCCAGAGCTGACCTCCTGGGTGTCTCCGAAGGGCTCCCCTTTGTGGTAAAATTAGCTGAGTAGGGAAAGAGGAAAGCAGGAGAAGAGGGAGGAGAGAAATGGTGAGTCTTTTAAGAGGAGAGATCACCCCCAGCCCCAGCCCCAGCCTGGGTGCAGCAGCAGCAACAGCAACTACAGTTCATCAGAGCACAGCAGCCACCATCGGCAGCCGCCCAGCCCAGCCCTTTCTGTAGGAAGCAGGGGTGGAGCTGACCGATCCTTCCAGATCCTCAGGCCCCTCTGGATTCAGGCAGTCAGAAGCTGTGGCTGCGGCAATCTGATAGAGACCTGTGTAATTTGGGAAATGGGGCAGCTCTAGCCGGTCTGGGGACCCTTGCTTCCTATTTCGAAAGAGATGGAAAACCTGATTTTCTAGGTGTTCAGAAAGGCCCATTTAATAGGGGCTGGGCAGGCCTGGGCTGCCCAAGAGCCAGGTGACTGGGAGCCCTGCAGTAGTGGGGTAGGAGGGGAAAGATGCATCCTGTCTCAGGAGCGCCCCTTCTCCAGGAGTCACGAGGACATCCTAGCCCTGACCACCCAGGCCTGTAATCCCAGGCAGAGACCCAGGCCCACCCAGGTCGTATCTCCCCTAGGTGACCCCCTCAGGAGCAGAGCTGCCCCGGAGCTCCTGATTCTGGTCCACGGTTACCATGGAGACCGCTGTTCCCAGAGCTCCCGGGCCAGGCTGTGCTGAGCAGAGGCTGTGCCTCCAAGACTAGGAAGGTTTCCAGTTGGATTGCCTCCGACTTTGTCTTTTTGTTGTTGTTGTTTCTGGTAATAAAACTCACATTTACCAGAATTGGGGCAAACATAGGGTAGAAAGAACAGTATTTCGGTGACTTGTGCCAAGTCCCAGGGCTTCAGTGGCCCCGCTCTGGCAGCCAGAGCCCAGGGAATTAGATGCTGTGGCTCAGGAGGGCTGTGTTCCACCAGTTTTGCACATACTGTCGCCCCTCCTTGGGGAATCGGGTGCCCAGAAGTGAAAACACCCCACACCATGTGCCCTCAGAGGCTGGGAGCCATGAGGACACCCCCCACCCTTGCTGCCGTCTCTGCACAGAGAGGGCATCGTCACAGTTTCCAAACTGTTAAGAGACATTCCTCTGCACATTGTTCAGCTCACGAAGGCTGCAGGCTGGGATGGAACCAAAAAACAGTGAATGAGGAGGAGTGAGTCATTCATTCATTCCACACACACTCTTGAGCCCTATTATGTGATGGGCCCTGTAGGGACTGGGAACAGAGAGGAGCAGCCAGCTGGCCCTGTCCCCGAGGGGCTCATAGACCCGGGATCACCAAAGTGGTCCAGACTCCACAGCCTCTTTGCTGGCATGGAGCTGGTGTCTAGGCCAAGGCAGAAAATGCAGGCTTTAGAGCATTGCTGAGGGCCCTGCAGTGCCACGGACCCTGGGCTGTGTGATGGGCACGAAGAGAGCTCACGGGTCAATGGGGTAGAAGAACAAACGAGAATCTATTGGACAGTGTGCTAAGTGTTGTGATGGGGGGTGTCCGGGGCACCATGGGAGCAGGGATGTCTGGACCAATCGAGCAAAGCAGGGGACCTACGTGTTTGATTCATATTAAATGTCACCCTGTGTCATCAAGGCCAAATGTTTTCACAGTTTGTTGACTTTGGCAATGAAGCCATAAGACTGCAGAAGACTTGTCCATTCCTGTGCGGGGGGATGGTGACCAGCCCCACAAACAGCCACTGAGGGCCACCCTCTCCCTCCCCAGCCCTCGAGGCCAGTGAGCAGAACTGAGCTCCTTGGATTCCATGACCTTCTGGCTCCTGCAGAGAGAGGGGGTTGGGTTTAACCAAGACACAGCGAGCTGAACAGACTCCTGCACCATGTAGGCTTAAGACCAAATCCTTCCTCCCTCCTTGGCTGTTGGCTGGGGCTGGGAGGACCCTGGGTCTTCTGTGATGTTCTGTCACCCATCTGGCTTGTCTTTCTGTGTCCTTTGGCAACATTTCAAACCTAGTTGTTTAACTTTGGAGTGCCACCCACCTCCACACCCAACTCTGCTGTTTCGGAACTTCTCTACGACACGCAAGAACACAAGGGGACTGGGGTTTACAACTTCTGTTCAGCTTCATTAAATATTTGCTGGGCAACTTTTGTAGGACCTATTTTGAGTCCATGAAGGGGAGCCAATTCCACCTTTTCCTTTTTGGGACGCTAAAGACTGTCTCTTGGTTCTCACTAGAGATAGCAATGACTGCTGCAGTCCTGGTTATGCCTGGCCACCTGACAGTCTCTTTGTGCAAATGCCAGTCGGCGCTGGGTTCAGTCTCAGAGATGTGGAGACCAGGTAGTCTCGAGGAGGACCATGACGACTCTAGCTTTATCTGACCCCATGTTCTCGGGGTCCCTCTCTGTCAGACACCTCTTTTATATGCCACTTTGGATCTTCTCACTTATCTTTGGGCCATTGGCCACCAGTTCCCACTGCTGAGACCACCCACTCTGCGTGGACTCCGACCAGCTTCCCCCAGGCTCACCCTACAGCCCCTGGGCTCGGGTCCAGGCTGCGCACCCCTTACCTTTGCGCCTTCCCTGGACACTGGCACAGGAGCTGCTGCATCCACTCATGCACGACCAGCAAATCTGAGCAATTGACACCCCATGGGTGAACCAACTCGAGATGGGAGCCTGTGCACAAATTCTTCTCCCTTCCCCCTGAAGGACTGTGCCGAGAAACATTTATACAGCTTCTCAGAGGACGGTCCTGTGCAACTGAGCAACCAGTTATGTTGTTGCCCAGCCGTGGCCAGCTCCATGACACACTCTGCAGTTGACCCCACCTCCTTCCTAGTCACACCCCCCTTTCTCCCTGGGGTCACCCTCCTCCTGGGGTCACTGCTCCCTGGGGTCACCCTCCCTGAAAAAGGAGTGGCACACGAGCCTTTGCTTCCCACTCTGCTTTCCAAGGAACCCAAACTAAGCCATCTTGAGCTCCTTCCGGAGCTCCTCTTCCACTCCATGGGATTTTCTTGGTGCCGCAGTCAGCGCCCCACTGCCCCTCTGAGATGGACACATGATCCAGGCTGGCTGGTAGTGCCTTATCCCCCTGGCCACAGGACTTGGGTCAGGAACTGCCACGTGACCAACCTGAGTCTTCCCTGGAGACTGATATGTGGGCATTGGGGACCTCACACACCAATAAGGTCACTGTCTTCCCTCTTCTCTACCAGTGACGGATCCCTCCTCATCCAGTCCAGACCCAGCTGCCCTCCAGCTCCCCAGGAAGCCTTTCTTCATCACCCCAGCGCACTGAGATCTTAGCTGCTCCACTCGGTCACACCCAGAATCCCCAGCGCAGCTGCCACCATCAGGTACTGCCTTGCTCCTGTACACTGTTGTTTGATTCTGTCACTGTCACGCAGCCAGTTATGTGTGAGCCTATGTCTGCTGATCACACGGTTCTACCGGCAACCCGCTGTGGATTCATTGGCCGATTGGGGCAGGCAAGTGCTTCTACCTACAGAGAGGCCAGGTGTCCAACGTAAGGTGTCCAACATTGTCCCAGTTTCTCTGGGACTTTCCAATCTTTAACATTGAATGGCCTGCACCCTGAGAAACCCCTCAGTCCTGGACAAACTGGGACAGTTGGTCACTGTGTTCCACGGGCAGGAGTGTGAGCAGATTGTTGTCTAGGTGAAGCCTCCTTTTGAAGCGAGGGGTATAGACTGTGCACATTCAGCCCAGACCCCATCCGCTTACTCATTTAACACAATTTATTGAGTTCCTTCTACGTGTCTGGCACTCTACTAAGTTTGGGGGATCTGGGGATTAACGAGACCTAGTCCCTGCCCTCAAGAGCTTAAAGTTCAGAGTGGGGGTCAGGGAAATTTTTTGCAAAGGGTCAGATGATAAACATTTTTGGCTTTGCGAACCATACATCTCTGTCATAACTACCTGACGCTGCTGTTGCAGCTCAAAAGCAGCCACACACTGTAAGGATGGGTGTGACTGTGTCCCGATCAGACTTTATGGGCAGCAGCCCTGGTGTGGAGGTGGCGACAAACACACAAAGATTCGGAACACCTGCCAGGCCCCTGCTGAAGGCAGTGGCTCTGGGTGGCTCTGTAGGTGGCCATGTGGCGTATCACGTGGCCCCATCTCCCCCACCCTGGTTGACTGGACCAGGGGTAAGCACCTGACCCACAGGCAGCCCCTCCCCAGGCTGCCAGAGAGCAACACCATTGGACTGGCCAGCAGAGATCATGGCCATTAGCCGGAACTACGGTGGCAGAGACAAAAGTTGAAAGGCCAGAAGGGCAGGGCAGAGATGGGAGGCGTCCCGGGGCCCTCCAGCCCTTCCAGATCTGAGCCTTGTTCCAGGTCCCACGAGTCCTAGCCCAGAGGGACTTGCTGTGGGCCTGCCCTGGGGTCCCCGGCAGCCATGACTGGAGCTGAGAGTCCTGTCTTCTTTATTTCCATGAACATCCTTACAATAAAACAGCTTTACTTTTCTTTCCTTCTTTCTTGTTTAACAAGTCAGTAATTTTTAGTAAATTTATAAAGTTGTACAACCATCATCACCTAGGCTCCATAATAAACCTGCTTTTCTCAAAGTGACCTGAATCCAAAAGACCCTCACTCCCCCAGAGCTGTGTGGGATGCGGAGTGCCACGGGACCACAGAGGGCCCCGGCTGGGGCTGGACGCTCAGGGAAGGCTTCCCAGGGAGGATCGTGAGAATTCCCTGGGGGATGTGGGGGTGGGGTATCTCCATCACCTCTTTGACCCTAGGGGGCAGCTGCCAGATGCCAACATCTGGACCGGGGGACCCCTGCAGCAGGCACAGTGTAAAATGAACACATGGCCAGATGTCAATGAATGCAGAGCAACTTCCCTGTTCCCTCCACGCCCTCCTATGGCAGCCTTAGCCCACCCTGGTGTCTGTGGACAGGGCCGAGGAGGCCGGCCCACGTGATCTTCCAAGTCCCCACCACAGGAAAGGGAAGAGTCTGCACCTGTCCCCCTGGGGCAGTCGATGACCGGCTTTGCTGTCTGCACCACCCCAGAGATTTCATGCAAGACACTAACGTGGTGTTTCCCAAGGAATTAAGAGGAGATTGTCAAAGGGCTTGCAGCTGTAGTTCTGAGGCTGTGGGGGAGGTCTGGCCCTACAACCTCCCTCTGCCCCCATGAGAGAGAATCTCCAAGTGTCTCCCACATTCCTGCGTCTCTGCTCTCCCCTCTCCCCACAACCAGCCTCTCTCATTCTGGAGCAGGAAACTTCATTTCACTACCAGGAGGGTTCTTTGCTGCTGCAAGAGAAACCAGCTCAAGCTAATTCAAGTGACTAGGGGCCCGTCGCAGGCACCCACGGTTGCAAAGGAGTTGCTGCGCACCTCGCACTGCCAAGTGATCCCACCCATGCCGGGCCGCCCTCAGCTTCCCTGCGAGACAGAGAACCTGACTGCACAGTTTGGTTCAAGGGCCCCTAGCCTTGGGGCTCTGGATCACTCAGTGACAGGGAACAGGGACACTCACCCAGACATTGCCTCCAGAAGATGCCACCACAATCTGCTTTGATATCCCATCGGAAGAATCTGGATTTGCCCCGCCTACCCGAACCTGGGCTTCTCCAGGAACTCTGGGCACAGACCCTCCACGCCCGAACCCAAGACAACCCTGAGGATGTGGCATCTCCCACTTGGCCATTAAGAAGATGCCCACACAAAAGAAATATTTTTTACAAATGAGAAGATCCTGTTTGAACATACAAACTATTAGGGGGGTGCATGCAATTGTTTATGTGCCTCCTGTAGGAGCTAATGCGTTTGGTTCCAAAGATGTCTTTTAATCCCAGAGAGGGTAACTAATACATCAGCTGGGAACTGCTGTTCCTTTCCACTTTCACATTTCATGGAACATTGGTATCGCGACTTGTCACCAGCATCTTGAATGTCTGTCTCTTCGTCACCCCTGAGCCACAGTTTGAGTCGCCAGCAGCTTCCAGGGGACATCACCTCCCTCTCGTCCCGATGACAGGAATTCCACACTTTGAATCGCTGCATCACGCCATCCCTGGAAATTTTATCCTAAGTCACCAGTGCCCCATCCCGTGATGTTGAGGGGCTTAGAGTTGTTTTTTAAACCTTAAGAGAAATGTGACCATCTTCTTAACTGGTGATTGGGGCAGAGCAGGCACCCAGCATTGTCGCCACTCCTACCACGGGGTCTCCTGCACACGGTTGGGCCTCTGTTGTCATCGGCAGGTGCTACAGGGCGGGGACCCAGAGGGTTGGGCCTCCAGTTGCTCCCTTGGCTTGAAGTGAGGGCTGTCGATCACCAGCTGTGTACCTGTGCCAGGCACACGGGGCGGAGGCGAGCCGTGAACCCTTGCTGGGAGAGACGATTAAGGAGGACCGTTTCCGATTAGGACACCGTGCGGTGCGGTGTGATGGAGGAACCAATGAGGCGTAGCAGACACGTATGCTCTCCACCAGGTGCCGATTAGGCAGCGGAGGCGGACAGGTGGGCTGCTGCCAACCTCTGCTGGGGAGCAGATGGTCGCCCCTTGATGGCTCAGGGTCTTTGAAGAGCCCCGAGAGGATCTTGGAGTGGAAAGGGTGGGCCAGGGCACAGAGACCCAGCGTGGGGGTTAGCATGGTGTTGGGAAAATCACTCACTGGAGTATCCCACAACCCCACGGGCCTCAGTTTCCACATCTGTACAACAGTTCTCTTCAATCCAAGTTCTTACTACAGACCTGTTTCTAGCCCCAAATCCTCCAGTTTTGTGGGGTTACCTTTTTTAAATCTCCAAACAGAAGGGCCTGTGATTTCATCCCACATTCAGCAGGAGCCCTAGTATCTCCCTCAATTGTCCTGAGGACTCCCAGGGGAAACTGCCAAATTCTCCATCTTAGCCCTGGGTCCACAGGAGCTGCCCTCTGTCTGTATCTGACCCCGTGTGGAACACTTCCCGATTCCTTTCTCCCGTAAAAGACAAGGCTAGAACTTGTGGGAGGCTTTACTGAAGGCTAAGGGTCATGGAGATGGATCTGAATGCACAGCCACTAAAAGTGCCCCCAGCCCTGTTCTCTGCCAAGGGATTTCTCCTTTGCCTGCACCGCCCCTCGCCCAGTCTGTTGATTTCAGATGCAGAGCAGCCTTGGGAAGTCGTGCTGCAGCTCCCCTGTGCAGCAGCTCACCTGTGCAGCCTGTGTGTTGCAACTTCAGAGGCACTGGGGGTGCAGTATTTCTAAAAGTGTGTCTCCCTGGGTTCCTTCTTTGAATTACAGCTTTGCTCCCAGTTTCAACACGTAATAAATAGCCCTAGGAAGAACAGGCCTAGCCAAGAAGTTATACTCGAGGCTACCATCTGCTTCAGAGCAGATGACGAAGGGCAGGAAGAGACAAAGGCTGGGGTCTGGGGGACGCACAGTTAGCAATGGGGGAAGGGTACCGAGAGGGGGAATCGGGAGTTGGGAAACTGAACACACAATCAGCCCAAAGGTGGGATCTGCGGGGAGTGGTTGGGCCTTGGAGATGCTTTATGGGGTGACAATTAAGTGACACCAAGAACGTTCACATAAGGTTAGGTGAGGCCATCCTCAGAGAGGAAAACACAACACAAAAACACACGCAGAGACACGAAAAAAAAAAAAACAGCATATATAATTATGATGGTGGAACCGATATGACCTGCTTCACCAACTTAGATTGCAAATATGGTCACATTATTGCCTCAATTCATTGCTTTAGCTCCTATGCCTTTTGGGCAGGCATCTTGCCCCCAAATTGTTCAAAACCCCCAGGGTCCTCCTTAGTCCAAAGGGAGGTCAGCTTTGCTCCCTCACACCTGGAGGGGAGCCAGTGTTCCAACAGCTCTCTGCTTCTGTTTCTTCATGCTGTCACCAGGTGTCACTGTTGAAGCTCGGTCTCTCACAGAAGGCTGCTGCTGCCCCCGGAAGCTGGGATGCTCTTGATGGCCCAGGTTCAGGTTCATAGCTCTTTTGAGTCCCCATTCCCACACTCGGCCATCATTTCCCAAAGCATGGCCCTGGGGCGGGCGGCTGCAAAGCACCAGCCACATTCCACGCTGACTCCAATTCTCCCCCTTCAAGTTGAGAACAGCGTTATCGGCAGAGGTCCCCCTTTACTCAAGGTGATATTTTTCAGGGGCCTCATTGCTTGTCACTGCCACTGCTTCTTGGATCACCCTAGCACACCTGCACAGGTATCCCTGAGTTTGCATCTCAGAGCCTGAGGGTGGGGATGTGGGTGTCTTTGCTTTCAGAGAGCCCCAGGGCCCCTGGCCCTGTAGTGCAGCAGACAACAGGGGCCAGCCAGCTTCTGCTAAGCCCACAAGGAAATGTCCTAGGTCAGCCCAGACTCCAAGAGGAAGAGGGTGGGAGCCTGGTGGCCCACATTTGCATAACCAAGAGAGCACACAAATGATCCTTCTCTGGAGGAAGAACACCTGTTGCCACGTATTCTTATGTCTCTGTCCAAACAGGGAGTTCTCAACCTGGGGATCAGGAGTGGAATTCAAGGGGGTCATGAACCAGTCGGGGGAAAACATTACATCCTATTTTCTCTAATCACTCACCACAAGTAGCATTTCCTTCCATTTTGCATGTGGGCATCACGCCACAGTAGTGTAGATGGTTCCTGGAACTTGTACCGATAGACATCACAGATACTCTCATATCACACGGCAGTTGCTGCAGATATTTCACAGCAACACTTCAGCTCATCACTAACTCAAAATTATGATAGTTATTAAACCTGTCACTAGACCTTATTGTTTAATGCCTAAGTAAAGAAGCTTATGTATTGCTATACTGATGACCGTATTTCAATACATTTGCTTTCCTTCCTAATTCTATGCATTTTACTTCATGTGTGTAAAACTGTTATCCTGGGGAAGGTCCCCAGGTGTCACCAGACCACAGGAGGACTCCAGGCCACAAAACTGACCAAGACCCCAAGGCCTACACAGAGAGCAACTGGCCTCTTCTTTTGTTTAAAAAAAAAAAGTAACTCACTGCATTTCTAACAGCTGATATTTTCTGAGCCCTAACCACGTGCCATACATTTCCCACGTGTTATCACATTGTAGGGAGAGATGTCATTTCCATTTAACGCCGAGGCACTGTGTGTGGAATGGGGTCACTTGGCTACGATCACACAGTGGCCAGGGCTGGCGCCAGAGCTCTCACCATTCTCAGGCAGGTGGGGAACCCGGGGGAGCCCGACCTGAGCGCGGCTCACCCTCTCAGGCCACAGCCAGCTCAGGCCAGGGAGAGAGGTGGTCGTAGGGAGTCCGGCATTCAGCCCACTGGGGGCCACCTCGGCCTGGACAATGTGCCATCTGCTGATTTAATTTCACAGGCACTAAGCGAGCTTCCATCCTCCAGGGTCACGCAGGACCCCTGTCCCTTGAATGCCTGGATGAACCTGACCAGAACCCCAACGTCACAGCCTTGAGGGGGAACAGAGCCTTCGCCATGACGAGCACACATTCTCGGGCTGACATTCTTTGGCATCTCTCTCTCCCTGGTGCTGTGTCGCGAAGCCTCCCTTCCCTCTGTCATCCTTCTGGCTCCTTCCAGCTCCCTATCACTCTCCGGTCTCCCTGCCTCCTTCCTCCCTCTCTGAAGTGATAGATTCTTCTCTCTCTCTTTCCCCCCTAGTTCCTCCCACTTTCACCCCAAAGGACCTTCCCAAATACTGTTTTTTCCTAAGAGCAGTTTCGGTGAACAAAACATGCTCAATCTCACTAACAACCGATTACCAAACTGGGTCCCCACTACCCCAACTGAGAGAGGAGGGAAGGCCCGGGCAGGTGACGTGTGCATCTGGGCACCACAATGGATCTCACTTGCTCCTGTCATTGGTACCCGCGGCTTTCTCAGCTGGTCCTCTGCGCACCCAGCCACAGGAGCTACTGCACGTCAGTTGAGGCGCTGAGAGAGCCCCCGCCAGCCCCAACCCCATTGGCTATGCACCCCTCTTCTTCCTAACAAGGCCACCTGTGCTAGCTTAGGGGGTCTCTGTAACTGGCAGAGGCAAAGGGAGATGTTGGAAGCCAGAGAACCTGGACCCCAGCACAGAGGCCAGGGCCTGGACACACTATGTCACCGGGCCTGCCCTGAACATGCTCGTGCCCTGGAAAGTCTCAAAGGGACATCAAGGCAAGATCCTGGGTCTGACTCTTGTAAAGACCCCACAGCTGGGCACCAAGATCTCCAGCTGCCTCTGCTTCAAGACCTTCTCCATCTGGCTGCCCAATTCCTACGCAAGGCAACTAACTGTGCCCTCTGTGAGGCCCCACACAGCCTCGGACTGGCCACCCTGCTTCCTGCTTCCTGGGGCCAGTCACACGTGCTCCTCTAACCGCTCCTCCCAGGGCTGAGCTGGCCCCCAGTTGGATCCAGCCTAGTGGCTTGTGCTGCTGGCCCCATCTTGTGGCTGCCCACTGCTGGGGGCCCCTGGGAGGCACAGCCAGGCCCCTCTTCAGTGAGGCCAGCTAGCCAAGGTCAAGCCCTTCCCAGGCCACATCCAGGACTGGGCCTTGCGAGGGCCGGTATCCTGACCGTCTCATTCCCACTCCAGTTGACTCTGAGCAACTGTTACAGCTGTGGAGCTCCTCCCGGGTCAGCTGAGTCGCCACCCAGCTGCATCCCAGCTGAGCTTCTCCTTCGCCGCCATGCCTTCACCGCGCCCTCCCAAGGCCAGGCCCAAGGGCACTCCTTGATAAAGCCTCCCCATGCCGAGCTCCTGAGTGGCTGCTGGGAAGCCAGCCTGCAGCACTCTCTGCAGTGGCTCCAGCGGGGGCTCCAGCGGGAGCTTGAAGCCAGGCCTGAGGCCCTCTGCAGAGGAGGCAGCGGCTGGGCAGGCCTGTGTGTGGCAGGAGGGGCTGTGGGCACTTCACAGACCCCGGTGCAGTCCCCGCCACTCACACCACAGGCCTCAGGGTGCCTGTTGCGTTCCCACAGGCCACTACAGCCAACGGGGCCAGGGGAGGGGGCTCGAGAGCCCCCCTAGCATAGCTGCTTCTCTTTCATCTTTTTAAATACCAGACCGCCATGCCCTGCCATACAAACTGCTGTTAAGGGATTTTTTTTCTTTTTTTCTTTTAAGTTTAGAAAACGCTAACCTGGGAAGACAGCCGGGGACTGTCACAGATGCCCCAAGCCAGGCCTGCAGTGTCACCCTGTTCTCCACTTTGCAGGTATTCACTGGTCTCTCAGAGGGGCTGTGAGCCCCCAGTCTACCCTCTTGTCCCACACAGGAGTGGATGCGCGGTGGTTGCCCAGGAAATACAGTGCCCGTTAGCTTGACTTGAAGGTGCGGGAGGGGCTCCGCTCAGCTGGGGCCGACACCAAGAAAGTGGCTCCACACACAGATGGCAGAGGGCACTGCCCATCGGGACCGCAAGTAAGAAGTAAGGAGAGTCTGGCTGGTTTAGCATCTCTCTCCTTCCCCCTGCCTGAAAAGGAAGCTAGGCCTGTGGGTCCAAAGGTCAGAGGGAGAAGGGGCTGCCGGACTGTTGATGGGAGGGTGAGACTGCCGGCACCCAGGCCTGGGAGGGGCAGGGCTGCTGTAGTTGCCAAGAAGAGCCCGGACACACACTCTGCAGAAAGGGGACTCAGGCTTGGTGGAGCAAGCACGCTGACCACGGAGGTCTTGGGGACCACAGGAGTGAGCTTCGTGCCAAGTAGGACTCAGACACCGCTATTGAAGGGCCTGGTCAATGGGCACCATAGCTGTGAGCAGTGTGGACTGAAACCCAGGGGTCTCTGCAAATAGCGTGGCCCTCGAGGGACACGCCCGCTAGGACTCGTGCAGGATCCTGGGAGCAGGAGGGAGCCCCAGGGGTGGTGGAGCTGGAACGTTCTACAGTGAAGCTCAATGAGCTCCGAGCAAGTTACATTTGATTTGAAGAAAAGAAGGAAGCAGGACACTTCTGCTCTGGGTCACAGCATAAAAGCCATTGCTGTGGACTGAATTGTGTCCTCCAAAATGCATCTGTTGAAGTCCTAACCCCCAAGGTGACTGTATGTGGAGATACAGCTTTTAGCGGGTAATTAAGGTCCTATAGGATTAGTGTCCCTGTAAGAAGAGACACCTGAGAGCTCGTTGCCCCTCTCTGCCAAGTGGGGACAGTGAGAAGGTGCCATCTGCAAGCCAGGTGGGGGGGCGGGGGGTCTTGATCTGGGACTTCCAGCCTCCACAACCGTGAGGAATAAATTCCGGTTGCTTAAGCTGCCGGCCTGTGGTACTTTGCTATGGCAGCTCAAGCCGACTCAGACACCAAACTTGCCGTATACAGATGTTTTTTTGGAGGGTGAAATTCCAGGGAAGAAATACCAATGGCTCACAGCTCTATTAATCGTCAAGTTTCATCCCTATTTTATCCATGTAATTGAATGTTCCAGTCTTCGGAGTGAAATTTTCTTTAATACTCAAGTCAAAGTGACTTTGCTCTCCAGCCTCCATTGACGGGGGAAGTCCATTTGTCTTCCGGGTTCCCCACCCTAAGTATTTCTGGGTGTCCTGGGCAGGAGGTGGGGACAGGTCCCCCAAGTGCCTCGGGTTTTGCACGTGTGCCACGGTCCTCTCTGCAGCACACGCTCGGTTCCCCCCAGTGAGAGCTGCGCCCTGCCTGCCACCTGAATTTGGGACCAAAGATTCTAGATTCTAGGGAAACTGGAGGGAAAACACAGCACAGAGGCCTGTATGTGCCGCTGGACGTGGCCACTCCCAGAGGCCAGTGCCCAGTGCCATCAGCCCATCCTGGGGAGAGGTCTCCCCACCCATCTGGTGCTTCCTGGAGTCCCACCACCTCAAACACGCCCTACCCTGAGCCCGTCCTCTGGAGCCTTCCTTACCCATCCCAGGCCCTCGGGGGGAAACCCCTCCATCCATGCCCAGAGCTGTGCTTTGGCCCTGGGCTTCACACGACCATCACTGGGTCATTGGACTTCAGTGTTTTCCCCAAGTCAGGGTCACCTAGTCTGAAACGCACTGTCTGTGAGAATCAGCTGTCTGGATCACCTGGTTTCGCTTTCCACAGCCTTCCTAAATTATGTGTTGCCTCCCCAGCAATTTGCTCCAGCACATGGCTTGAAGGTGAAACGCACACGTGTGTTTGTGCACCCTCATCTGTGCAGACGCACAGCCCAAAGCCAGCTGCAGAGAAAAGGCGTCTCGGAGGGGGACACGCTGTCAGAGACGTTGTATCAGCGCACCCTAGACGGCCTTGTGCGTGACCGTGCTGCGCCCTGTGGAGACAGTTTTCACACCTCCCTTCGCAGGAAGTGTCGTGGCTACACTCTCTCAGGCACAGGGCCCCCAGAATAAAGGTATCACCTGAGGTCTCAAAGGTGAACTGAGGGTGTCAGGCTTTGAAGTGACAGTGCTTCTGATCCCGCCTTCCCCAGACTTCAAAGCACGGAGGGCCACATGATGTTGAGACTGACTGAAGGTGACACCCGCTAGTCTCCCGAGGTCCTCCACAGGTGACACCACCCTTCTCTGGCCGCCTACGGAGGGAACCCGAATCTCTCAGGGGAGATTCTCTGAGGCTCTCCTCAGCTCCTCATAAGTGAATTTTGCTAACCTGGACGATGTGAACTGCTGGGATCTGGCAGTTCACACCTTTCTCCCGAGTTCCCCACAATCCTGAGCCTGGGTGCTGAGGGCTGATGGGGACATCCTCCCCTCATCAAGGTGCCTCCTGAAGCAGCTTCGCAAGGAGGGCGCGTCCTGCAGGCTCCTGGCCCGGGAGGGAATGGTCTTGCCTGAATGGGGGGCAGAGGGACGCCTGTTTTGCACTTCGAGCTCCTGGAGTCCATCTCGCCCTGCTATCCCCACTCCCTCAAAGCCCACCTGGGGCTCTGTGTCCTGGGCACACCAGCTCTGGGGGGGGAAAAGTGGGAGGTGGCTGTGAGGGTAGTTTCAGGGGGTGCTCCCTCCAAAAGTCACCACCGTTGTGGGCCCTGGAGTGCCCTGTCCTCCTCAGCAGTGGGGTTCTCACGGCAGCCCCAGCCGGCCTTTCCTTGGCCCTGGAAGGTTGCCATCCGCCGTGCAGGCGACACTCCAGGTAGGTGGAGGAGGGTCTACGTGGGGGTCCCCACGGCTCCTCTGTGGGGCGTCTCCATCCGGAACTCAAGACTGTCCTCACACCGCACGGGGAGCTCCGCCTGATTCCCTTCCTCATGGGTCCATTAACCAAATCCTTTAAACCTCCGTGACCCTCTGCACTTGCCTACCAGGTCTCAGTCATGTCAAGAGTCTTTGCCATTACTATTCATCTGTGGTAACTTGCTACGAGGGTGTTATCTTACTATTCCAAATGTCCTAGTATTCTGTAGCAGCTGCACAGCATTAATATAATGACTTTCACCTGCATAGGGTCCCCACAGAGGTGACTCAAGAGAAACACAGTTGACAAATGCTGCTTGTGGACTGCCATTCGCCAAGTCAGATCCTCCCTGGGAACATGGCCTGCATGTGAGACGGCTCTTGGGTTAGTAGGAGATGGAGCAAGGGTGTCCCCATCAGCCCTCGGCACCCAGGCTGCTCAGGATTGTGGGGAACTCAGGAGAAAGGTGTGAACTGCCAGATCCCAGCAGTTCACATCGTCCAGGTTAGCAAAATTCACTTATAAGGAGCTGAGGAGAGCCTCGGAGAATCTCCCCTGGGAGAGTCAGGTTCCCTCCATAGGCGGCCGGAGAAGGGAGGTGTCACCCGTGGAGGACCTCAGGAGACTAGCGGGTCTCTTGTGTGGGGCCACCCAGTGTGTGTATAGGAAGCAGCTCGGTGTCCTGGTGGTGGTGGGACAAGACGGCAGGAGCAGGATGGGGTGGACCCATGCTGGGCGCGTGGGGTCTGCGGCCGAGTTGCTACCAGAGAGGACAGAGCACCCGGTGGGTGTCGGGCAGTGGCAACTGGGCCCCACGCGGTCTGGCTCCTGGCCACTGGGACAGGCCGGGCTGTGTCCTGAGGCAGGCCTGAGGGCCAGCTCCCTGCAGCCCCACGCTTGGTGTCCAGGTGGCTACTGAAGGGACCAAGATGGTTGGTCACCTAGCAGGGGCCATGGAGGGCCAGCTCTTCTGTGGGGCCAGTAAGTGTTGCCCAAGACAAGGTCATGCAGCATCATATGAAGCTATTTATTTGGCAAATCAGATTAATCACATCAGTTCTTTCCAATTAATTGTCCTGGTCTCACAAATGTACACACAACAGCTCTGTCTCAGGTTTTTCCAGACCGGGAGTGCAAATAAGGTCACACCATGAGCAAACAATGACCGAAACCCCCACTGGCTTTAGTAGCAGGAATTTCAGCTTTTTCCACCACTAAGTTCAGGATTCCCTGACCCTCCGGCTGCCACTTGCTTTAGGAGTGGGCCCTGATGCATCACACCCTACCTCAAACCCTAACACTGACCCTCTGCACCTCCCGTGCCGCTGGGCCGACGGCCGATCATGGGCCAGCTCTGGTTGCAGCTACTTGGGCCCAGACCCCGGACCCTCCCACAGAGCAGCCATCCTGGCCTGCAGCAGAGACCTGTGCCCACTCCACAGACCCTCAGGCCAGGCTGGGGCCCCACGGGGAGAGAGAAGAGGCCCCTCCTCCCCACAGTGTTTTGGATTGGTGAGGGGGTGCCCGAGGCCCACAGGTCCATGGTTGCCACATCAAGGACCTGCCCCAATAGTTACACAGCTCATGGGCCTAGACTCCCACCCTTCATAGTGATTCTCCTCCCAGGGATCTAGAGCCCTCTCTGTCACCTGCAGAGTCGTGCTGCACACGAGACAAGATTCTGTGTTTGAATATCACTGGGGATGGTGGGTGGTCAGGGTCCGCCAATCCCTTTCTCTTCGAAAGCCCATCCGGGCCGAAGCACATCAGTAGACACATGAAGGGCATCCCCAACTGTGCCAGGTGGGCTCCAGCAACTGATGCAAAGAGAGGCATTGGAGGAAGGGTGCTCCCACCACGGACTCTGACCTAAACCAGCCCCAAACGCCCTGCTGTATGTAACAGTGTGGCTCTGTCCGAGTGTCCCAGGTGGTGTCTGTCCAGGAGGGCCATGGGACAGTGTGGCCTATAGTCCAGGAGAGGAGTGTCCAGGGCCTGGGGCAGCTGAACAGGACTTGGCCTCACCTCTGGGTCTGCAGAGCCCCTGACTCGGAGGCTGCCAGTTCCCGGAGGACAGGCCTGGGGACGGGAGCTGCCGGCCCTGGTCCTCTGTTCCTGGTCAGGTCACACTCTTTTCCACCCTTCACTGACACTTTCTTCTTCACTCTTCCCTCCAGCCACCTGGGAGGAGGCTCCACAGAGCACGACCTGAGCACAGCAGAGGCAGCTCCAGACCTTCGGGGGCTCTCAGGCCAGCGGGGGAATCCACGCTCGGGCAGGAAGCAGCTCTGTGCGCCGCTGCCCTGCCCCAGCCCGCACTCCCAGCCACGCCTCCCTCTCCCCCTCCATAGGCAGGTCTGGGTTTTTGAGGGTTTTATCTAAATCTTCTCCCCCACACATACCACAGCCCCCCAGGCCTTCCGCCCCCACTTAGCAGCCAGCGCCTCTTACCCTCCAGGTAGACTGTGGTTGCTTTTCTTCCTAAAGACCTGCGCCTTGCTCACATTAAGTCTCACTTACTACTCATCCCACTCACAGCGTCATCATGCAAAACCACCCCGCAATTTATCCTTCTAATCATTTCACTCTCTGGAGCAGCTGAGTCATAGGGCGCTTCAGCTGTCACCGCGTGCTCTCTCTCTAGACCGTTAGAGAAGCCCATTGGAGCAGTGACTCAGTTGTTTACCGTTTCCACAGGAGCTGCCAGGAGCCCCCTGCTGTCCTTCTGTGCCTGGTTGCCTGGTTCTCTCCCTCCCAGCCACCAGGAAGGGACAGCTCCATGGGCAGTGCCACCAGTGCCGGCTGCCCAGCCAGGACTCAGGTGAGCAAGGCAAGCTAAGTGCAATAAACATCTCTCCAGTCCATTTGAGATGGAAAGGCAGTCTCATTCAGGATCTCCCCTCTGCCAGGGGAGCCCCCACTAACACTCCGTGTGGTGGACGCCCCAGTGGCAGCTCTTGGCCCGGTCCACTTCCAGCCCTTGGCCTGTCTCCCCCTTCCCCAGGTGTAGCCTGTCCCCTCATGGCTCCTGGGTATCACCCACAACCCCCTCAGTCCTCTGCAGCCTTCTCGTGGGCATAGAAAGGTTTGGCTGTCCTCATGTGCTTTTCTGAGGCCCGTAGGAAACCTGGGGCTAACCATGCCCACTAGCCCACCCCGGCCTCCCCACTTGCTGTCATCTCGGTGAGGGTGTTGGCCAACAGAGCTCTAGAAGGGACTGGAAAATTCAAGTCTGCCCCATCCTGAGATCTCCAAACTAAAAAGGAGCTTGATCTATTCCTACCACTCCATCTCTGCCCAAGACCCTCCGCCATAACTGGCTCTCTATTTCCAGAATCTTCTAGTCTAACAGAAGGACGGGGAGTTGGGAAACAGCCTTGTTCAGATGGTCTCATTCTCTTTCTCAATTATTCTGCCTGATACTTTTTGGACTTAGAAATCAAGAATTCACCTGGTACCAGGGCTCTTCAGAGGTCTCTGAACACTAGGTGATACATGTCAAGTTGTCTGGGCTTTGGCAAAAGATCTTTGGAGTATAACAAAGTTGGTGCTCAATGAGCATCAAAGGAAAAGGCCAGCAGGGAATGCACCACGATCGTCCCCCTGCATCAAAGCCCTCCGCTACCAGAATTGAAGGGGTCTCCTTCCTCTGAGCAGCGTGCCCTTCCCTTAGCCCCGGCTGATCGTGGTGTCTTGGAGGACCAGCTGGACCCTGGAAGGCCGGTGGGCCATGATGTCCATGCGGAATTCTTTGATGACAAAATAGTAGCAGAAGACATCCAAGCAGCAGTTGATGTTGGAGAAACACATGGACAGCTGCAAGAACAAGCTGATGTTCTGCTTGGCTCTGCACTCCACGATGAAGCCGTTCCTCACCAGGAACTGCAGGAAGAAGCCCAGGTGGACTGGCAGGAAGGAGACGACGAAGACAGCCAGACTGGCTGCGATGGTCCAGATGCAGGCTCTCTGCTGCACCCAGTCCTGGGTGCGGTCCCGGCGGCGCAGCAGGATGTGGATGCTCCTGGAGGAGCAGAAGCCCATGATGCCCATGGGAAGGAGGAAGCCGAACACCTCGAGGGGGAAGAAGACCTTGGCACTCCAGGTGCCATCGGACATGTTGTGGAAGCACGTGTACTTTTCCACTGTCCCGTGGAAGCTGTAGATGGGAACGCTCCCAGCCCACACCAGGGCCCAGATGGTGCAGCAGATCCCGAAGATCTTGCCCGGGGACCGGAGGCGGCTGACCAGGAGCGGGTACCGGATGGCCAGGAACCTGTCGAGGCTAATGAAACAGATGGTGAAGACGCTCCCGTACATGCTGACGAAGTAGAGGCACTCCACTAGCGTGCAAAGGGAAGGGAAGGGCGGCCGCACCTGGGACAGGGCCACCTTGAATGGGAGGGAGAGCACCAAGAGCAGGTCAAAGACCGCCAGGTTGATCATGTAGATGGAGGTGGCGGCATAATCGGGCCACCTCTTCTTCAGGAAGGTGCTGAAGCTGCGGATGGCCAGCAGGTTGAGGAGCAGGCCCAAGAGGAACGTGGGGGTGTGGACGGCCAGCTGCAGGGTCCTCATCAGCTCGTCCACGTCGCTGAACGAGCAGTTCCCGCTTGTGTCAGGCTGGTTCATGTTCCTTCCTGCAACACCAGTGACAGATCAGAGGGGCTCCTCTCACTCTCCTGGAGCAAAGGGTTCAAATGACTTCGTCAGGAATAATAAACATTCCCCCTGTACCACACAGCAGTTCATGCTCATTGAATCACAATTAGAAAACACACACAAAAGAAATAGTACCTCTAATCCCGCTGCCCAGATATAACCACTGCTACTTTTTGTAAGTATCATTCCAGACTCCTTCTCCCACTCTCTTTCTACGCACACACATTTTTCTTTTACAAAGTGAAACCATGCTGTGATGAACATCTGTGCCTCTTTTTCAATCAGAATCCCTTCTGTTGAAAGAAGTAACAACATGAACCCTGACCCACACTGGTTCAAGCAGAGACAGAATTTCACAGAATGGAAAACATGAAAACAAGGGGAGTGCGGCTTCAGGCGCAGCTTGATCAGGGATTCAAATGCTGTTTCCAGGACTCAGCTCCTCTTTATAGCTGTCCCCTCTGCCCACCCCCACCCAGCTTCCTGAAGGTTGGACGGAGTTGACTGCACCCCTGGCTGTGGGTGGTCGCCACATACCCCTGGACACAGTGATTAGCTCGTTCATTGGTTCAGGGACAGATATTTGACTTGCCCATGGCTTCCTTGCATCCCATTTGTGGGTATACCATAACACGTTTAGCCAGGAGCCTATTGATAAATGGGTAGGTTTCCTAGTGTTTTACTGAGAAACAAAACATTCCCCGATAAACATTCCTGTCACATCTCTTTTCTACCCAGCTGCTGCTAGCAGAATTCTCATTCTGCTGTTGATTCTCATCACTATGGCTTGCTTGGGAACCTGTGAGAAGAAAGGATTGGGTATTTTTAAGATCCTATACGGAACACCATTCTCAAGCCGTCTCTAACCCCTAATGAAAAAGAAAATGTGTGTGTGTGTGTGTGTGTGTGTGTGTGTGTATACACACATAGATGGATATTTATAGATATATCATCCGTTGAGCAATATCTGCTAAACATTTAACATACATTGCTTGATTTGGTGGCTTTTCAAAAAGATTCTATGCTTTCCTACGTGTTAACTTTTCTTGCGGGTTATGTCACAGGAGATATAGGAAAACGTACTTCCTCATATTTAAAACTTTCAACTCTTGTGGTCTGTGTGGACGGTGCCTCCTGGGTTCGTGCAGTGGAAAGTCTGGCAAGGCCAGTCCTGGACTCAGGCCCCCAGCGTAACTTCTCCTACTCTGGGACGCTCAGAACACATGCAAGCTGGCGGGCTGCCTCGTCCTCACTAGACGTGCTCAAATGGTCACCAGCCTACCTCAAAAAATAGCTACAATAACTTGGAACCACAAGATCAATTTCAAAAATGATGAGAAAAGCAGGCCAAAGTCCAATTCCATTCTAGGTGAAAACTGTTGTGACACCAAAGAGGAAGACAAAACCGGCTTGGAGAAGTCGCCTTTGAGCACAGAAATAGCAAAAAACCAAGAACCACAGAGATAAGAGCAATTAGAAGTTTATGTTTAGAGAGATCCAATGAGATTGCAAAAAAAAAAGAAATTTAGGTCATCTGTTCAGGGCTGGGTCCTGCTCAGGCAGTCTCCATGGATGAATCCATCATGTTGCTGGTGGTTCAAAGACTAGAACTAAAGTGGCCAAGAAAAAAAATCAGTGATACTCAACGACCAACTCAAACCTGAACCCAAAATATGGCTGAATTGGGAGAAAAAAACAAAGAATAACGAAGGGAGAAAAATGATCTCACAGCAAGCACTCAACCCAGGACGCTGCAACATGTCAAGGTGACCGCTGCAGGTGGACGTGTGGACAATAGACACGGTCTGCGAGCAGCGAGCAGCGTTTCCCAACTGAGCTCTCCCAAAAGTCACATTTGAGTTGCCGACAGACCGCGTGGAAACCTCTCAGATGGTGATCTGTGAAGCCAGAGGAAGCCCTCTGTGGACTGGCAAAAAGAAATGAGGTTGAAAAAATACTTCCAGCTGAGGCAGAGTGAGTGGAGAATCTGGAAAATTAAGCCTCTGAATTCCCTCTGAAAGTCCAAGGAAACCCTCTTTTTAAGATTCTTTAAAAAAAAATCAGGAACTTCACTGGGAAAAGATAAAAAGCCATACATGCACTGCAGGCTGCAGCAAGAGCCAAAACAGTCACCCTTCTCAAAGAAAGGTGCTAGTAAAAGGCAGGCCACTTGTAGTGGGGGCTGGCAACCTGCCCGCACTTGGCCTGGGGCCTGGGGCCATCGGCAGCTCCACTTCTGGCCAACCCAGGTGTTCACACTGATCAGTCGATGGTACTGTAGGTGGGTGGGTGGGAGGCTGAGTCCCATCAAGCCCCATGAGAAGCAGATGCTAAGATAGTATGAGCATCCAAGAGATTGACTAGGGGAAGTTGCAGAGAAGGATGAAGGGGAGTGGGAGCAGGAGGAGATGGGGAGCCTCAGACCACCGTGGGTCCAACCCTGTGGAGGGAGAGAGGGAAGGGACAGGTAGGAAGAGCTGCAGATGGCAGTGCAGACCTGAGAACGTGTTGGCCAAGCCACGGGGCATCCTCGAGCAAAGGCGGCCTGTTAGAAGGAATCGCCCATGACTACTACCTCTGCTGGGCTCGGTCACTGGCTAGGAGCAACCCAAGGAGGGTGTGGCCTCAGTGTCAATGTCGCCGTGGACCTGAAGTGGCACAGCTGTGCTGTCTGTCGCCAGGGCTCCCAGCAGCAGGTCCTCTGGAAGAGAGGTCTGAGCAACACACCTTCATGGCCACCACAGGGGCCCTGCCCATGCTTCCATTGATACCAGGATCTGGTCAGTGTCTCAGGCAGCAGTGGACACATTCCCAGTTTCCATTCCCACAGTACCCCCTGTGCTGGGCCAGCTCCCTACTGTCGCCAGCAGGGACGGCTGGGCCCCTTTGCTCCCTAGAATTTGAGTGAGGCCTAGTCCCAGCCCCCTTCAGGAATGAAATGGGATTGAATGGGGAAAGTTCACAGGTCAACAAACGGGGTCTGTGAATAGAGCCGAGGGCCCAAGACAACCTTCGCTGGTCACCAGCAGCAGTGTGGCGCCTGAGCGGTGGGGCCGAATTGAACAATAGAGAAAATGAGAACAATAAAGAAGATGAGATGCCATGTTTCATGCAAAATTTATGAAGAGAGCCACTCCCAGATGTCATGCTGACATCTCTAAATGTCACTAAGATACAGCCTTATAAACATTCATGAATAAACAACCCCAGTTCCTTAGAAACCTCTCTGAAAAAATAATTAACACCAGAAAAGGTTCGGGGGAAAGAATTTGGATGCAAGAATTTCATATTCAACCAGGTTGGTGTTCAGGTGTAAGGAGCACAGAAAGTTACTGTCCGGGATGCGTGGCCTCTGGAAAACAACTGCCTCAAAATTTTTGACCTCCAAGAGATAATAACGAAGAGGAACACAAGGATGGAGACATCAGGGTAGAAAGCTCAGAGCTGAGCGCCGAGAGGAGAGTTAAGTTGTAATGAGTATAGTAACAGATTTAAACTTAACAGAAAAACAAAACAAAACAGTAAACGAGATGATCTGTGCCCTTGAAAAGAGCCAAGATGGAATACTGTAGGGAAATCAGCGAGGCAGGAGGAACGTTCCCGGGTGGCAGGCGTGATCGAGGGAGAGTAGTAGTACCCGGGGGGAAGCAGTCAGTCCTGTTACTAATATTCCATAAAGCGGAATTGAAAGTTATTGTTCTGTTTTCTCCCTCTGATGATTACATGTGTAAGATGTACGTGTAAGATTCTATGTGTAAGAAATATGCGTAAGATTTTTTTAAAACCTTAAAGTAACCACTGACCATTAAAAATAGGGGCCGGGCATGGTGGCTCATGCCTGTAATCTCAAAAGAAATTCCAAATTCATTAAGGAATAAATTTCAAAAAAAAAATCAAACCACAGAACAACTAGATGAATACGTAATATAACAGACAACCTATAAAAACACTGGGGGAAAAAGCTGTCAACTTAGAATGATTGAAAAGCAAACGAAACAGAAAATAAGCAGGACAGGTTTCACTGCACAAAAATAGAAAATTTCTTTTTGTTAAAAAAATCTTAAAGTCAAATAATATACTGGAAGAAACAAAATGCAACCAATATGTTAGATAAATGATGTTCTTTCTGTGTGAAGAGTATATAAAAATAAATAATATCAAGATAAACAAGCAAAGGACAAAGGCAGCATCCAGAAAAGGATTTGTGAAGAGATAAACTTTTTGCTTACCAAATTTAACAGAGAAGCTGGCAAAGTTTCTGTGAAACAGCCCCTGATGTGCTGGTGATCGTACAAATTGGTACACAACCTTTGGGATTTGGTAACTTAAGTTATAAGTCATAAAAATTGTATTAGTCTTTCATCCCGTGGTTCTGGTAATTTATCTCAAATAAATTATTCAAAAGAAAGAAAAAGTGTGTACAGAAATATGTCCACTTTGGCATTTTTTCAGACAAAAAATACATACACATTTAAATTCCAACAAGAGGTTAATTTCACTATGGTAAATTTACTCAATGGAAAATTTTTCTGCCTGACTGGCATGTTTATGCTGACTATGTTGAGTGAAAAAAGAACCACAAACTTTAGAATTATGCATTCAGAGTGATTTCAACTATGATTAAAAAAAAACCCATGCATAGAAAAAAAAAAAAACCTAGAAAAAAATTTCCATATGCCAAACAGTGGTTGCATTCTAGCAGTTAGATGGTGGGTGATTTTTAAATCTTTTATCTTTATCTCTCTTTTTTTGATGTATTTTTCTAATTAATTATAATATGAAAACAACTTAAGATTTTTTTTAAAGATTATATTAAATGCTGGGGGGAAAAAAGGAGACCAACAAGAATAGCTTTTGATTTTCCCTTATGTGTTGGGGAAGGAAAGTGCGGTCTGGATGCGTGTTTAAGGCACAGCAGGACTCAAGGTTTACGCAGAATTGAAAAAAACGCATTGAACTAACCAAGGCTCAGCAGATGAGGCAGAATCTTGCCAGGTCAAAGATGAGCATTGCAAGATGTGGCATCGGAGACACTTGAAAACAAAGCGTGAAGTGACAGAAGTAGAATCAAGTTAGAAAGCAGATTCCACGTAAGAGATGAGAACGCAGTAACAAGAACTCGATTCGTGATCTTTTTTAAATAAAATTAAAAGTTCCATCTGTCCCTAGGTTAGCCATCCCATCATAAAAACTATGCATGCCATAAGGGGTAAAGGGCCGGGTAGAAGGGACTCAACGCCAGTTTAACAACAAAGAGTGGGTGAAGGTAAAGGAAGAGATTTAAAACATAATTCCCCCCAAATTTGGCAAGCTTTTCATCGAAACAAATGTAGAAGTCAAAACTTAGATATTTCCCAAATTGGATATTTAGATTAAATTACCTTATCTATTTTAAAGGGACTAAAAGGAAGAGAAAATTCACGATAGAAACTGAAAATGAAAAAACAGCAATGCCTCCATATAGAGGGCAGCCCCACAGAGGTTTACACAAATACTCTGAAGAATTACTAACAACCCCATATGAATCTATTAAAACCAACCATCCGTTAAAAAAACAAAATGCAATCATTTTTTGTTGAGAAGAAACACAGGGAAAACGAAAGGCATGGACAAAGCAACACGATAAGATGATCCATGGTTTACCAGGCACGTTTGTGTGAGAAGGGAAGGGAATGTGACAAAGTAAATATTTTTTAGTAAAAAGAACTGGGGAAGTAACACAAACCTCCCACATGGTGAAAGTCTCAATAAATAATGAAAACATAAAACACTCAATTCATGTTCCAGTGAGCATCGCAAAGAAGTACATCATGGTGATGTGCCAGAAACACAAAAGAAACAGGGGAAATGGAAACAGAATGTAGTTAGAGACCCTCATGCTCCCCTCTCCGAGTGCCATCGATCTAGCAGACAAAGAAATTAGAGCTCTGAACAGCCCGATTAATAAGGGACACTAGCAGATCAGGGAGAAGCACTAAGTCGTAAATCAAGGGAATATACTCTCTTTAGAAGAATAGAAGGGTCTTTCACAAAATTTATCCCATTCCTGAGCCAAAGCGAGTCCTCAAGGGCAGTGGCAATTTACATTCCTTGTTCTCAGACCACCAAGAGAACAGCTATTTGTTGGTTCTAACCTCTTCGCTGCAGCGCCATGATATTAATAATGTGCAACAGACATTTCTAGGAACTCTCTTACACAGGCTCTTAAATAACATGTGAGTCGGAGATAACATCAGAAGCGCATTGCTGAAATATTGGAAAGAAACAATATTAATACGCAAAACCCAAATGCAGTCATAGCTTAAAAGAAAACGGGAATTCTTAAGTGTTCTTGTAAACAGGAAAGTGAGAAGTGACGTGAACCAAGCCTACACTCAGAGAACCCAGAAGAGGAACGGGAGTGACAGTGGCCCTTGCACGGCTCTGATCACCCTGGAACACGAGGCTGTCGGGGCTGGGGAGTCACGACACAGAAGATGCAGACAGACCGAGAGGTGCTCCTAATCTGTAGAAGGAAAGACACAACAGCATCCTCCAAGCTCGAGAGAGGCTCCGCTGAGTTTCTTCACAGGGCCATAGGAGGGACGAGTTCCAGGTGCTGCAGAAAGCAGATCTATCTTGGAACCAGAGTGTCAGAGAGTAGACAAAGCAGCCTCGCCATGCAGTGAGCCCTCTGTCTCCAGAGGTATGCAAGCAAAGGCAGGCAGAACTGCCTATCCAGAATGTCTAGGGGGATTCACACATACAGCCATGTGTCACCCCCAACTGCCCCACCTTCGAGAATCCAGCGTCCCACTTGCGGCAGCCCTCAGGCCATGTCTGCACAGCTGAGGCACCGAAACCTGGCTATGTGGCTCAACATCAAACCGACCTTCCTTCCCTCTGCGGCCTAGATTTTCCAGAGAACACAAGCAACAGGAAGAACACAACCTTAAAGAGGTTTTCACGCTAAGAAGGTGGCCCCATCTCATGCAGCTGCCAAGCTGCCATCTGCACAGAGCACTGCAGCGTGAGCCATCACAGAGATGGCAGAGCTAGAACTTGGGACAGCAGAGCTGGTGCGGCCTCAAGGGTGTATTTGAGGGAGCCTGGGACACCCACCAGACCAGTGTCTTCCCGTCCCGTTTCCTTGCCCGAAACCTCAGCCTCCTCGGGGTCAGGGTCGCTGTGTTGAATCCACGGTGAGAATACGATACTTGCCTGGATGCAGTTCTCTACCACCGACACTGCAGTGTGAATGAATTCACCGTCTGTGCCTGAGCTGGGCTTCTGGGGGCCACGACGCAAGAAGGAACAAGACACGGCAGGGACAGAGCACATGGGACATGATCCCCCTGACACCAGAATTTTGCTGGGGTTGGAGTGGGGCTGGGAGAGTGCTGGGGCCAGCTCCGGGACTTGAGATGTGGCCAGCTGTGTGCTCGGTGCTCTATGAAAGAAACTCAATACACTCCTGGGAGGTTGTTCTATTTATGTCCATTTTACAGATAAGGACAGTGAGGCTCCGAGACACTAAAGAGTCTACCCCAGGTCAAACAGGCAGGGAGGGACCTAGGTGGAACTCATCTTGCGTCTCTCTTCATCTGTCCCCCTTCCCGGCCCCCAGCAGCATCACCAGCACGAGCACCTGGGACACCCAGGAGCTTCCAAGCCCCCCTCAGTCCTCACATGCCTGACTCCACCTACCAACCCCTCGGTCCCCTTAGACTCTTCCTCTACTGCTACAATCCCACCCTTCCTCCAAATGCCACCTCCCTGATTCACCTGCATCGGCTGATGTGGTCTCCCCAGCTGTGGCCAAGCAGGAGCTGCTAAGAGTCATCTGTGTACTACAGGGGACTGTGTCCCTGCTGTCCTGTAGCAAGCCCAGGACAAGGACCATGTTTCCTTCACCTTTATATCACCAATCCGCGCATAAAACTTGCCCTTGGGAGAGAGGGAATGGAGGAACCAATGAACGGACAGCCTCGGCTGCTGCGGCTCCTGAGTGACTGGTGTTCCCTCGGGGGCTGGGACAACTGCTCAGACCTTCCTGTCCCCTCATCCCCACCACCTTGGGCAGCACAGAACTTTCAGGGCTCTAAATGCTGCCATGTCTTCCCCCTCACTCCAAGAGACATTTGATTAGGGTTCCAGAACAGCAGCGTCAGAGCTTCCCCGGCGCTTACCAGAGGGCAAGCCTTCTGCATCGTTTACTGCCCTGAAGAGCCCGTGAGGAGGAAATCATTGTTGCCCCATTCCCCGGAGAAGTAAACTGAGGCTAGGGAAATTACACAGCTGGTAAGTGGCTGGCCTAGGCTCCCAGGCACATTCCTGGCTTGCCACAAGTGCCTCGTTCAGGGGCTGCAGGACAGTTCCTGAGAGTACGTAATCTCAGGCACTTGGTGATTTCCCAATGAGATTCTGGGGAATCAGGCAGGGGGCCCAGTGGAGGACAGTGGCACGCAAGCCGAGTCCTCTGGGGAAGCCTCCTGGGCTGCCTACGGTGAGGTTTCCCCACCCCAACAAGACGCTGCAACCCTGACTCAGATCAGGAGAGAATTGAAGGTTTGTAGAAAAACGTTACCCATAATCAGAGACAAACCAGGTCTGGCTGCTGCTGCTAGGGGCTGCCACTGCCCTGCCACCTGGGCCAGCCTGCTGAGTCTGGCAGGTGAGGACAGAGTGCAGGCCACTAAAGCCCTGCTGACCTCAGGAAAGTCACCTGCAGTCCACAAGAGCGAGGTCACGTTAGAGACTCTGTGCCTCCGTTTCTCTAAATGGCCCAGAGGCTGTTACCTGTTGGTGGTCCAGAGCAGCTGACTGAACTGTGAGATGTCATTTCTCCTCCAGGCCTGGCCGCCAGCCTGCTCTGGGGAGAGTCACTTCCCCTCTCTGGGTCTCAACTTCCTCGTCAGTGAAATGGAGGGGTGGGGCCAGATGCTCTTCGAGTGGCTCCAGCATCAGCCCACCTGGCCCAGGGCTCTTCCTCTGTGGTCCAGAGCGGGGCCTGGTGGGGGTCCCTCCCTCTAAGTGGAACTAGAGCGTCGCTCATGGGGACCATGTTTCCAGAAAGACGGTCTGCACCCTGTGCCCTCTTGGAGGACCTGCGCACTCCCCCAGGTGCCAAAAACAAAAGAAAAAGCCAAGAATCACTGCTTGTGTCAAGGTCTTGGGAAGCCTCCGAAAGAGCAGGAAGCCCCCCGCACACATGTTCTGTGCAGGGACAGCGACTGTCTGGGAAAGGCCGGGATGGCTTCCAGCACTTCTGGGGTTTAGGATTCACAGCTGCTGCCCACAGAAAGGGATGCGGTACACGACTTCTTATTTAGGACCTGGAAGGGCTCATGGCCTGGTCCGAGGGGAGGCCTCAGCCTCCGCATGTGTGTCTGCAAGGACGGTGGGGTGGGAGGCAGGGAGTGGCCCACCGTGCCGGGCCCCAAGGGCTCCCTAGCCCTGGCTTCTCTGTCGCAGGCCTGCACAGCGATTTGGGGCAGCCTTAATTAAGCCTGTAGGCTCCAAGGGCCCTGCAAGCAGGGATTTCCCTGAAGTCCTCCATTTTCAGGGCTGGGAGAGCTGAGACTCCCCCGTGGGCTCTGGGTGGCTCTCAGCCACGAACCCTTGCAGGTTCCAGCCAGGTAGGAGGGTGTGGGCTGAAACCCAGCCCCGCAGATGCGGCTGCCATGCCCAGGAGGTGCTGGGAGGCCCCAGCAGAGGACCGAGGCACCGACTATTTTTAAAAGCCATGCGTGCTGTGACTTTCAGGTGTCTGCAGGAATAGAAACTACCCGAAGTGGGTCTAAGTGATTCATCCAGCATATGGGTCTTCTCTATAAATAACAGCCTGTATGTGAGTGTGGGGAAGCCGCCTGGTCCTCCAGAGCTTGGTCTCCCCATTGTTCACTGAAGAAGTTGATGGAACCGTGACAGCCTCTTAATCTCTCCCTGTCCACAACTCTGATCACACCTGGGCTTGTGCGATGGGTGGTAGCAAGTCTTCTTCTGCAGAGCCCCAAGCTGGCCTGGGCGCCAAAACGGGGCACAGGGCAGTCCTCCTCCAAGAGAGGCCACTGCAGGGCCCCCAAGGCTGGCTACTGGCGAGGTGGGGCGGCCAGGCCAGGGCCTCCTGGATGCAGGAGGCCGGGAGCCTGTCGGGACAGCAGCAGGGAGCGGATGCACAGGTGCCGAAGCCTGCAGCCTGGGGGTCCCAGGAAGTCGTCCACACTGAGTGGTCTGCAGAGCACAAGTCTTCACTCAGCCCCTCCTCCAAGGGAGCCTCACCCACTTCCCAGTCTGGCTACCTTCCTTCTAAAAATGAGTATTTATATTGTATTGCTGTTACTTGTTATTTACATTTTTGAAAACATACACGTGGTTCAAATACATATGTAGACATATAATAAAATGTCTCCGCCCTCCAATCCAGCTCTCGCCTACCCCTCAGGGCCCCACTGCCATGTTTCTCTCGGAGTTTCTGTGCCAGCGTGTGCACATACGGGCTCTTACTTTCTGCCTCTTTCAACACAAAAGAGAGAGCACTGCGTGTGCTGTTTGCAGGGCAGGGCATCTTCCACCGCCCTTTCCTGAAGAGCCCTGCTAGTGGCATCATCAAAGGAGAGATGGGGACCTCTTGCTGGGGACATGTACGTGGCTAGAGAGGCTCGAAGGGTTGAGCTCCTAAGGGCTGGGCCAGGCAGGGACTCGTCGTCTCCCCCGCCCCCACCACCCCTGCACAGCCCCGGGGAGTCATAAATAGGAAGAACTGTCTTTCTCTGAAAGTTTCCCTTCAACCTCCTGGAACCCGCCACCCTGTCCTGCCCACCTCTCACCATCCAGAACAAACTAGAGGCTTTGGGGCCCGGACGGGTCCCTGCCTGCCTTCCAGAAGGGAGCGCTGAGCGAGGGGACAGAGGAGCATGTACCTCTGACTTCGCCAGGCACAGCAGTGTTGGGGTCCCATGAACCAGGTCCTCCTAGGGCAGGGTACAAGCGGTTCTGAACACAGAGCCGCCCCACGACACCTGGGCACTCGCCACATCCTCTCCCGACACTGGTTAGATCCGCTCCTTCAATATCGGACGCCCAGCCCTGCCTCATGGAGCACCCCCTCCCTGCAGAGGGGAGACTTGCCCACCGGGGCCTTGCAGGGTGACAAGCGGGGCCAGAGCTGTGCAGGAAGGCTCCCGACCCCGCCTTCGGGATCTGGGCAGAGAACAGGTGCAGGGGCGGGAGCTGAAACTTCAGGGACAAGGTGAGGAAAGAGGATGCTGGGACACAGAGACCCTCCCAAGTGCAGACACAGGCAGGCGGAGCTTGGTGTTTGGGGGGCTTTGGGAGCCAGGGCGTATGGGGAGAATGGCAAGAGCAGAGGCTGGAGGCCAGCCACGCAGGAACGGGGACCGGGCTGCTCCAAGGTCCCAGGGAACACACACCCAGAGGAGGAGCGACATACAGGAGGCCGTCCCATAGAAGGGAGACCTCTGACATTCTTCACTGATCCACGCCAGGATCGGCGTTAGGGTCAGAGGTGGATGGAGCAGCTGCGGCACTGGCCACGCCCGCGCGGCAGGAGGCGGGTTGGGGTGAGGGTCCCAGCAGGAACCAGAGGAATGAGGACAGGACGGGGATGTCGGGGTGTCTGAGAGAAGGTCCCCGGGTCATCTGAGGCAGCCTGATTCCAAAGACCCTCAGCAGGTCTCGAGTCACCGCTGCCCCCGAAGCGGCTCTGTGAATGCAGGCTGGCTGCCTAACTCTCCGAGCCCATTCCCCGTCTGCGAGTTGGGGTCACGCATTCAGTCAGTGAGCAAGTATTTGTCGGTCATCTGCTGTGCACCAGGCAGTGGTGGTCAAGAGAGACAGAAGCACCTGTCAGAAAAACGTTGCTTTTGGGAGTCAAGGCGTCGGCGTGACAACAGGGGTAAGTGCCCCAGACAGCGCCGGGTGCTCAGTCGATGACTGAGCCCCCACCCCTTGTTGACACGGTGTCTGTCTTTGTCTCCCCTACGGATCTACTTGAAGAAAGGACAGGGAGCAACATTTATAAGGAGACCTTCCTGATCCAAGGAAGTGGGGTCCCAAAAATAAGAGGAGGTCTCAAGGGAGAGGGGAGGGCAGGGGAAACTGAGGAAGGAAAGGCAAGGAGAAGAAGGCCGAGCACCCTCTACGCCCATGAAGCAGCTGCCCCTCCCACCCCTGCTCTGAACCTGCAGGCTTGGCCACACTGTGGTTCCCAAGCCCGGATGGCTGCCCTGGTGGTCAGCTGGGAGCAACCGCGAGGCCCGTCCCTGGAGCCTTGGCCGAGTCCCCGAGGCCCGTCCCCATCCTGCCCACTAGCTGCCCACACAGACAGCTGGACCGTAGCAATCGCCCGTAGAGACCAAAGATGTCCAGCCTCCTTGAAAGTGGCCGTGCGGTGGCCGAAGTACATCAAGGTCAATGTGGCTTAACGTCCAGGCAGGAGGGAGCGAGGCATGCAGGGTGCGGGGCGTCTGGAACGCACCCCCTCCCCTCCCACATGTCCCACATGCCCCTCTACCCCTCCCTGGAAATGGAGCAGTGAGGTTACGGGAGAAAGTTCTAGGCGCTCAGACATCTGTGTGTGGACTGGCCTTCTGCCGGTCCCAGTTCTGGCCGATTCCCTTAGAGCCTCCCAGCTTCTTCCTGCAGCCGTCCTGCCGCTGCCATACATGGTCCTGGTGGGGCCTGCAGCACCCTGACCGTGCAGAGGCGGAAAAAGGTGTCTTCAAGCTGGATGGTTGTCTCGGCGCTCAAGGTCCACAGCATCCAGAGGGGGCCCTTCTCTGTCAAGGTTTTAAAGACCACAAGGTTCTGGAAAAGACAGACGCCCAAAGCTCCCCCTGCTGTGGAACTCAGGGGAGAAAAGAATTCTATGGTTTGGATAATGGGGCTATCACTCAAGGTAAGCCCACCCGCCCCACAGCTCTGCTCAGGAGTGGAGCCTCTGACCGTCTATGAGCACTAAGCAAATGCCCCCAAGTCAGCCCCACCGGCTTGGTCTTGTCCCGGTGCTCCCGAGGCCCCTCTGAGATCTGGCCCTCAGGGGGCGGGTCCTGGGCTGCACCATCGCCGAAGCCTCCTCCCCCTCCTCCGCTCCCGCCGGGGAACCAGGGCCCCCAGCTCTCCTCCTACCTGGTCGAAGGACAAGGGGCTTCCTCTCATCCTTGAGTGCACCTCTGGCTTCCCCGCAGCTCCATGTCCCCCACTTCTGTCCCCTCCTTGACACCGCCAGAGGTCACAGCTACCGAGGCACACTTCGTTATTTCCTGGGGACGTGGCGGTGGGAGGGTGAGCAGATGGTGGACCCTTTTGAAATATTTATTTTCTCTTCACGTTTCCTGTTGCATAAAGTGTACTGTTTCCTTCACCCACACACCCGTTGGGGCGTAATGCTCTCTTTTGCACTTTAGCTGTTGAGTTGCTATCCTTCTTACTTATCGAAAGTGATTTTTCCCTACTCCAGCCCTTCCCACCCCTCCCCTGCACAGGGGAGACATTTTGGTCTCTGTTTTGCTGCGTGGAAATTGCTGATCTGGGTGTATCGTGTGGCTTTTGTTCCTGTGAATTGTCTTGCAGCACTCTAATAACAAACACATCTTCGCCCCTCCGTACAGAGCAACGATGGCATTCACTTCCATCCTGGAAATCTTTCATTTAATTTTGATTAAAAAAAAAAATCATGGGTGGAGGGTAAAAATTCTTGTCCAACACCAAGGGCCTGACAGGTCAGGGCTCCCGGGAGGTCCCCTCCTGCCCTGGCACTGCCCCGGGAGGAGCAAGCCAGCACGGGCCCCCTGTTCTCCCGCAAAGCCCTCTGTCCCGAGAGCCTCCTGCCCCAGACGTAGAGTCCTCCAGCTCCGCTCCTTAATGTCATCAGATGTCTTCCCGGGCGCGGCACACTCCAACACCTGGCTCAGTCTCCACCTGCACCCCGAGTCACCCCGGCCTTCGAGGAGACGTCATGACTGACAGCGACAGCACCCTCCACCGCCTACATGGCACGGCCTCAGGTCCAGTCGGCAGGCTACGCACTTTACAAATAAAATCAGTTCATTCTCCGAACGACCCAGAGGTGTTACACCACCAACAGCCCCGTTTGCAGGGGAGGAACTGAGGCACAGAGAGCTTGAGTGACACGCCCAGATGTGCACCACGAGCACGCAGTGAGGCTGGGTTTGGACGCGGGCGATGGCACCTGAGTGCAGATTTGTGCCTGCCAGGCCCGGTGCCAAGTACGTACCTGCACCACCGAGCCCTCCCCTAGCCCAGCGGGGCCGGGCCCATGAGCACCCCCATTTTAGAGGTACAGAAAGAGACGCTGAGTTCAGCAGCTTGCCCGAGATGGCGCACTTGCTGAGAAGCTGAGCAGCGACACAACCATGCCCGCGGACTGCAAACGCTCCCACTTTCTGTGCCCACGAGGACGCCGCCCTCCGCAGTCTGTTCTCTCGGTGCCACCTTCTCCTACTCTCACCCCTGCCCATGAGCCCCCACCCCAGTGGGGACCCTGTGCCCATGAAGACCCCCCTTCCCCCTGCCCTTCCTCCACACCCTGTGAGTGGTGCCCCCCCCTGCCCAGGACACCCCCAGCCTGGGTCAATCCCTGCCCCTTCTGCCCTCCCCCCAACCAGGCTGCTGAGCCAGGGGAAAACGCTCCAACGGGGCAAGGGGAGCCACTCAAAATGGTGGTCTTGGGGCACCAGCACCCCTTTCCCGGAGCTAGATCAGCCCCACCCCAACCTCGGCCCCATCTGAGGCCACTCCACACCTCAAGGGTGCTCCTCCAGCGCCCCACCACCCACAGACTACGTGGCCTCCAACCTCAAAGGAAAAACCTGGATTCACAGGCATGAAGCTCTGGCGCCTTGTCCTACAAAGCCGCAGTTGGTTGTCTGCACTCGACCAGCAACCAGCAAAGGTGTCTCCGCGGCTTAGAGAAACTCGCCTGCACCCCACCCATCGCACCTGCCTCCTGGGGGACCTGCGGACCTGCTCCCACAGGCCATCACTGCTGTGCACGGGGGGTGTCAGGAGGGCAGGGAAAATGTTAGAGGATGTCGCAAGAATAAAAACTCATCCCCTACTTTATTGGTTTTGAAGGTAGAAAGTTACAAACTGGATGGATACTTGTTCTGTCACCTAAGGTGACCAGAAGTCTTGATCTACATATTATGTAATTTTTAAATTAGAGATTTCTGTAAAGGTACATTAAATTCTGTTACATAATGCGCATAATGTTATATGAAGGGAAAGCTATTATGGAAGGAAAAGTTTTCAGAGTTTATTAAAAAAATTGGATCTACACCTCTTCTAAATGAAAAGAACATGGGTATGAATATTTATAAGACAAAAGTACAGAGGCCTCTTGATTAGACAACACACCCAAAGCCCAGAACTGAAGAAGGCGGTAATTACAAGGACAGGCTCCATGCGTGGCCCCCACCAATCTGGCCCCCTCCTGCCCCTTCCAGCTGCCTGCCTGCATCTGCCTGAGGCCCCATCTCTTAAAGTTTCCAGCCATCGGCCTGAACCCGGCCTCTCATCCCCCTCCCTGAGCACATCACCTCCTGCCTCCCGCAACTAAGCACACCCAGTGTAGCCCAAGCACTGCCTCTGACAGCCTCCACTGGGGCCTCAGTTTGCGCAGCTCTATAATGGCCACAGTTGGCTCTCTCACTTTCTCGCTCTCTCTCACACTCGTTTGTGTGTGGGGGGTCACAGGGACAAATTCTAGGGGAACAGAAGCAGGACAGAACTCAGATTTCAGAAACCCAGGGTCGCACTCTCACTCTGTTCATTAACAATGATGAAGGAAAAGCAGATCTGCCTCCCCACGGCTGCCCCAGCCCACCCCTTCCCTGCTGCCCTCCACCCCCACCTCTGGGAGGGGGGAATTTGGGGCCCACCTCTGGCCCACCTCATCCAGCCAAGCTCCCACCTCCCACCGGCTGCCCTCTCACTTTGGAGCCTGCAGCCCACTGAAGTCCCTGCCCCTGCCCAGCCTGACATCCCCCACCCTCCCCTGCCCTCCCCGCCAGGGGCTCCTCTCCGCTCTGCACTCTTCCTGAGCTCTGACCTCCCTCCTGGCCCCTCTCTGGCCTCCAGCCACCGGGGCAGGGTGCTCAACTGCCCCCCCAGCTCCCCTCCCTTTGACCTTCCTGCAACCATCCCGGGGGACCTGCTAGGCGCAGGGAGCAGGCCACTGTGGGCAGCTGCCCAGCAGCTCCAAGAGCCCCCATCTCCACAGGGAGTCCTCAGCCACCTGGGGGCTGGCCTGTAGCACTGGGCAGCGACCTCCCTCAGAGATCCATCCACAGGCCAAAGAAAATGGAGCAACCTCCTTTTGTGTCCACCCTCAGGGCCCCCCAGGCTCTCTGAGCTGCCCCTGGAGGCAGGTGGCTGGGTGGCTGGGCTCAGGGGACTCAGTGTGTCTTTCCTTGCAGGCCCTGGGCCCTCCTCATGGCCAGGCGCCACCCCTCGTGCGGGAGGAGCAGCGGCGCCCTGGGCCTGGAGCGCACCCCACTCCCCCACCAGCCTCCCAGAGCAAGGCTGCCTGGACGGGCACTGTGGCAGCAGGGGCTGTGAAGCCTGCTATAAAGTGTTGGGGGTGGCCGGGCGCGGTGGCTCACGCCTGTAATCCTAGCACTCTGGGAGGCCGAGGTGGGAGGATCACTTGAGCTCAGAAGTTCGAGACCAGCCTGAGCAAGAGCGAGACCCAGTCTCCAGTAAAAATAGAAAAATTAGCCAGGCATTATGACGCACACCTGTAGTCCCAGCTACTTGGGACACTGAGGCAGGAGGACCGCTTGAACTCAGGAGTTGAGGTCGCAGTGAGCTATGATGATGCGACCACAAGGGCTGGGTCCTTTAGGGGGGACATTACCACACCTTCCCCACCAGAGCTTGGCCTCAAAAGTCCCTGACTTGAGTTTCTGAGGTCACATCACAGCTACTCCAAAACTTCCAGTCACCCCCAGGCTCCAGTCACTCCATGTCACCCCCTACCTCCCCCCCATCCCCTATTGTCATCTGGGGTCAGGCCACTTTCCTTGTCCACCTTGTAAACTCCCCCTTTCAGTGCTAACACACTGGATTGCCTCCACCGGCCTGGGGATACAGGCTGCTTGTTTGGGGGGACCCCTCACTGCTCTCGCTGTTTCTCCTCCTGCACCCTAAAACACAAAAGACTGCCTGCCTCCCTCCTCAGATGACAGAACGTGGTGATTTCTAACCCAGTCCTGGCTCTGGAATCACAAGTCCTTGGTCTGCATTAGGGCCAGCACTTCTCTGAGCCTTTCTCGCCATAAGCAGTGGGACAAGCTCAAATTCCATGTTTGTGGGTCCCAGCCACTGTCTCGGCCCCCAGCTCAGCTGTTTTGCTCTGCCCCTCGGGGAGGCAGGCCCAGAGACCAAATGTGAGATGACCAGCCGCTGTCAACAGTGCAAGTCTCCACCGAGCTCTTGGTGCCAGGGAAGGTGGACACAGGCCAGAAAGACCCGGGGACACCCAGCCCTGCCCAGCCTGTGACGGTCAGCAAAACCCCCAGACCCCCCAGGCCCCCTGCCCCACTCCCACAACACACTGGGGGTCTGGGATCACCTCCTGGGCAGGAGCCAGCCCCCTCGGGATGGTTAAGCGCTGGGGCTCCTCAACATGGCCCTGTGTGCTACCTGGGGTGGGTGAGGGCGACCACCCGCTTGGGTTTGCCCAGGACCGAGGGGATCCGGGGGACTCTGGACTGTCCGTGCTCCCTGACAGGCGTGGATGAGCTGGTCACTGCAGGTCAGCAAGAGACCTCTGGGGACTGGCCCCTCTCTTCAGTCTGGGGTTTCCCACCTGACTCCCAGCCCAGGGAAGAGCACTGTCCTGCTCCGTTTTGGCACCTGCCACCCCCCACCCCCAGGATCCTTGCTTCTCTGAATGTGCCTGGGTGCCCCGAGCCTCACCGGTTCCCAGGGTGCACGCAAGTTCCCCCGCGCCCCCGCCTGGACAAACGACATACAGGCCCCTTCATGCCCAAGACACGTGGGTCTCGGAGGAAACACTTGGGGCGGGGGGACTTTTCCTCTCTCCCTCGGAGCTGGCTGGCAGGCACCTTGGTTTCAGCACCACAGTGACCGCATTTCCAAGAAAAGGCTCCCTGCGCCGTGGCCACACAAAGGGCCGTGTGTTACTTCATCTGTGCTTGGTGGCCGGCACTTGGGAATGTCTGGAACACATCAGAGAAGGGGCGTCAGGTTACACAGAGACAGGCCCGTCTCAGGAAACCAGAGTGTGTGGTCCCATGGCCCAGCGGCCGCCCCAGTCCCAGCGCAGCCTCCTGGCCGTCGAGGCCCCAGCGAGCGAAGGACGACGGGCCTCCACAGGCCTGTTCATTACTATTTTCCCCATCAGGACGTTTTTCCTTCTTAACAACTAGCTCCAAGGGGGCCTCACATGGGTGACTCGCTTTGGCCATAAAAGGGGTTTTGCCCAATTAGTTCAGTCCTAGGGGCCAGAATAATTGTGCTGTGTGTTGTGGCCTCCCCTTGCCAGCACTGTGCACACCCACCCAGATGCTAACACACACACATATATGTGCACACGCACCCCCACACACGCCGATGGACACATCCTAACACAGAAACGCACACTCAGAGTCACACACACACTCATCCAAAGACAGAAGATCACACACACACACACACACACACACACACACGTACCTAGACACACCCATGTACACACCCAGAGACGTACCCTAACCCGGAAACACACATTCAGAGACACACAAAAATGCCCCAAAGTACACACATGCTCACAGGCACAAATTCATCCGAAGACACCCAGAAGCACATGCACTCATACGCACACATGCTTGTGTTCCCACAGGTACACGTGAAACCACATAGGTTACAATAGAGACAAATCACAGGAATGGACAGAGATCTAAAGTCAGGAAACGGCAATCCTCACAAGCATGCACTTGGAAACATACACACTCTCAGACGACTGCACGCCTGAGCCCACTCACAGATCCTATGTGGCTCTGATGTAGCACCTCTGATGTGGCACCTCACATCTGGCTCCTGACCTCCTTGTCCCTCTGCATGGCCCCAGCCCAGCCTCTCGAGCACTCCTCACCAAGTGCACTTAGCAGGAGAGAAGGTGGCAGGTCATTCAAGAGAGACTCCAGCAGGGCCAGAGGCAGGGTGCTGGCAAACTTGGAGTGAGCAGTGACAGGGACCTTTGACAATCACCTCTCTACTCTGTGGCACACTCACACTCACGGCGGCCCATGGGCCAGGGTGAAACCCCAAGACCTCCCGACCGCTTCAGGGTGCAGGTGGAGAAGAATTTTAAAATACTCTTGCCGACTGCATTTGGACAGTTATTAACCTAAAAGGTTTTCTAAGAGCCCCAAACCCAATGAAAACAACTAAGGAATGATGCAATGGAGAATGATATATGAGGAATGAAAATGAAAAACGTATTGCTTTCAAAAGCGAAACATTTGGTTAACTATGGCATATTCTGTGTGAATGAATTTTATTAGATATTTAGCTATGTGGATAATACAGTAGCTATATTTTAAAAAATAAATTTGGATGAATTTTTTTACTATGATTACAACTGTGTAAATAAATAAACATTTGACAGATTAATGGGAAATACACAAGAAAGAAAATGGTAGTGGCGAGAGGAAGATAAATTTGTGGGAACATTTTTCTTTTCCAATGTTTCTGGAAAATGGGCAAATGAAAATTGTAATCACATAGGTGCATTGCAATAGAAATCTACCTAGCCACAGAGGATAAAGTTGCTACCTCAAGCATTTACTATCTTCTTCGTCAAAGTGGAATGGAATTTTGTGGAAGCAGAACGAACCAGGTTTATTGAATTCGACATTGAGGATACACTTCTGCTAATTTGCCATTTGAGAAAAGCCAAGTTTAACTATTAGGTTTCAGTCCACTGATAAAAACATCTATTGAGGACCTACTATGTGCACAGCACTTGGGATGCAAATATAAATAAAACATTGTTTACACACTAATGCTTCTGGGATGCTGCCAGAACTGAGGGTGGTGGAGAAGTAAAGAAGGGAGAGAAGGGCATGTAGACTCCAGGAGTGATTAGAAGGAGAACTGATGGGCCAGGGGACCAACTCGCGTAGGGTGAGAGGAAGAATGCTATGGAGTCAACAGCAGCTCCTCGGTTTCCGACACTGAAACTAGATGGATCCTGGGGAGATCCCAAAGGAGATGCAGCACTGGCCCCAGGATTGGGCTGGGAGGAGAGTGGTTCCATGTTGGACCACAAGTGTGGAGTACCCAAAGAAGATGCCCCATCCGTAGTAATTAGATACCGCGGGATGGAGACACAGGTTGAGTATCCCGTATATGAAACACCTGGAACAAGAAGTGTTTCAGATTTCAGATTTTGGAATATTTGCATTATACTTACTGGTTGAGCATCCCAAATCCAAAAATGAGATATCACCTTACCCCTGTTAGAATGGCTTTTATTAAAAAGTCCAAAAACAATAGAGACTGGTGTGGATGCAGAGAGAAATGAACACTTATACACTGTCAGTGGGACTGCAAAGACCTCATCTAGGAGAACGTCATGCTAATTTCCATAAACTGCGAAACACAGACAATGTCAGAACCACCAAATAGAATAGAGAAAAGTTACCCAGCAGAACAAGATATCTGAATTTTTTATAATTTGGTAAGACTCATTCTCATACTAATAACTGGGGAGTTTTGCAAAATGTCACATAAAAGAAGCCAGGCAGGCAAGGACCTCCTTACCTGCCATCTGAGGAAGTGATGTCATCTGGGTGGGCTTCATATGGAATCAATTTTCTCTAGAAGACCATGTAACATCTTTTACTTGTATACTATGTAAGAAGCATAATTCTCTTTCTGTAACCAGATGACCACACACACACACAAAAATGGTCGAGCCAGTCCTGTATAACCTGGTCTTTTACTGTTTTTCTGTGAAATGACTTTAGCAAATATTTTATATTGCTTTAAAAAATATTGCTAAAAAAATATATGTATATATATTGCTATTTCCTGGTGGAAATGCTTGAATATTCCTGATGGGGAATACTTTCACGTGAAGGAAAGGCTAGGGCAGTGAGACTGGTGCTGGGGAGGCTGGAATCAGAGAGAGAGGAAATGAAGATTCCAGGTGCGCCTTTGGCTTCACTCCATCAGCGCTGGAAAGTCCGTGGCTCTCCGGGAACCGGAGCTGCTGGCGGAGGCAGAGCTTGGAGGCGGCATAAGGAGCTGGGGGCCTCCCGTCCCGCACTGGCGGTAGCACCGCAGCCCTATGCACTCCATGGCATCTCGGGGACTTGCCTGCTGCTTCTTTTTGCTCTCCCTGGGCATTTGAAGGATGCAGTTTGGGGCACAAGGAAATAAAGCCTCTGGGTCCACTAATTTGTTCCTGAGAGCCTTGAGTCCAGCTGCATCTTTTCTGGGTCTTAGTGAACAACTCCAGGAGGACATGGCCTTTTAACATTGCTCCCTAGTAGTACCTGGAGAAGAAAGGCAGCTACGACATGGCTCCCGCCTCCCCACCTGGGGCGTGGAAGCATCTAGCACAGAAGGCTCCCTTAAGAGGGCAAGTTTTCGAGATGGAGAGCGATGGGTCTGACTGACCAACAACGAGAACTCCCCAAACCTACCCCAGAGCTCTCCCTGGTCCCTGCGGCCCTGGGGCCCAGGCTGAGCCTCAGAGCACCCCAGGCTTGCCTTGCCTCAGGCAACTTCCCAAGGGCCCCAAGGAGCTGGGTCACTGATTTCCTTACTTGGGTGGGCAGTGCACAGCTCTGCTCTCGGTGTACCCCGTCTGACGTGCTGGTGCCTGGGGGACCTGGGGGACGTGCAGGTCACAGAGAGGAGCGCCTTCAGGAATGGTGCAGTCTGGAGCCAGGGAATGCTGAGCCCTAGATGCTTCCCCAAGACGTTTCCAAACCAAAGCGGGTGAAGGTGGTCTGAGGTTTTCTTCCCAGAAGCGGTCCCCCTCGTTGCCCTGCGACGACTGCACCCACGGGCTGCCTGGCCGCATACCGCTGGCCCCATAGACACACAGAGGGGTATCTTCCAGGGCACCTCAGCAGGAGGCTGGAGGGTGTCTGTGGACCTCTAGCAACAAGAAGGCCAGATGTATCCATTTACCCATGGAGAAGAAGAGGGACCCGGGGTGCAGACGAGTGTGTGTTCTAATGGGAACGAGGAGCCGAGGTCAAGTCAGACAAGGATCGAGTTGGGCAACTCAGCGTGGCCAGCCGGGGTCCCTCAGGCACAGTGAGCAGAGGAGGTCCTTGTTCTGGGAGGAGAGCCAGTGCCACCATCCCTCCCCAGCTGGGGGCATGCAGGCTGTAGCAGTGAGAGGCAGCCGCACACCGAAGTGACATCAGGCACTTGGGGAGGAGGGGTGTGTCCAGGGAGGGGCTGCCACTGCCCCCCACCCTCAGACATCTCCCTGGCCTGCCACTCCCACCCCCAGTAGCATGTGGAACTATGTCCAGCAGGCCCAGGGCCAAAGTGTCCTGCCAGGCACCAGAAAGCTCCAGTCCTCCCCGCCCCGAGCTGGATGGCTCCTCTGGAGTCCTGCTGGGGCCTGAGAGGTACATGCAAATGGCCTGGGGCAGCTGCAGCTCCCAGCAGCAGGTTCTTGCCTGGCTCTTTGGCAGCAGCCAGATGGAGGGAGAAAGGAAGGGGGCCAACAGCTTAGTGGGGGTCTTGCTTACACTCTGCCCCTCCCTCATGGCACCCACCCTTGGCATAGACATTCAGAGCTCAAGGTTGGGGTTTCCTGACAAACTGCATTCACTTCAAAATCATCTGCAGACTCCAGGCCATCAGCGCGAGGGGACCAGGCGCCCCTGACCCGCGAACACTGAATTCTGAAGGAGCCCCAGCAGACAGTCTGTCTTCAGAGCAGGAGCTCTCACCCAGCAGGAAAGTGGTTATCCCGACTGAGAAGTCTGCAAGGGCTGAAAGAAAGCATCGTCCTGGACCCTGGCACACCCCAGGCTGTGTGCAGGGAGGAGCCAGACCTGCGCCCTGTTGGTGAGATCTCAGGGGTCACCCTCCCAGACGCAGCCAGGACTCCCTGCACTCACCTCCCTAGGGGGACACGCTGCTGCCGGTCAACCCCCAGCTTGGGCCGTCTGGCCCAGCCCGGCAGACAGTAGAGTATAAAAGTCGGTGCGTGCATTTCTAGCCAGCCTTTCCTGGCTTCTCTCCCGGGTGAGAAATACAAGCATCCCAGCCACACCGGGACCTGCAGGGGAGGGAATTAAGGAGGCTATGGAGGACCCCAGGCCCAGGAGCCTCCAGACTCAGAGAGGCCCCTCCGGATAGTCTACACCCCCATCCAGAACTCTCTCCCGCAGCCCCCAGCCCCCAGCCCTCAGCCTACAGCTGCCCCCAGGGAGGCTACAGGAGCAGTGTCTTGTCTTGGCTGGACGCTGATGTCCCGCCGCAGCTGCCCTCTGGGTGTCCAGGATCCACAGTGAGCAGGGCCCTTTCCTGGAAGAAAGACAAGTGCCACGAGTCCCCCAGCATCCGGATCTGAACCCAGGTGTTGTCACAGAGGGCCTGCCACTCTCCCAGACCCCAGATGCTCCACTTGGACCCTCCCATGTCCACACGTGTTTCCACCGCCCCTGCCATGGCGAGCTGTGTGTCCATCACTGTCCACACACCATTTCTTGACCTGACTCACTGGGGCCACCAGGACACTTGTGTCCCGTGAGCTTCCCCATTTGCGACGGTCTCTCCAAGCAGAACAGGACCGTGGCTGGAGGAAGCTCAGGGACAAATGTGGTCCCAGTCCCACCTCTGGCTCCAGGTCACGTGCCCGTTGTCTCCCTGTCCTTCAAGTCTCAGGCGGAACATCACCCCCAGAGAGGCCTTCCCTAACCCCCAACCTGAGCCGGGGGGTGCCCTGTTGTCCACTCATGTCATGCCTTCATCTTCCTACAAAAGTTGTGATTTTTCAATATTTTCAACATTTTGAATACTTGCCTGATATCTGTTTGCACTCTATATTATAAGCTCTAAGAGATCATGTCTGCGCTGTTTAATAAATATTTAGATGAGTTATTGATTGATCAGAAAGAGACGGCCCTTTGTTCTCCAGCCCAGGGGTCCTGGACAGTCTGGAATTGAGAGAACAGGGGAGCCAGAGGCCCGGGGGTGTGGTCCCCTCTGAGCTGGCTCCCCGGTGATGCGGCCCTTCAGGGCCTTTCCTTTTCTGAGCAATTCACAAGAGCCCTTGAGGTCAAAGTGAACCACTGGGCCCTGCAGAGGAGACGGACAAAGATACCGTCCCAACCACAGGTATTCACTGCCCGGGCGAGAGCCAGGTAACGCTCCCCGTACCTCCGCCCCCATCCTCCGCATGCAGCAGGGGCAAGTAGCCTTCCTGCATTGCTGGGAGCTGCCTTCTGCCCTCCCGTCAGCCTCTGAGGGAAGGAATTGTGTCTGCTGGCTTAGGCCACCGCTCTTCTGTGTGATGACAAGTCCGCTTCACAGACAAGGCAGACTAAAGAGGATGGAGAGGATAAGGTGACCTATGCAAAAAGATGGTGGAGGTGGGGAGAGGCAAGCCACACTCACAGAGCAAAGCGGGTGGTGAGTGTGGGGTTGGGATTTGACAAAGAGAAAGACAGAGAGAGAAGCAGTGAGTTCAGGGAGGCGGCTGCCTTCTACACGCAGGACACTCAGAGGGCGAGCGCTGGGCAGCGGGTTTCTGTTATTTGCTGTGCATTAACAATGTGCTCCCAGATAACGACCTAGTTTCTTCAACAAATCAATGACATGAAAAGACAAAGACAAAGGAGCGGGGGGAGACTGCTAAAGAATACACCGTGCACCCTCATTCGGGTCCTAATTAGAACAAACCAGCCATAAAGAGACGCTTTAGACACCCTGGGGGAATCTGAGGACGTTAAAGACTGACTTTTAATTTTGTTAGCTGTCATGATGGGTGGTGGTTGTCTTTTTATTTACAATATCCTAGATATAGACTCAACCTAGGTGTCCATCAACGGATGAATGGATAAACAAAACATGGCATAGCTTCAGAGTGGAACACTATTCAGCCTTTAAAAAGAAGGAAATCCTGTCATTTGTGACCATATGGATGAACCTAGAGAACATCATGCTGAGTGATGTGAGCCAGGCACAGAAAGACAAATACTGCCTGACCTCACTTCCAAGTGGAATCCACAGAAGTTGACCTCATAGAAGCTGGGGGTAGAATGGGGGTTTCCAGGGCTGGGGAGGGTGTGGAATGAGGAGATGCCGGTCAGCGGGTTTCAGTCAGATGGGAGGAATAAGTTCTGGAATCTATTGTACAGCACGGTGACCACAGTTAATAATAATGTATTGTATACTTTACTAACTGGGTGATTGTGTACTTTATTAACTGTGCGGTGATGATGGATGTATTAATTAGTTTGATTTAATCATCTCACGATGTATACATATATCAAAACATCTTGTATGCCATAAACATATGCAATTTTTGTTTGTCAATTATACCTTAATAAAGCTGGGGGAAAAGAAGAAAAAGAGTGTCCTCGTGAGAAGAGATGCACCCCGAGGTATTAGGCCAAGACGCCGCGAGTGAAGTGAGTGGGTGGGGTGGAGACGGCTGGAAGGCGGCTGTTGGAGGCTGAGTGCACGGAAGCGGAGCAGGCTGTTCCAGGGGCGGGCGCCTGCTGCAGCCACACCTGGGCCAGGCCACAGCCGGTAGCCATGGAAACAGGCAGGACAAGCCCCGCAGACCCTGAGGAGCTCCCCAGCCTGTCAGGGGCGGGGCCCGGCGCCAGGCAGCTGTGGCTGGTGGGCGCTCAGTGTGGCTCTTTAGGACTCTGCTGGGATTCTTCGAGACACACCCCCAAACCAGAGAGCAGAACATCTCAGTCACATCATATTTTAGTGAGTCCCCTGAAGTAAATAAGAATTGTCACAAGTCCCTGCTGAACTAACCCCACTGCCTGCTTTCCTGTGTTTGGCTTTAGAGTGTCCAACCCTCTGACAGCCCCGTCACACTTGACCAGATCACAGATCGACGACTTTCACACACCAGCTCCAGAGAGTTCTATTAGCCGGCACATCGCCCTTTCCGACTCTCGCCAAGGGCACCTGCCCAGCCACCAACAACTCAGTTCGCGTCAGCCTCCTTGGTCTGTACCACCGTCATCTTGCTGGTTATGGGACTATTTTACTGAGGTTAGTGTGATGAATACAAATGGAAAATGCAAAAAATGAGTGTCTATACAAGTGCCAGGAAATGACCCTGGCACAAGTGAGACGAGGGCAGGAGTCACTAGGTGTGCTGAGGCAGCAAAGCCCTAGCCTGTCAGCTGCGCCTGGGACTTCAGCCAGCCGACTGCTGCAATAGGAAGGGCAAGAACGGAATGAAAGGGCACATTCGCCGGCGCAGAGGAGTGCATCTAAGTCACCGGGTGTGACGGGGATCTGGTTACATTTTTAGCTAAGGGGGAATAAAACCCCTTCCCCACTCCTCACTCCTTTCCTGATAAAACTGGGTCGGGTGCCCAACTTGGTGACTTCAGTGCTGTCTTTAAAGTACTGTGGTGGGCCGGGCAAGGTGGCTCACGCCTATAATCCTAGCACTCTAGGTGGCCGAGGCAGGTGGATTGTTTGAGCTCAGGAGTTCGAGACCAACCTGAGCAAGAGTGAGACCCCGTCTCTACTAAAAAAAATAGAGAGAAATTAGCTGGAAAATTAAAATACATATATAGAAAAAAAATTAGCCGGGCATGGTGGTGCATGCCTGTAGTCCCAGCTACTCGGGAGGCTGAGGCAGGAGGATGGCTTGAGCCCAGGAGTTTGAGGTTGCTGTGAGCTAGGCTGACGCCACAGCACTCTAGCCTGGGCAACAGAGTGAGACTCTGTCTCAAATAAATAAATAAATAAATAAAAATAATAAAAAATAAAAAAAATAAAGTACTGTTGTGTTCAACTTCAACTGGTCCCCCAACTCCCAATGCAGCCTGCACCCGGCTACAGGGAGGCTTCCTAAAAACAGACCCGGCCCTGGTTCTGCCTACCAGAAACTCTCCGCATCCCACCTCACCAGGCCCTGGTGACTTTGGTGTCTGCCAAGCTCCCCCTCCAGACCCACAGCGCCTGTTCTCTCTGTGCCAAGGAGCACCCAGCGGCCCTCCTCTGGCTGCTTTGTGACACGAGTGTGGCCCCCGACCTTGGTTTTCTCCTAGAGGTCTTGGGCGCTGCAGTTGCCCTCCCAGCTTCTTCCTTCCCTCAGCGAAGTAAAGCACAGCCCCTCACACCTGGTCTTCTGCCATCGGTCTCTGCAAGCCTCTGATGACAGCCGCTTAGCAAAGGTTTCCTGTGTCCCCAAGAAAAGGGAACATCTGTCTGCACGAAAAGAGAAGCACAGACTGAGCTGAGCTTCCAGCCCCTCCAGGCCTGACACTCCCCTTGGTTCCCGCCTCCCTCCCGCTTTCCTGCACCCAGGCTGCTGGTGACCGACTGCTCTGCGCTCACCAAACGCATGGAACTGGGAAGCAAGACAGATTAGAGGGTCCTTATTTTCGTTTTTACTTATTGCAAAAAATGAACCACCATCAAAATAAACATTGACAATACACCAAAAAGAAAAGAAAACATGCTCCCCTAATCCCATGCCCCATATACCAAACAGAACCCACTTTCCCTCGATTCCTTTAGGGCTTTGTCTCCACATACGGCAAGTCTGAGACCGGCAGGCACAGTGAAGGCTCAGTGACATATTAACAATTTGTTTTTTTCACTTAGAGTTATTTATATTCCTTCCATGCTAATACATAGTCTTTATAATTGTCCTTTAAACCACATAATATGAAGTGGATATACCAGCATTTATTTAACCTTCCTCAAATATAATCATGTAAGCAATTTTTTCTTCTTTTGGAATTCTCGTTTTAAAATATGTTCCCCAAAGGGGAGGGGAATCCCTGTGTCAACAGGGACTAATGTTTTTATGGCCCTTGAGACATACTGTTAGACTGTCTTCCTGGGGAGAGGAAGCATTCTATCAATCCCCCGCCGCCTAGATTGGTGGTTCTCAAAGTGTAGCCCTGGCACCCCTGAAGGGTTCCTTGGACACTTTGGTGATCTACAAGATCAAAACTATTTTCAAAATAATACTGTGCTCACTTTGGCAGTATGTACTAACATCGGAACCACACAGAAAAGATTACTATGGCCCCTGCACAAGGATGATACACAAATTCATGAAGCGTTTCATATTTGAAATAATAACAATGTGTCGTTAGCCTTTTCCACCCTCTTCCTCTCGTGAGTGTACAGTGGAGTTTTCCAAAGGCTACGTGACATGTGATATCACAACACATGGAATATAGATAGGAGAGGCCACTCATCTTACATTAAGCCAGACATCAAAGAGATTTGTGAAAATGTAAGAATAATGCTTCTCTGCTCGCTAAATATTTTTTTGTTTTGGAAAATATTTTTTAATA
>NW_012149541.1:1290806-1301094 GCF_000956105.1 Propithecus coquereli | reverse complement strand
CATTCAAAAGAAGTACCATGTATATTTTTAAAACACATCTTCACACGTAATCAAACAACTGAAAATGAAAATGAGATTTTTGTTCACATCAGGGTAGCAATGCTTCACGCTGGCAGAGGTCTAGGGAAGAGGACATCCTCATGGGGTTTCTAGAAGGCAATTTGGCAACAAGTACCAAGGGCCTTAAAAATAGCCTACCCTTTCACCCAGAGGAGTACAAAAGGCCACAGCTGCACTTCGTACCATTTGCGCATTGCAGTTGCCTGGGATCCTGAGAACTGAGAAAGTTCTAAGAACTAAGAAACTAAGATTAAGAAAGAAGTTTTACCCCTTTTTTTGGGCCCAAAGAAGGTTAGATTTGGGAAGGGAGGAGGCTTAGTGGACTTCAGATAGAGATGACATGGTCAGCTCCAGCGGGAGCTGTGGGCAAACCCTCCAGGGATCAGCAGGCCAGGACCACAGAGAGAGGGAGGGCCCGAGTTGGGTGCAGCCTGGGTGCCAGGAGCCACAGACCTGGTGACCACTCTTAGTGTTCCTCTGCATGGAAGAGCTCTCCTGCCATCTCCAAGCCCTTAGTAGTAATAGTTGATTAAAAGGTACAGCCCAGTCTCAGCCATGAGATCCAGAGGTCAGCTGCAATCTGGCCATGCCCTGAGCTCTAGGTGGGATGTCCTGCCTCAGGGTCTGGAGATGACCAAAGCCACCCCAAGTTTACTGTGAGTTCCCAGGGCAGGGCTGCCGACACCTCTACGCCCCCTCTGCCCACCAGCCTCTGCTTTTCCCACGGTGCCATCACGCTCGTCTGCCTCTTCCTGAGTCCCACCAAGATGCCCTGCCTATAAGACGGCCTGGGCATTTCTTAAGTCTGGGGGCTGCAGAGAGATGAGATTTCATATCACAGAAACACGAACTTTGGGCTGTCAGTCAGGCATCTCCACAGCTGAAATGGCCCAGGGGCCCCCTGTCCCCAGGGCACATCCTCAGGCCTGTCCCCACAGGACACGCTGGCCGGCTCCTCTCCACCCACTGCTCCTGACCCTCCTCCTCCTCCTCCTCCATCCTCCCTCAGGGCATCTTAAGCCTCCGGGTGGAGGCCCAGGCTCCCGATGACTCTCTGATGCCACCGTCTGCCCTAACAGTTGTCAGGGTGTTCCCCCCACTAAGAGGACCTCTGATGCCCATGTCACAGTGATAATGTTTCCACCCTGTGATGCTCAGGCCCACCCTTGGGGCGCAATGGCTCTGGGAGAATGTGTGCCCCAGAAATGCTAGTTCCCAGGTGGCCAGAGGGAAGGAGGCAGAGGTGGCTAGCTGAAGTGACCAGCAGCAGCCAGGGAGGCTTCGTGTGGATCCTGGTGTACTCCTCGGTACGACACAATACTGCCCCTCCAAAGATGTCTGTGTACTCATCCTCAGGATCTGCGAATATGTTGAATTACATGGCAAGTTAAGGCTGCCGATGGCATTAAGGTGGCTGATTGGCTGCCCTAACAATCAAGAGATCATCCTGGATTATCCTGGGAGGCCCAGTGTAATCCTAAGAGTTCTTAACAGTAGAAAGGAAGGCAGGAAAGTCAGAGGGATGGAATGTGGGAAGGAGTCATCCTACTGTTACCAGCTTTAAGGAGCAAGGGGCCCCGAGCCGAGGACTGCAGGCAGAGCAGCCTCCGAGCTCTGCCAGCACCTAGGTGTTAGCCCGGTAAGGCTTGTGTTGGACTTCCAACCCACAAACTGTACGATAATAGATTCGAGTTGCTGATAATACATTTTTAAGCCACTGATTATGTGGTAATTCGTTACCACAGCAATAGGAAATTAATACAGCTTCTCAGCGCCCATCAGGGGAGGAGCACCTGGTAAAAGTGTGCGCGTCCCGTGTCCCTGGGCTGGGGACTCAGCAGGCGGCAATGAGACATTAAAGGGCAGGGTCGCCTAGGAAGCTGCAAAGGCCGGAAGCGTGCAGGGTACCGGTGTGCCCAGCGTGGACCTTCTCAAAGACCACGAGTGTGAGCAAGTGTGAGTGTGCACCCGACCAGGAAGTGAGGGCCGGCAGCCCCCAGGTCTGCAAATGCCTTCCCCGGGGGCATTCCCACAGCGGGTCCTCAGCCCCAGAGGCACAGGGGTCTGACGGACAGGCCTCGTGGCGCAGCTCACTCTGAAAGCCACGGCTCCCAAGGCCGCAGGCCCGCTGGCTTCTGGTTAACAGGACTCGGGCTCGCTCAAGCCAGGATACCCAGGAAGTCAAATCATAAGCAGAAGGCTTCTGAGCAGGTTCCATGACTCGAATGTTCTACAACCCCTGCTACACAGCCCACCATCACGCCCATATCAGGCAGGCCACATGCACCCTCCGGCCTGGCCCCACCACCCCAGCCCCTGACAGAGTGTCCGTGACACTCCTTTCTCAGCGTTTCTGCAATGACGGCTGAGCCCTCGTTCCAGCCCGGAAGCCACTCTGTCTCCTGAAGGGAACTTGGCTTAACTCTCTGTCCACGTTCTGTCATTGCAAAGCTGAGCTTTCAGACCTCAGTCTCATTTCTCTCCTTTCTATGTCATCGGCAGAAGCCTCCAGTAATTTCTGTGTGCTGATGACATTCCCCAACTTATTTATTTCTTGAAAAAAATAATCCTTGGAGACAGGTGCGGCTGGGGCCAGTCTGGGCCCCAAACTTGCTGTAGGAGCTTCGGTTGTTTGTGTCCCAGCAGGCTGCAGAGAGCCACCTCCTCTCTTATCAATGGAAGCCCCCCCAGAGGGCTGGCGACCTAGCGCCTCACCCAGATGGCACCTACTTTGTCAGTTTTTGAAGCCTCTTTGGCTCCTTTTCCATTTTACTGTCAAAATCTGCCAGCCTCAGATTCTCTGTAGCTTCTGGGTTTTGTCACATGTGGCATCCTTCTCAGGTCCCCAAAGAAAGACAACTGTGAAATCCCCTCTCCCACCTCTCACCACACAGTAGCTGTATGACCAAGGGATTTCACTCCTCCAAGCCCCACTCTGTCATCACACGAGTAGTTACTGAGCACCAACCACGTGCCAAGCAGTGTCTTAGAGAAGTTGCTAGAGATACAGCGGTAAACAAAACAAACCGAAAAATCTCTGCTCTCAAATGCTTACCTCCAAGTGGGAGGAAACAGAAAATAAACAAATAACTAAAACATATAGAAGGTCAGACAATGAAAGGTGCCAAGAAGAAAATTAAAGCAGGGAAAGAGGATTGAACGGGACAGGAGCAGAGTTGAAAATTGAAATACAATAGCCAGGGAAGGCGACTGCAAAGGTGAGCCACACCTGAGTGAGGTGACTTACGTTTCTTATTTCTAACATGGGGTGATAGCAATAGCACTTACCTCATCAAATTGTTGCGAGGATTAAGTGAGTTCATAGATACAAAGCACTTGGAATACTGTCTGACCTATTGTAAGTGATTAATAAACGTAAGCTATTGTTATGATCATTAACAAATGCTTTCTTGAAGGCATTAGTGTTTTCCAAGCATCCAATTTAGTGACTGTTGGGAATTCAAAGTTGGCAAAAACGGCACGCATGCCACTAGGCACTTCCAAAAAATTATTAATAACAGACATCACTAATCAATTACTGCATTCTTTCTCCCTGAGACTAAAGTGCCTTAGAAATCTTTCTTAAGATAGTCCTCTAGCAGTCCCCATCAAACGATTGGAACTGGCAGGTAAAAAGAAACTTATGTGCTATCCTTTGATGCAGTTGCATTAGGGACAGATTCATCTTTTTAATTCCTCCCACTATTTTGACCCCTTTACTATGTGACAGTAATTTCCTCTGTCACTGAGAGCTGGTATCCCACTCGCACATCCTTTCTGTGAAATGATAATCTCCATCTGCTTTGAGTGGCAAAGAAAAGAATAAGTCACAATCCACCATGGAGGTTATGTAAGATATACAAACAACCTTACACTGTTTGTTGTCCAACAATTTCGTGCTACTTCCTTAAAGATCACCCAGTAGAAAGGTCTTGCCTTCCTACTTACCATATTTCCTTGATGTGACAACAGATCTAAGTCCTTCTTATGGGCACATATGACAGAGGATAAGATGCTCTTAGGAGAGAAAGTGGCTTTCACACAGACTCCTTGCTCTGCTACGTAACTGTGAAATTCCCCCAACCTAAACACAGGCCCTTTCTCACGGCACCTTCTCTTCAGCCTGTTCAAGAGCATTTTAGTGCCTAAATTTGGTAGCACATTAGTAATATTACTACTCAGGGGCCTATTAAACATGAGCTCAATGGAATTTTCTTAGAATTGTAAAGCAAAACCAAATACAATTCAAATGTACAGAACGATTGCACATACCCATGGTAGACCAGATGTCCATAAAAAAGATAACAGCTAAAAAAAAGGCTTTTTAATTCTCCTTAGGAAGGAAGTTCAATGGTTAGAACACTGAGAGGTCTTATTCTAACCTTTTTCTGAAAGCAGGATTTTATTTTATTCCTTTTTATTTTTTTTAATATCAAACTTGCAGAAAAGTTGAAAAACAAACACCCACTTACTGGTCACCAATTTTATATATATATATACGAGACACGTTTTTTTGCTGAACCATTTGGAGTAAGTTGCAGACATATAGTTGTTTCACCCAAAAAATATTAGGTCACTAAGTATGAAATGTCCAACTTCCTTAAGTACTAAGTTTGACAGTTGTTATCTCTGACATTTGCACTTTGCCACTTCTTGTTTTATTTTTATTGTGAAGGTACATCCTCATTCTTTCAAATGCATGGCTTTTGGCTTGTGATTATCTTTCAAATTTTTTTTAGAGCAATTTTTGTGAAACCATGGATAAAGCAAAAATTCCTTTTATTTTTGAATATGAGTTCCCTCATGGAACCAATGCTGCACAGACAGCTCAAAATATCAGCAAAGTGTTTGGGAAGGATGTGGCTAATGAACGCATAGTACGTCAGTGGTTCCAGAAGTTCCATTCTGGTGATTTTAATCTTGAAAATGAGCCACATGGGTGACCTGAGACCAAGGCAGATAATGATGAGCTGAAAGCTATAGCGGAAGCAAATTCATCTCGACCGGCACGTGAATTAGCAGCAAGGTTTGATATTACTATTCCAACAATATTGGACCGTTTGAAACAAATCAGCAAGGTAAAGAAGCTGGATAGATGGATTCTGCAAGAACTAAACAAGCACCAGAAGAGAAATCGTCTCAAAGCTTGCCCTTTTTTGCTGTCACGACATAAAGGCAAACCATTTTTACATTGTATTGTTACGTGTGATGAAAAATGGATTCTTTTTGACAATTGCAAGCATTCAGCACAATGGTTGGATGAAGATGAAGTGCCGAAACACAGTCCAAAACCGAATATTCATCAAAAACAGCTAACAGTGTCTGCTTGGTGGTCCAATGGTGGTGTCATCCACTACAGCGTCATAAAACCTGGTCAATTGATTACAGCAGATGTCTACTGCAACCAATTAATTGGACAAAATGATGAAGATGCTTGCTATTAAGCAACCAATATTGGTCAGTAGAGACAGGCCAATCCTCTTACAAGACCATAGTCTCAAAAAACAATGCTGCTCAAACTACAGAAGCTGGACTTGGAAACTCTGTCATCCACTGTATTCACCAGACCTTGCACCAACTGACTACCACTTCTTCCAGGCTTTGGACCACTTCTTTCAAGGAAAAATATTCCATTCTCAGCAAGCTGTGGAAAACGCCTGTTGTAATTTCGTCGCCACTCGCTCTCCAGGCCTCTTCGTTGCTGGCATAAACAAGCTACCGTTAAGATGGCAAAACTATGTAGGTAGTTTAGGCACATACTTTAATTAATTATACTTCTTGTTTGAGATATAATAAACTAAACTTTTGATTCAAAATCGTACATTTCATATTTTATGACCTAATAATTCATCAACATCTCCTAAAAAGACATTCTCTTACATGACCACAATGCCATCATCACATCCAAGAAATTCAACACAACTACAATAATATTATATATACAGTCTGTATTCAAATTTCCCCAATTATCTCCAAAATGTCTTTTATATCCTTTAAAAATATATGTTATCTTGTATCCAATCAAGGCTCACACGCTGTAATTGAATGTTTAATACATTTTTATCTAGAGCTATCTCGCACCTTTTTTTGTCTTTCATGACATTGACATTTTGAAGTCTGATGGACGATTCCCCAATCTCTATTTGACTAATTGCTGCCCCATGATGTAATTCAGATTAACCATTTTGGGCACAAATACTACATAAGTGGTACTGCATCCTTCCTAATACAGTAGTCACCCCTTATCCAAAGGGGATACGATCAGAGACCCCCATTGGATGTCTGAAACTGTAGACAGTTCTGAACTCGATTGCCATTCATCAGAACACATTTCTGTTCATGTCTTCCACCACAAATTTAATGCCTTTTCCATCTTAACTAAGCACTTAGCACTCACTGTGGTTGTAACTTTTGCAGTTTGAAGTGCAATAGCAAAACTAGCACGAATTTCTTTTTCCTACTTCACAATTTCACGGATAGATTTATTCTCACTGTGGATTTTAGCAACCTCGGCAAATGATTTTGAACTTTCACTTTTTCACTTCAAGGAAGCACTTTACAGTTTCTCTTTGGCATATCCTAATTGCCAGCATCACTATTCTTGTGTTTTGGGGCCATCATTAAGAAGAATAAGGATGACTTCAACATAAGCACTGGGATACCACACAGTAACCGAGTAACAGTAACAAGAGTAACAATAACAGCTACCGCAACAGAGAACCAAAAAGTCTACTAAGTGACAACTGGGCAGGTGGCGTCTACAGCATGAATACGCTGGACAAAGGGCTGGTTCCCGTCCCAGTCAGGACGGAGCAGGGCAGCGTGAGATGTCATCAAGCTACTCAAAACAGCACGTGATTTAAAACTTATGAATTGTTTATTTCTGGAATTCTTTATTTAACATTTCTAACTGCAGCTGACCGCGGGTAGCTGAAACCACAGATAGCAAAATCACTGATAAGGGGGGACTATTGTATGTCACATGAGGAAGCACATAATGTTAGTTTGTCCCATTATTTGTAAATCTAATTTTGACCATTTAGTTAAGGTGACGTCCAACAGATATTTTCACCGTAATTTATACATAATCTGCTCTGTGCAGGATGTATCCAGAGGGACAAAAATACATAACCTGCAAAGTGACAGTTTGATACTGTGTCAATATCCTGTGCCCAACAACCTTTCAAGCATCGCTTGGTGACATAGACTGAATTGGTTGTTGTGAGCGTCTTCTCAAAACGGTGATTATCTAGTTCTAGCATTCCTTCTTTATTAGCGGGAAGTCTCCCATGAAGACAAGATGAAATCTGGGGTTTGAACTGTCATAATCACATTTACAGCAGCAGGAAATCTTCCCCTGGACGTGCAATGGTAAGCACGACGCACTGTGAAAGGAATACAGCGACTCCAAAAATGGAAAGTGCTGAATTTGTGGTCCCCAAAAGGGACGGCCTTACAAAAATTAACAGGAAGATATCTAATCCCACAATTTCCTAGTAACAGTTAAAGGTCAGTCCTATGAGTTCTGTTTTGCACAATTTCTGAAAGAGCTGAACAGACAGAAAAGACACGTAAATCTTCCTCTATTCAAATTGCTTTGAGAATCTGCTTCTTTTAGTCTAAAGAGTTCCCGAGTGAACAGTAGGGTGCGAGCTTCAGGCCTCAGCCTATCTCCAGGGCAGAGTCACATCTGCGATAATCTCATCTCCAAGGAAAGATGGGGAAGCCAACTCGACTTTGACATCCTGCCTCAGTTTCGGTTTCTGTTATCAGCTGCCACGGAGAAGAAAGAACAGAGCGGATGCGGCAGTACTCTGTTCATTTAGCTACATCCATAAACCTTCGCCCCCTAAATAAAAAGCCTGAATACCTGGTTCTCTCTGCCAACATTCTCTACCTCCTTCACTTCTGGGCTGGCCCTTTTTCCGCCCAGGGAAAAGCAAATAAACTTCTTTCTATCCCATTCTTTGTCTGGAGAAATCTTTCTCAAAACCCGCGTGCACTAGCTCTCTAGCTCTCCACCCTAACAATCCCCACTTCTCTCCCTCCTCCTCAGCCCCTTTCTCTCCACCTGCTCCATTTACTGAGCACTTTGTTCGCTGCTTCATGCACATGAGATCATCTAGTTACTCCCAACCGAGGTAGGTGATATCAGCCCCGGTTTTCAGACGAAACTGAAACACAGAAGCAACTTGCCCAAGGTCTCCCGATGAGTGGCAGACCTGGGATTTGAACCCACACCCATTTGACTTCAAAGGTCATGTTCTTGCCCAGCCACATTCCTAAAACACTGTGTTATCTTTTTTGTATGCATGTATAACCATCACAGCAATAGTAAGCCTTGATTTTTGTTGATTGCTGAACAACTCTGTATCCTTCCCTCTGAGTGTTAGTAATGCATAGTAAAGAGGCCAGGGAATTGCACCACACTAGTGACTGTAGTTTTATGGATCATTTTATTTTTGTCTTTATACTTATCTGTATTTCCAAAGTTATCTACAGTGTACAAGCATTGCTTTTGTGAGATACACATACACACACACACACCATATATACATATATATACACACAAACACCATATATATGTATATATGTGTGTATATATATATAAACACCATATATATGTATGTATATATAGTGTTCGTAAAGAGAAAAAGGGGTGAATTTCTAGATGTCAATTCAGAAAGGCTCTTCATGGGAGTTGCCTGTCCCTATCGGAGCCAGACTCACAGGTAGACCCACGGGCACATGCCTGGGCTTATGTGCTAGCAAGAGGCAATTTGGCGATATATATATGACTCATTCTACAGCAAACCAACTGGAGAAAAGAATCCGTTTTTCCCAGAGTCCTACTCACAAACTGGCTTTGTACAAGACTCCAGGCGGCTGTCGAGGTCAGAAGCCTGAGCCTTGGATGTCAAATTGTTTACAAAATAACATCAAGACAAGGAAACATACAGGAAATAATTTTTGAGAAGGACAAGATAAGAAATATGCTCAGTGCCAGAATAAGAGAATTGACCATCAACTGGGAAGGTCAAATACAGAAGTTACTGAGGCTTTCAGCAATTTCTAAAAGGGAAGTCAGAATCACAGACCAGAAAGTGATTATTCTAAGAGTTTTTATTAGATTCTGGACCTTTGTAACCCGTTTCCCACTTTTGTGGCTCCATGGATGTTGTTCTATAGTCTTCAGCAAAGGAAAAAATGCCTTGGAAAGGGAAAAAGAACAATTAATAAGGAGATTGAATCCCAGTACAAACCCTGTGTACTTCTCAGTGACAAAACGCCATCATATGACAGCTCTGACAGGAAAGAGCTGAACAAACTGAAAATCAACAACGTCTCTTACATCCCTCAGAGAATTGAGGTCACCGGGCAAAGTGCCCACCTTGACAGTGGAAGTGAGAGAGAACCACGACTCACCTACAGGACGGAGCCACCGCTGGAGGCAGCAACTTGGTGACTGACGGATCGCTGCGGGCTGAGTGTGGACTAGCTGGAGAGCTCAGAACTCCTGCGGTCCCGGTCTCAGAGATCTCACATTTTCCTGGGATTTATCTCCAGGAGCACCACCAGGTTCTCGCTGTGAGACTGGGAGAAAAGTCCCCATGCTTCAGGCAAGGGGTGGGGCAAAGTAACCATTTTAAAACACGCCCAGGGAAAAAGTAACCATCTTGAAAGCCCAGAGCATTCTGTTCTCCTCCACAAAGGCCTGCCAACAAAGGACACTGCTTTGCCAGGCCTTATCTGCCCTAGGGCAAGGGCAGGAGGCCCACTCCAGCCCCCTCTGGCCTTCCAGTCTCCATCAGGGGAGAGAAAGAAAGGCCACAGCCCAGGGACTCAGGCCCACTAAAGTTTATTTACAAAATTAAAGAACACTTTACCCCCCTAATACCTTATGGTGTTAGTTTCCTAGGGCGGCCATAACAAAATACCACAAACTGGGTGGCTGAAACAACAGAAATTTGTTATCTCACAGTTCTGGAGCCTGGAAGTCCCAAACCAAGGTGTGTCGGAGCCACACTCTCTCTGAAGCTGCCAGGAAAGGATCCTTCCTTGCCTCCGGGTGTCTGATGGTTGCCAGCAATCCTCAGCATTCCTTGGCTTGTGGCCACATCCTTCCAATCTCTGCCTCTACCATCACATGGCCTCCTCCAAGTAGAGGAGACAAAATTTGACCTCTACCCTCTTACGGTTTTCAGCTGGGTCTGAGAATTAAACTGAC
>NW_012149541.1:1285713-1289175 GCF_000956105.1 Propithecus coquereli | reverse complement strand
ACCCTGGTCACACATATTCGGCCCAGAATAAACCTCTTTAAATTATTTCACAGAGTTTGGGTTCTTTTCCGATGACAAAGCTAAAATAGTTGTACTACACAATACAGCAATTGTGCTCCTAGGTAATTACCCAATTGCATTGGAAACTTATGTCCACGCAAAAATATGCATATGAATGTTTATAGCAGCTTTATTCATAATTGCCAAAAACTGGAAGCTACCAATTGTCCTTCAATAAGTAACTGGATAAAAAATTATGATGCATCCATACAATAGAATATTATTCAGCCATTTTTTAAATGTACTATCAAGACACAAAAAGACATGGAGTAATCCTAAATGCATATTGATAAGTTAAGACAGTTTGAAAAGGCTACATGCTGTATGATTCCAACTATACAACATTCTTGAAATGACAAAACTATAGAGACACTAAAAGGATCAGTGTCAAAACTTGCCAGGGGTTTAGGGTGAGAGAGGGATGAACAGGGAGAGCACGGGGGATTTTTCGGGCAGGGAAACTATTCTGTAGGATGATGTAACGATGGATTCGTGACATCGTGCATTTGTCAAAGCAGCTTTGTACAACACGAAGTGAACCTTAATAGAAACTATGGACTTTAGTTAATAATACTGGTTCTTTTTTATTTTTTCTTTCTTGAGACAGGGTCTCACTCTATTGCCCAGGCTGGAGTATAGTGGCATTATCACAGCTCACTGCAACCTCAAACTCCCGGGCTCAAGCAATCCTCCTGCCTCAGCCTTCCGAATGGCTGGGATTACAGTCACCTGCCACCACGCTTAGCTAATTTTCCTATTTTTTTGTAGAGATGAGGTCTCACTATGTTGCTCAGGTTGGTCTTGAACTCCTGGCCTAAAGCAATCCTCCCACTGCTACCTCCCAAAGGGCTGGGATTATAGGCGTGAGCCATGAGCCCCAGCCTGGTTCATTAATTTTAACAAATGTACCACATTAATACAAAATGTTAATAATAGGGAAACTGTGGGGAGGGGAGGAGAGTATATGGGAGCTTCCTGTACTACCTGCTCAATTTTCCCATAAAACTAAAACTGTTTTTTAAAAAAAAAGTATTTTTTTTTTTACAACCGCCATAAACAAAGTCAAAAGATAAATGCGGAACTGACAAAGAAAAAAAAAACTTCACAAACAATTCAGTGAGAAAAGGCTAACAACCCAACAGAAAGGGGGCTGGGGAATGGAAGAGACGGTTTGCGTAAAAGGAAATACAAGAGATTCTTAAACGATGGAAAATTGCTCAACCAATGTCATTCTTAATAAGAAACATACAGGATGAAAACCATACTGAGGTACCATTTTTCTCCATCAGACTGGCACACATCCAAAAGCTTCGTAACACACTATGTCAATAAGGCAGGGGAATGGTAGTCTCAGGCGTCCTCAGTGGAAATGTAAATTGGCATAATCTAATGGAGGAAAACTTAGTAATATTAATCAAGATTAAAGCTGTGCAGACCTTTAGATCCTGCAATTCTACACTAAGAATGTGTCCTAGAGATACGTTCACATGAGGAATGACAAATCCACAGAGCGATTTACTGCTACATCATTTATGGCAGCAAAAGAGAAGAAACCACGCAAATGTACGTCATTAAGGGGCTGGTTAAAAAATGATGGGACATCCATGTAAGGCAGGGCCGTGCAGTTGTAAGAAAGAGGCAGCACCTTATGAACGAACATGGACAACCTCTAAAATATATTGGGAGAAAAAAGCACAAAGAATTGTGTATGGTACACTATTGTTCACGTAAAAAAAGAAAGAAAGAAAGAAACCAAAGACCATTTATCCTTCTTTGCTTGTAAATGTATAGACAATCTCCAGGAAAATGCCTCTGCAAGGATTCACATGAAGATGGAAACATGTTGCCTTCAGGGAAAGCACCAGGAACCCTGAGGATGGAATGGGAGTGATACCTAGTTTGAAGGGTACACATTTTTAGTGTCTTTTGAATTTTGCACCGCAGCAGTCTGTGTTGGCGCCTTTCTCCTCTGCAATCTGGGGACAGAGGCCAGACCACGGATAAGGATGCAGGATGCAGCACCCTGACAAAGGGAGAAATCCTCATGGGATGAGGATGGTGGCCTTGGGGCACCTATCAGCACAAGAGTGCTTTTCCTAAGTGCCAAGTCATCTTCTCTGGCTTACGAGACAGGGAGTCACAAAGGAGAAGATGATTCCCATGGACTGAGAGGGAGAAACAAAGTCAAATATTAATAGCCCACAGGCTCCCTCATTCCCCCCATGACCTGCTGAGAGTCTGCAGTGATCTGTGCTCTACCACCCAAGGGGTAAAGCTCAAATGCCTGGCGAAGTATAAATGTATAATTATTATTGCTGGAGTAAAATGCTGCAATAATTAATGATGATTGTGAAATGTACTTATTTTATGTTCCAAAACAGTTATTAAGAGCTTCCCAACAAATAATTAGGGAAGTAGATTGATGGTTAAAAGAGAATGTGTTAACTAGATAACTTTAAGAAGGACAGTGTATCCTTTATGATGCAACATATAATATAAAGATTTAAATGAGACTGTTAAGAATAGCAACATTAAGTTTGATAATAATTCTAATTCTTATAAAATTATTCGGTGTACTTGCATTTGTGATGTTAAACTAAATGATCTTTAGGATGGCTATTTAATTTTTAGTTATACAATTCAGTTACACATTTAGACTATGAGTCATTCAAGTAAGAGCCCAATTTGGGAATTCTTTACATCTCAAAATTTTACAATAAAGAAAAATTCCAAAATCATGTAAAAAAAATCCATGATAAATGTAATAAGAGATTAATAATGTGTAATATATAGAGAACTCCTAAAACTCAAAAACAAAAAAAACAAACAATCCAATTCAAAAATGGGCAAAGGACTTGAATAGACATTTCTCTAAAGAATGGCCAATAAGCACATGAAAAGAGGTTTGAACATCCCATTAGGGACATTCAGATCAAAATCACAATGAGATACCACTTCATACCCATTATCTATTATCAAAAAAAAAAAAGAAGAACAAGACAGAAAAGAGAAAAGAAAACAGAAAATAACAAGTGTTGACAAGGACATGGAGAAACTGGAACCTTTGTACTGGTGGGAATGTAAAATGGTGCAGCCACTGTTGGAAACACTATGGCATTTTCTCAAAAAATTAAAAATAGAATCACCATACGATCCAGAAATTCTGCCTCTGGGTATATACCCAAAAGAGTCGAAAGCAGGGTCACAAACAGATATTTGTACACCCATGTTTATAGCAGCATAATTCACAATGGCCAAGAGCTAGAAGCAGCCCAAGTGCCCACTGATGGTTGATGGAGCAACAAAATGTGGTACATACACATAAGGGAATATTGCTCAGCCTCGAGAAGGAAGGGAATTCTGACACATGCTACCATATAGATGAACCTTGAAGACAGAATG
>NW_012149541.1:1283570-1285459 GCF_000956105.1 Propithecus coquereli | reverse complement strand
CCAGAGTGCTAGGATTACAGGCGTGAGCCACCGCGCCCGGCCTATTTCTTACAGTTCTTGAGGCTGGGAAATCCAAGATCAAGGTGCCAGCAGGTTCCTTGTCTAGTAAGGGTCCAGTCTCTGCTTTCGGCACTTTGAACGCCGTGTCCTCACGCAACAGAAAAGCAGGAGAAGATGAACCCACTCCCACAAGCGCTGTTATAGCGGCTTCCATTCAGTCACGAGAGTGGAGCCCTCAGGACCTAAGCACCTCCCATAGGTCCCATCTCCCAGCACTGCTGCATTGGGAATTGTTTCCAACACATGAATTTTGGGGGGACAAAGGAAATGAAGACCCAAAGAAGCAGTTAGAGTCTGCTGCATTGGGCAAAGGAGGGTAAATGGTGAAAATGTGAGAAAGCAAAGGGGCCAGGGCCAGGGTGGTTAATTGGCTGGAAAAGTGATGAGGAAGATTGGGTTAGTTTAACAAAGTTTGTACAGATTTCTCCCAGCTTCAATTTTTTGTCCTTGATGATAAGAATGTTACTTTCCTTCTGGTATAGGGAGGACATCTTCCTATACAGGGTTTTATCTCCTGCTTTCAGGAAGAAAAAGAGGAGGGCCAGGGCAACCTTTTGTGCCTGCTATTTAAGTGCCTTTAGTGCAAAAAAAGAGATGACCAAGAGGAAAATATACAGTTTTGGCAGTTTCTTACAAATGTGAACTAAAATAAAATCTTAAGGCCCCAAGCCAACTGAATGAACCCCCTCTTGGCCAAGGGGACCTCCGGAAACAAAAAACCTTAAAGCTGAGTTGCCGGCCATGAGGAGAAGGGAGTTCAGACACACCTAGTTATGCCCTGTCCCCTTTTGGAGTTATTTTTTGTAACAATAAGATACAAAATCATTAACAAGCAAACAGTTCAAGCCTTTAGACAAAGCTTCATTTCTTTAGCCAAATGCAAATCAAAGAATCTTTAAACCCACCTATAACCTGTAATCCCTTGCTTCGAGATGTCCTGGCTTTTTGGGCCAGGCCAATGTACATCTTCCATGTATTGATTTATGACTTTACATGTAATTCTTGTCTCCCTAAAATGTATAAAACCAAACTGTAACGGCGAGACCACTTGCTCAAGGCTTCTTGGGCATGGCTGTCTGGACCCTGGTCACACATATTCGGCCCAGAATAAACCTCTTTAAATTATTTCACAGAGTTTGGGTTCTTTTCCGATGACAAAGCTAAAATAGTTGTACTACACAATACAGCAATTGTGCTCCTAGGTAATTACCCAATTGCATCGGAAACTTATGTCCACACAAAAATATGCATATGAATGTTTATAGTAGCTTTACTCATAATTGCCAAAAACTGGAAGCTACCAATTGTCCTTCAATAAGTAACTGGATAAAAAATTATGATGCATCCATACAATAGAATATTTATTATTCAGCCATTTTTTAAATGTACTATCAAGACACAAAAAGACATGGAGTAATCCTAAATGCATATTGATAAGTTAAGACAGTTTGAAAAGGCTACATGCTGTATGATTCCAACTATACAACATTCTTGAAATGACAAAACTATAGAGACACTAAAAGGATCAGTGTCAAAACTTGCCAGGGGTTTAGGGTGAGAGAGGGATGAACAGGGAGAGCACGGGGGATTTTTCGGGCAGGGAAACTATTCTGTAGGATGATGTAACGATGGATTCGTGACATCGTGCATTTGTCAAAGCAGCTTTGTACAACACGAAGTGAACCTTAATAGAAACTATGGACTTTAGTTAATAATACTGGTTCTTTTTTATTTTTTCTTTCTTGAGACAGGGTCTCACTCTATTGCCCAGGCTGGAGTATAGTGGCATTATCACAGCTCACTGCAACCTCAAACTCCCGGGCTCAAGC
>NW_012149541.1:1272632-1273205 GCF_000956105.1 Propithecus coquereli | reverse complement strand
GTTTGGGGCTGGAAATGTACAATGTGAGCCTGGAATATCTTGTCACACCAGAAAGCAAAAAAGTGTTGGAACATAAATGTGATCATGACCACACGAATTCAGGAGCACAGCTAAGGCCTCCTGCTGCTCAAACGTGGGACAGTTCGAACATCAAAATGAATAACAACAGTATTCAATTACAGCACATTTTTTAAAATCCATGAATTCTTACAGAAAAAAATGCAAGCTAGTAAATGGAGAAGAAATAAAAGAATTAAAAGCCACCATTTTGCAACCCCCGATGTGGTCCTTCATTCAGGCAAACATCAACGATTGCTCAAACAACTGGGAGAACTGGACATCCAGTTAATCCCAGGACCATGTGAGGATCTCACAGATCACTTGCTAGTTACAAAGGGGAAATGGAGTGAGGATTGGTCATCAAATGCAGCATCAGCAGGAGTGGCACACCTGACATATTTGACATGTACTATTGCCAAGAATATTAGACCTTAATCTAGTCTTATGTAACTAACCCACATATGTGACATGCTACAAAACAACTGGCCTGGACTCTTCAAAAAAGCTAAAGTC
>NW_012149541.1:1268955-1272582 GCF_000956105.1 Propithecus coquereli | reverse complement strand
CTCCTCTTTCCAGTCTCTCCTGATCCACCCTGTGGAATTTCTCCCCTCCCAAACTCCTCTGGTGCTTTACGTGGCATGAGGATAACACGAGATGAGACCTAGATTAACTGGTTAATTAATTAACATCTGCTTGGCTGCCAACCATGAAAAATGTCATAATTAAAATGATCAACCAGCCATAAAGGAAACCACCTTGGACCTCTCCATGTAAACTACCTGGGCAGTTCCTTGGCTTTTTCAGGAGTTTGTCAGGGTCTAGAGGCTGAGGCATGGAGAAAGAACCTGATTTCATTCTTGGCTGTGGTGGGAACCAACATTCGTCTAAGTGTTTTTCATAGATAGGAATGTAACAGAAGCAATGGCTTGAAAAAAATGGCAAAAATATTTTATGTCTCTTTAAAACAGCCCCCACTCCCTTTGGAGAACTAGGACCCACATCCCTGCCTCAGGCCAGTGGTTGGAAGGTACAGGGGAATGTCTTTTGTTCTTTGTGCCACAGGAGTTGGCTCAAGGAAACTGTCTGGGTGGAGGTCACAAGATCATCATCCTACTTAGCTGAAGACGGGATTAATCCAGGCAGAGGTCACATCTTAGCCAAAGATGGAACTGATCAGAACCTTTAAAAGCTCTGTACTTCTGCCCAGAAGCAGAACGCTGGTACTTTGAGATGGGAGTCTGCCAACCTCCTCATTTGCCAGCAAATTAGTAAACTCCTCTTTCCTTCTCAAACCACTTGTCCTTATTCCTCTGATGCGGCCTTAGGGACAAGAACTGAACTTTTGGTAACAGGAAGTGGTAATTCTCACCCTATCTGATCTCTGCTCTGACTCACTGGGATGCCCCAGGCCCCGGGCCTGGGCTCACTACTGTTAGCCACCAACCCAAGCAACACAGTAAGATGCCTGGCTGAGAAATCCCCCCCGGGGTCTGGTGGTGAGAAGGGCTGTTCTCTCCGTTCATGTGGTTCTGTGAGGATGCCCGGATTCTGCAGGCCTGGGCCATGTGATCTTGAACACACAAATCATTTAAAAAGAGCCCTAAATGTCAACTGTCCCAATGATTGTTTCACACCCATCGCTCCAGTTAATAATGCCACCTCCCCCAACCTGTTTTTCTGTACTCCCATAGTACATTGTAAGCGTGGCTATGTGCAGTAAAAAGCTGGTTTCTTGTAAACATTCAGCTAACATTACTCTCAGTGTCTTAGTCCATTTTCTGCTGCTTACCAAAATACCACAGCCTGGGAAATTTACAAAGAACAGAAGTTTATTTGGCTTACAGTTCTGGAGCTGGGAAGTCCAAGAGCATGAAACCAGCACCTGGCAAAGGTCATCCCATGGTGCAGGCATCCCATGGCAAAGAGAGAGCATGAGAGAGAGAAAAAGAGAGAGATGGGGGCTGGATTCCCCACATTTATAACTAACCCACTCCTTTAATAACTAACCCAATCCCCCAATAATGTCCTTAATCCATTAATGAGGGCTTTAGTCTCATGCTCCAATCACCAATTAAATGACCCACCTCTCAACACTATTGCTTTGGGGATTAAGTTTCCAACACATCAACTTTGGTGGGGGGGGCACATTCAAACCATAGCACTTAGTATTTAACAGGATTCCTCCCCTATATCCATGAATCCTGGGGTCACCAAGTTAATGTACCAATAACAAAGACTAATCTTATTTACAAGAAATTGGAAGTTTTAAGTACCCTCATGAAACCAAAGGGCAACATTAGAACATCCAATGCAACATCTCAAGCTCGTGTCAAAAAGGAAAGGGTATAGTTGACCACGTCACACCCACTAACGTGGCTATAATCAATAAAATGGAAAATAACAAACGCTGGAGAAGATGTGGAGAAATTGGAGCCCTCATACTTTGCTGGCAGGAATGTAAAATGGTGCAGCTGATGTGGGAAATGGTTTGGCAATTCATCAAGAAGTTAAGCATAGAGTGACCCTATGACCCAGAACTCCCATTCCTCGGTATATACTCAAAAGAATAGAACACAGGTGTTCCAACAAAGACATGCATATGAACGTTCATAGTGTCACTGCTTGCAGTGACCAAAATGTAAAAGCAACTCACTGCCACCAGCTGATAAATGACACACTGGGCTATAGTACATCCATAAAATGGAATATTTCATCATAAAGAGGACGGCAGTGCCAATGCATGCCGCAGCGTGGATGAACCTTAAAGACATCATGCTCAGTGAAGGAAGCCAAACACAAAAGCACACATATCATATGATTCCATACATATGAACGACCCAGAATGGGCATGCCCATAGAGACAGAAAGCAGATGAGTGGTTGCCCAGGCCCGGGGGGTGGCGAAGAATGGGGCACAACTCCTTAATGAGTATGAGGTTTCCTTCGGTGTTGATAAAAACGTGACGGCTGCACCACATGTGGAATGTGCTAACAGCCACTGAATGTACACTTTAAAATGGGTAAGGTGGTAAATGTTATGTTATATGGATCTTACTTCAATTTTCAATAAGCGTGTAGTTTGACTAAGACAAGTGTTTGGCACAGAAACCACTTTTCTCCTTGCAACATTTCATAATCCTCCAGTGTCAAAAACCCTCCTCCAAAACCCACCTCCAAAGCCACCCACAGCCCAAGTGATGTAAGAGAGCTGGGGCCACACACCAGAGATCAGCCTGCATCAGGGCCTTCACCCTGATTTGGGCCTTCATCACATTCCCTTCTTGTAACTCTCCAAATACAGAGGTTGTACAGGTCCCAAAAGGACCCAGGTATTCCCTGTGTCCTGGCATCATGGGTGTTGGGGCTCAGAAACCAACACTCCAAAATATGGTGCTTTGACATGCTAAACTGAAGAAGAATCCTCAAGTTGCTCTGACCTTCCTCCCATTTCCTGTCTCTCAAGCCTCTGTCTCTCCCAAAGCACAGGATGAGGTTGTTCTCTGGAGTTCCCTTATCTGCCTCAAGCCCAGACCTGCCAACAAAGAAAACAATTACCTCTGGTCCTTTCCCCGAGTTTTCATGATCTGAACTCATATCACAAGAAGAAAGACTGAAGTCTGTCAACACATCTGGACAGACTTTTGTCACGAATCATTGTATGCTTTGGGAGCCCAACAGACTTTGTCCCAGGCCACTGTATGTTGTTCAAGGCTATTGAATTCCCCTAAAAGTCACCTACTACCCACCTAAAATCATCCACACTTCCACATCTCCCTTTCCCCTAAGAAGAAGGGTATATAACCATCTACACCTCATTGGCTTGTTGGGTAATCATTCTCCTACGATTCCCTGTGCTATGCACATTAAAATAAATGTACATGCCTTTCTCTTATTAATCTGTCTTTTGTGAGTTGATTTTGCAGTGAACCTTCCGAGGGTGAAGGGGACATTTTCCATTCTCCCCTGACATGGTTATCACGTGTCTTCCCAAATACCCAGCATCAACAGATTAGACAAAACCCCACACTGAATGGGTTTCATGTGATGGCAGAATGTTCTAAAATGGGAAGAAATGGAAATGAGCAGCAGGGTTCTGTGTAAATGAATAATAATAAAGTTCAGGGTAAGATACAAAGGAGGATATATATTATACTGTCTTTTGTATAGAAAGAAGAGAAAAGAAGAATGTGC
>NW_012149541.1:1259199-1267164 GCF_000956105.1 Propithecus coquereli | reverse complement strand
GACTAAAGTGACATAACAACCAAATGTCAAACAAGAATCTTGATTGGATCCTGGGTAGGAAAAAAAAAGCCTAGCTCTACAAGACATTCAGGGGACAATTACGGCGATTCGAATGCAGATAGTATACTGGATGCTGTTATGGTTGTGAAAATGGTGTTGTGGTTTGTGGGAGAACGTCCTTATTAGAAGATGCCAAGATATTTAGTATTTAGAAATGAATCGTCAAGATGTCAGCAACTTACTTTCAAATTGTTCAGCAAAAGAGAGAAAGACAAAGCAATCTCGGCAAAATGTTAACAGTTGAGAATCTAGCATAAGTTCATTGTACTCTTTACACTTTTCTGCAGGTTTGAAATCTTTAAAATAAAAGGTGGGGGGAGGAGATTGCAGGATGGCTAGAGAAGGTTGCCACAGAGCTAGCTGCCGACCTAAGGAAGTCCGCCGCCCACGCTGGGAGTTTAGAGTGTACCTCCAGTCTACAATACACCAACCCGCCTTCTTAAGTCTTCCTAAAAGGGAGAAAAGTCACACTTTACTTTCCTTGAACCTCCAAACCCCCACCACTTGCAGACACTCTGAACCCAGCAACCATTCACGTTTAAAGAATGGAAAACACACCTCCCGAACACCATACAGGTGGAGAGGAAAAGCCTCCCCATGTCCCAAACCCTGGGCAGGAATCCCCATCCCCAACCCCAACCCCAACCCCAAGGATGGGCCTGTGGAGCCTCTGGCTGGTCCCAGCCCTGTGCTCCGATGGGGGCTGGGGGAGTCCACCCACCACACCAGGGCTTCTCCTGCCTGAGCATCTGGGACACCTGCAGCTGCTCCCACGCAGACCTCAGGCTGTGCTGGGGAAGCCTTCATTCCTTTCCAACACCACCTTGGCTCAAAATTGCGATCGTTCATTCATTCACTCGTCTATTCAATTGTTTGACAAGTGTCTCTGGAGCACCAACAGGGCACCGGGCACTGTTTTAGGCACTAAGGGCACAGAATGAACAAGCAGCCATGGCCTCTGCCCTCACAGCTCACAGGCAAACTGCAACTGTGACAAGTGCCACAAAGGAAGGGAATAGGTGCCATCAGGGCTAGTAATGGGGAAACTGTCTTAGGTGACGTCTGTGTGACAAGCAGGAAAGACAATCCACAGGTTTTGGGGAGGGAGTGGATTTGGAGGACAACGAGAAGGAAAGAGTCGAGGGCCACTCCCGGGCTTCCAGCTTGTATAACTGGGTAGGTGGTGGTGGTGGCCTTCACCGGGACATCCTGGAAGAGGCCTTCAGTGGAGACAGGGGTGCCCGACCCATGCCGGCTGCTAGACCACAGGTCAGCCACACAGAGGAGAGGCCTGCACTGCGCTGTGGGCGGGTGTGTTGTATGAGAATCAGTGGTCACAGAAGCTATGTGTGGCAGGAGCCTGCCTTGCTCCTCCTCCAGAAACTTCTGCCACTCCCAGAAAGACACATATGAAAAGATTTTCAATCCTGTGCATTTTCCCTTGATTTTGCTCACCTTCGTTCTCAGAAGCAGATTCTGGGCAGCATCCTAGACCCCAGGTGACAAGGTTCCTCTGGCTTGCAAGCCCGGAGGGTGCCTTTCCTTTGTCTCCAAAAACAAGGTGTGTGCATGGGCGCAGGGGTGGAGATATGGAGGGAAAACAGCTCAGGGACACAAATGCACACGCACGCACACACACACACACACACACATACACAAACGCACACCTGTATGCACAATTCTTTCTGTCAGGATTTGCTACCCCAGCGGTGTCTGACTAGCTTTATAAAGGCTACAGATCATTTTATTGACCCAGATTTGGTCAAAGGAAAGCCCAGTACAGTTGGCCCTCCATATCCGCGGGCTTTGCAGCTGTGGGTTCAATGAACCACGGATCTGAAATAACATTTACGTTTACAATACTATTTACATAGTATTTGGTATTATAAGTAATCTAGAGATAATTTAAAATATAAGGAGGGCCGGGTGCAGTGGCTCATGCCTCTTATCCTAGCACTTCGGGAGGCGAAGGTGGGAGGATCACTGAGGCCAGGAGTTCAAGTCCAGCCTGAGTAACACAGTGAGACTCCTGTCTCTACAAAAAGTAGGAAAATCAGCTGGGCATGGCGGCGAGCACCTGTAGTCCCAGCTACTCAGGAGGCTGAGGCAGGAGGATCACTTGAGCCCAGAGTTTGAGGCTGCAGTAAGCTATGATCATGCCACTGCACTCTAGCCTGGGTGACAGAGTGAGACCCTGTCTCAAAAATTAAATAAATAAATTCATACACACATACATAAAGTATATAGGAGGATTGTGTAGGTTATATGCAAACACTGCGCCATTTTATACTGGGGACTTAACATCCTGGAACCAATCCCCCAAGGATACTGAGGGATGATCATATTTCTACTAGAAAATGCCACATACTGGAACCCTTCCTCCAATCCGCATCACCCACAGTCTCCTAAAAACAAGAAATTCTTGGTGCAAGCACATTTTCTGTGGGACACGTCAACAGGATGGAGCCCCACTTCCAGGCAGACACAGGGCAAAAGGGGCAAAACAGGGCCCGGGTGGAAGAAGGGGCCTAGAGTGTGAGCCCTCAGGAATCAGAGAATGTGGGCTGGGGGGTGTATTCACTTCCTGGGGCTCCTGTAGCAGATCACCACAAACTTCATGGCTCAAAACAATAGAAACTTATTGTCGCACATCTCTGATGCCAGAAGCCCAAGATCAAGTCGTGAGCAGGGCCACACTCCCTCCCAGAGGCTCCAGGGGACAATCTGCTCTCACCTCTCCCAGCTTGCAGTGGCTCCGCCATCCTTGGCTGCGGCTGCAACACTCCGATCTCTGCCTCCAGCTCCACACGGCCCCTCCTCTTCTTTGGTGTGTCTCTCCTCTGTATGTCTCCTAAAAGGACATTTGTCCTGGGATTTAGGACCGATCCAAAAATGACCCCAGGAACAATTTCATCTCAAAATCCTTAATCCTTATATCTGCAAAGACCCTTTGTCCAAATAAGGCCACACTCCCAGGTCCCAGGATTTATAACGCGGACATTTGTTTTTGGGGTCCGCCATTCAACCCACTACAGGATGAGACTTTCACAGACCACGGGGAATGGGAGGCAGCGGTTAGGCGTGCTTGCTGGCTGACGTGGCACTGGCTCCTGCGGTGAGGGCCACTCATACTGGAACTGCACTGAGAAACCATCCCTCCCTCAGGCTCTCACTCAAGAAAACAGGGCATTCTGGGAAACGCTGCCCAGCCATGCAAACAACCCCCTCTTCGGGGCTTATTTCCAAGCCCTCTGCTTTGAGACCCATACCAGCCACCCCAGGCCCCAGCTGTCTCGCCCTCCATTGGATTCTATGATCTTGGCATTGATCGTGCCTGTTCAAACCCCTCCACGAGTGTTTGCCGGATGCCCGCTCTACTCCGGACCTCAGACTTATGAGAAAACTCATTTGGCAATTAATCCTGCACTAGCCTTGAACTGGTTCTGTGAAGTCCCAGATTCCCAAGGGGAGAGTGGGAGTTTCAAAATGCCTCTAGTCAAAATCATCCTCAGAAATCATCGTTAAACCACCAGGAGCCAGGACCTTGAAGCTCAAAAGCAAACATCCACTTGTTACCTAGCATTGCAGGTAAGGTCTCCCCCGGCCTGCAGGTCTAGTTTGAAGATGGAGGATGGGGGGAGGGAAGAGCGGAATGCGTTAGTTACGGAGATTTTTCTCTTTTCTTCCTTTGCCTCCAGATTTTATAGCTGGCTTTCCTAAGTTACAGGCATGTGCACAGCAATTCACTGTACGTCATCCTCATGGACGAACCACCCTGAGTTTAAGACCCCCAAGGCCAGAAAGAAGCCCCTTATCTCCCCTAGAATGGGCACAAGGTAGCCTGTGCAGGACTGGACAGAGCAGGTGCTGGATAAATTGGCTGCGGGAAGGAGGGGAGGAGCGGAAGGGATGTCCACATCTCCATCCCCGTGAGTCTCACTACCCCAGTGACTCGTTAAGGGATCACTCCCCCAAGAGGAATTCTAGGGTGAGCTGATAACAGAGAGCTTTCCCAGAGGAGCCCAGGTCAGCTGCCCTCCGTCTGGGCCAAACGTCCACCCAAAGCCACGACAGGGACAAAGGCCCACATCATCCAGTTCTGGCCTGGAGTCGAGTCCCTGTGCCTGGTGCCTGACTCAGAGCTCCACACACAGCAGTAGGTGCTCATTAAATGTCGAATGTCTCAAAGAATTCTCAGGTCTGCTCATCTCAGCTGCAACCCTAAGATTCCCTGCATCAGTAGTCAGGGTTCTCCAGAGAAACAGAACCAGCAGGATATGGAGAGAGAGATTTAGGAATTGGCTCTCTGATGGTGGAGGCCGGCGAGTCCCGAATCTGCAGGTTGACCAGCGGGCTGGAGACCCAGAGAAGAGCTGCTGCTACAGTTCAGTCCAAAAGCAGTGTGCTGGCAAAAGCCCTTCTCTTTCCCAAAGGGGGCAGGGTGGAGGAGTCAGCCTTTTCCCTCTCCTTTTCTTTTCTTTCTTTCTCTTTCTTTCTTTCTCTCATTCTCTCCTTCCTTCCTTCTTTCTTTTTTTTCTTTCTCTCTTTTTTTTTTTTTTACAGGCACACACCTCCACACCCAGCTGATTTTTACAAATATTTTGTAGAGACGGAGTCTCACTATGTTGCCCAGGCTGGTCTCAAATTCCTGGCTTAAAATGATCCTTCCACCTGAGTTTCCCATAGTGCTGGGATTACAGGCATGAGCCATCACACCTGGTTGTCTTTTTCATAAGCCCTTCAACTGACTGAATGAGACCCACCCACACTGTGAGGGCAATCTGTTTTTCACCCAATCAATTTTAATCAACAGATTTAAATGTTAATCTCATCCCAGAAATACACTCACAGAAATATCCAGAATAATGTTTGATCAAATATCTGGGTACCGTGGCCCAGCCAAGTTGACAAATAAAATCAACATCACACTCCACTGACCCTGCCCCCACCAAGGCCTTCTGGGGTCTTTGAGGGGTCTGGTCCTCCATCTCCTTCTCTCTCACTCCCCTTTCCAGGCTGGACAGACTCTGAGGCTCTTCTCTGCCCTGTTCCACCCCAAGAGGCTTCAGGGACTTGAACTCTTCCTTGCTGGGCTTTTCTCCTTCCACCCAAGAGGATTCCACCACTTTGAGGACTCCTAGAATTACATTTTCCCCAAGAAGCCCCTCCTAGATGAAATAGAGGGGTTTTGGCTGTGCCCACAGGGTGAGAGTGGCTCTCTCTGCCCCCATCGTTCCCCCCTCCCCCTGCATCACTGCCAGCCTGGCCCCAGGGGAGTCTAACTTCTAGATTGGAAGCCCTTACCTTGCTTTACTTTCTTCTAGAGTTTAGTACCATGCGAATTACAGTTTGGTCTACTGGTTTATTGTCTCTCTCCTACCAGAACGAAACCTGGAGACAGGTGGGGGTGGGGGTGGGGACTTCATCCTCAGCATCCTCAGAGCCTAACCCAGGGGCTGGCACAGAGAGGGGCTCAGGGTGTTTGTTGATTGAATAAAACGCATGCACTGAACATCTCTGCTGTGCAACACACACGGTTCCAAGGTGTGGACACAAGCTCCCCTAGTCAGACCATTTACAATGTCCAAGCATTTCCGCAGTCAAGCCTTGTACCCTTCGTTTCTCTCTCCCTCAAGGCGAGCCCCTCCCTTCCCCAAGAGCAAGAATCAATCTTCCCTCCTCTCTCCTGGAGTCTGCCCGGAGCTGAGTGTCCCAGGGCAGGGTTTGGGTCCCGTTTAGCCCCCGCAGGAATGTGAACTGAGTCAATGAGGAGATGCCTCCGCTGTCTTCGGAGGAAACGGATCAGGACACACAGGGGGCGCAGGGCTAATTCCTCGACTCATCCACAGGCACTGCTGTTCTGGGATTTGCAGAGGAAAGGGGCACAGAACGCGCTTCGGCGATAGGTTCCCGCTCTGCACCCGACCCTGGGGACGCCTCAGCACCACCTGGATCCGACAGGAGGCGCTGTTGATCGCTTCCTGTGCCCTGACGCTGCGATCCCGGGCAGCCCTGCAGCCCGGCAGCGCCCCCTGGTGGTCTCTGTCGCTCAGCCGGCGCCGGGAATCGCCGCCCATCCCAGGGCGGAGTGGGAGAGATTTATCCGCTCTGCACCACTCTAACCAACCCCTCCTGCGCAAGGCAGGGCTCAGGCTGTTTCCCTTTTCTCTTATTTCAAAAGGAATGTACATTTCTCTTAAAAAAAATACAGGGAAACAAAAAGAAAAAGCCCCCAGTCAAAACCACAATGCGGTATAGTTCACCCAGTGAAAATGGATATTATCAAACGAACAGAAAATAACAAATGCTGGCGAGGATGTGGAGAAAGGAGAACACTCTTACACTAAACCAATATTATCTCACATCCCTTCTGAGGGTCAAAGATAAGAGAGCAGCTCAGCTGAGTGGTTCTAGCTCGGGGTCTTTCATAAGGTTGCAATCAAGACATCAGCCAAGGCTCCAGTCACCTATTAATGAAAGACTGGCTAGGGCTGGAAGCCTCCAGCATGGCTCCCTCCATGGCTGTTGGCAGGAGGCCCCAGATCCTGGCCACGTGGACTCCCCCACAGGGCTGCTTGAGCATCCTCATTGCATGGCAGCTGGCTTCCCCCAGAGAGAGTAATCCGAGAGAACAGAACAGAAGCCACAATCTCTCTCTTTTATTTTTTTACCTAGCCAGGTACATGTATTACCTGTTTAAAATGATTAAATAATTTTTCAAAATAATTAATAAAAATTCCTCAGACCATGATTCAGTCTGGTCTAGTTAAGAAGTTTCCAAGCATTATCAACAGACTTCTTTCCTCAATGAAATTTCACAGGAAGCCCAATGTGACAACCCAAATAGAAGAGCAAGTGGCTCCAATGGGAGTGAGGCCTGGGGACCATCTGAGTGTCTCTCACTACTCAGCTTGCTAACTACCAACTTTTGGATTCAACCTTTTATTTGAGAAGGAATTCCTGACTTTCCAAAGTTGGAAATAATTGCTTTTATGAGATCTGAAATGGTAAAGGGACTATTCTCCCCTCCTCCTGGAGTCTTTTCTTCTCAATGTCCCTTTATTATGAAAATATTTTGTTTTAATCAAAAAGTAACAAACCTTCAAAGGAAGGAAGGAAGAATTAGTCATTTGGTTAGAACAGAAGTTACCAACCTATTCTCACTGTGCCCTTAAACCTGTATACCCAGAAGGTTTTGCAACCCGAAGACCTAAAACAAGCAGGGGGCTCCTCTCTCCCCATATCCCTTCACTCACCTCTCCTCTTCCCTCCCTCAACCCCTCCACCTAAGCCTAGTCAGGATTAGCTTCCAGAAGCCAGTATATGCAAGAGGGTCAGTCCTACCTCTCCGCCACAGGGAGCCATGATCCTGTGTTCTGGCAGGTACCTATGACTTGCAGCCGATGAGACCGGGGTCTTAATCCCAGACCTACCATTCACCAGCTGACTGAATCTGGACAAGTTACTTAACCTCTCTGAGCCTCAGTGTCTGCATCTGTGACTAACAAGTGGTGCTCTCTCCACTGCTGGGTTGTGTAAGGATAACGTATGTAAAACACTCAGCATGTAGGAGTCTGGGGCCTCTACTCCTTCCAGAACTGGCACCCCCCCAATTTAGGACTTTTCGATAAAAGCTGCTTTAGAAAGCAAAGGTCAAGCCCTGGCCCAGGTAGGGCCTCCTACCTCTCACAGTAATCTAAATCTTGAGACACTCACCCCTGACCCAGGTCTACCTGGAAAGGCCAAGGCCTCTATGGTGGGTCGGCAGGTCTGATTCATCCTGGATGAAAGTCTAGCATCATTTTTCAATACAGTGACCCAGGCCCCTAGAAAAAGGCGACCAGTGAATTCCAGTGACCTTTCAGATTTGCTGAGTAAAGGGGAAGGGGCTGGTAGTGTTCTCAC
>NW_012149541.1:1222679-1258729 GCF_000956105.1 Propithecus coquereli | reverse complement strand
CAGTCCAGGACTCTGGGCCCCAGATCACCCAGAGAGCAGACGTTCGGGGAAGTCCTGCCTCCCAGGCCACAGCCTCTCAGAGCTGCCACTCTGCTCCTCACTGCTTTTCAGAAGTTCCACATGCAGTGAGCATCCTGATCCACTGTTTCACAGATGCCCCGGGGGCACGAAAATCTGTTTTACCTTGAGGCTTTGGCATAAAAGATGCACCTTTTGAAACCACAGACATACAAATCGATGGAGACATTAATCACAGCCGGCATTAAACCAGCGTCCAACAGCAACTTCCCTACGTTAGAAGATTTCCAAGGAATAGCAGGGCGGAGGCCCTTGGCCACGACCAATAGAGGCAGGGCGCAGGGGTATTGTGACATGCTCTGAGGAAGGGCAGATTTCCCTTGGCCAACGGAGGCCCAAGCCCAGAGGGGCAAGGGAGCCTGGCCGGACATGAAGCAGTGGCCTGGGGCCCAGCCCCCCAGCGCCCCCCGGGAGAGGAAGGCTGAGGCGCAGCAACAGGCTCCGGCCCAGCCTCTCGTGGACCGTGGCCAGGTGCTGCTGGTAAGCGAGTACTGGACGCAGGATGAGTGCGGCATGACCCTGCAGGACTTTCTGGGGGACTCCCCGACCGATCAGCTCTCCGGACCCTCGCCCGGCCGAGCCATGAGCCGCCACACCAGCTCCAGCAACTGCGCCACGCGTCGGCCCAAGCGCTCAGGCGACGGCTCGGTGAACGGCGACGACTGCCCGGCGGCGAAGTTGCTACGCTTCACCGAGAAGACGCGACCCTCCGGGCGCGAGGCCGAGGACCCGCGCGAGGAGCCCGGGGCTCCGCCTGGGACCCCGGCACTCCCGGCGGCCGAGGACGCGGTGGCGGCGGGACGCGGGGCCCCGCGGCCGCCGCCGGCGCCGCCCGAGCGGGGCGCGCAGCTGCTGCTGGTGCTGTGCCGCGCGTCGGCGCTGAGCTCGCAGCTGCCGCGGCTGCAGCTGCTCCTGCAGCAGGTGCGCGCCCGGGGCCGCCGCCAGCCCGCCGCGCTCGTCGGGATCATCGTGCAGCCGCAGGGCCACGAGGAGGCCGAGGCGCGCAGCCGCATGGAGACCCTGCTCTGCAGCGTCTTCGCGCCGCACGGCCCCGTCGTGGAGGTGCATACGGCCGTGTTCTGCCCCGGCCGCCCCGAGGGCACCCTGGACGTCCAGCGCGCCGCCGGCCAAGCGCCCGGGGTGCCCCTAGTGGATCGGGAGACCCAGACCGATGGTGAGGGGCCTGAGGACTGGGGACTGGGAACCCCCGGCGGCCGTGGGCGCCGCGGGGAGGGAGGGACGCTCAAATACGGAATCCCGTCCCCTGACCCTGCTGCCCCCACTGAGTAGTGGACAAATCTCCAGCGCCCAGCCCCTCTCCTGGCGTCTCCAGGAGTTTTGGATAAGATTTTGGGTGGAGGTGAACTAAGTGTGCTCGCTGGGGCCATCTCAGCATCAGTGTTCCAAGTAATTTAATTCGGAGGGCTACACCTCCCACTCATTCACCCTACCCACCACTTGGGACATCGTTTCCCGCTACTTGGAATCACGCTTTTGTAAGGTATTGATTTGGGGTTTTGTAGGACCAGGGGCCCCCTTCCTCCTCTGCACATCCACTTATTCCTTGCTTGGTTCTCTAGTCTTCTTCAGGGAATAATAATCACAATAAAAGCATGCCTATTGCCGGCAAGGCACTCTTCTAAAGGCTGTTCACGTCTAATCCTCACAACAACCCTCTAAGGATGGTACTTTCTTAGAGTAGCCGGCCTCCTGCAGAATTCTTACTCACGACCTTTGGGATTCCTATCAGGGCACCCAGGCCTGTGGCTTCAGGGGGTTAATTTGTGGGTCTAAGCCCTCAGCAGCCGGCTCTTAAGTGAGCACCAAGTACTGTATCTTCTGTCGCCAAAAGCCCCTGCCAGCTCCACCCTTCCAGGGGCCACAGCAGGGACTGAGGAAGAGCTCTGGGAGGGGAGTCCGAAGCCTGGGGTACTCAAGCCTCTGCCACCCTCCAGCTAGTGACTAAAGCCAGTTGTCCTCTCTATGGACGTTTCCTTCCCATGAGACATGTGAGAGCGAAGGGCCATTGATGCCTAAGGTGCCATCCAGCTAGCTTCAGGACAAATGGTGACATGATTGTTCTGGGTGCCCAGGACACATCCCAAGGACAGGAACCATCAGTGGCTGTCTGGGTGGGGATTTTAACCAGGACCTTAGCCTGACTAACTTCAAATCCCATCAGACTCATTTTTCTCGCTCTCCTAACCAGTCTGCAATATCTTCGCATGGCTGGCACACATGGTCAGGAGAGCCCCTTGCCTATGATCTTCAGCTGAGGCCAGAAAAATCCCAGTCCATCTTTGAAACCAGCCCTTTAGTGGTGAAGCCTGGGAGTGCCTTGTCCCCATCACCCACACGCGCCTGCCTGCTCTCACAGCTTCCTGCTCTCCCTCCTCTCGCCTGCACCTTTGTTCACTTCGAGCAGCTTGCACTGAGCCCCTCTTCTGCACAGTGGCCCTCTGTGGTATCCACAGTCCGGGGGTCGGGGAATGAGAGAGAAAACAAGGACAGAAATAATTCTAACGCCATGCAGAATGTGATCAGTGTCATAAAAACAGGTGCTCTGGGGCTCAGAAAGGGAAAGATGGCTTCCAATTTAGGATCTCAAGAAAGGCTTTACTAAGAGATAGATGCACTTGTCCATGGGAAATGTTTCGATAAAGATGAGGGGTGGTGATGGAGGGGAAGGGTTTCCAAAAATGCAGGAACGTTAGGCCTATTCACAAGACTTCTGGTGCTCATGGTTGGCTAGAGCTGGACACAGGTAGCAGTGTGGTGGCAATTAAGCCTGGGGCAGTGAGCTGTGACCATATTATAGGGGAGTCAGGCTTCCGGGCTGGGAACTTGTGCTCAAGCCAAAGGAAGAGAGACCATGGAAGACATTCTAGCAAGGAGCCATTGCAGTGCCATTCTTCCTCATCCTTCTGGGACAACCTGTCATTGTCCCGTGAGTGCCCTCTCCCTGCTTCCTGGGACCACCCTTACTAAAGAACCCACACATATTTTTGCTGCTGCCATAGAAAAACTCCCCACTCCTCCCAAGGCCTGCCCTCTGTGTTTCCTCCATCTCTCTCCTGGGGAACAGAGAACTGTTCTCTGTGCTCTGTTTGGGTCCTTTGGGTGAAATGGAATGTTTCTTTCATTGCTATGGGAAATTCTACCTATATGTGTCTGCCCCTATCTGAGTCATTTAAACCAATGGTTCTCAACCAGGAGCAATTTGACACCCCACCCCACCCACAGGAGACATTTGGCAATGTCTGAGACATTTTGGGTTGTCATGGGGTAGGGGAAGCGCTAGTGGGTAGAGGCCAGGGATGACGGTAAAATTCCTGCAATACGCAGGACAGCCTCCCACAACAAAGAATCACCCAGCCCTAAATGTCAGTAGGGCTGAAGGTGAAAAACCCTAATTTAAACTAGGTTGAGGCCTTCAGTCAAAGTCCATTGGTACCTGAAAACTCAGTTAGGAGTCCGGGACCTGTCTGCTAAATCCCAACAGGGTTCCTGGCCCGGATTTCCAGTCTCTCTGATTCCAGCTGGGGTCCCCTCTTGGGACCCATTGTCTTGACTTCAGGGAATTGTAGACTCATCTGCTCCCCGCACCTCCTCATGCCAAAGTCAACCAAATACAACCCAACACGCTCAATCTGAGCTTCCCTTTAGTTCTAACCCTCCATGCCTTTGCTTGTTTGTTTGTTTTCTTCAATCTTCTCAGGGATTTTTTAATTCATTAACTTTAAAGCCTGTATAATTATCTGCCTCCCTATTGCCTTCTGGGATCATGAAAAGGTAGAACCCTGCTCTGGAATTTAGCCCTGCCAAAGTCCGCTGCGTGGCCTTGGAAAAGCAGCTCAACTTCTTCTGCAAAAAGATAATAGTTAAAGTCTTTTCAGGCTCTAGAAGCCCTAATATAGGTCCCGTCATTTCATGATTGGCCTTGTGTGGGGATTCCTGTGAGCCCTTTTTGTCTAGCTAGGTCTGCCCTAAACCTTATCCTGGGGCTTCAGGCTGCAGGTCATGGGTTCAGCAGTCACATACTCACCTAACACGGTGGAAGTAGAGTCTTCCAATCTGAACGCCTTTTATGTTGCAAAGTGTGAGGTTTAGATTGTCTTTCAAAAACACCTTTCCCCCTTCCATCCTAAAATGAAAATCACGTTAATTTAGAGAAAGGTTCGTGGTTCCCTGCTAGGCCCTAACAGTTTGGAGTTTGGGAGATGGTCAGTCTGTGGTTGCCAATGTAATGAGTTTGAGAAAATTTTAGTTTTCTGAACAGCTGTTATGTTTTCCAGGAAAATTCTCCAACAAATGCAAGGGTTCTTATAAAAGTAGGGATACCCCCTCCAGCTCCCCCCCACAGCGGGGGACGGAAGGCTTTGGGGGAAGGGGAAGGTTACTGTGAGATAGTAGAAGGCTCTGGGCCATGGAAAGTGAAGCCTTCAAAGAAGCTCCAAATCTTCAAGAGAGTTGCCTAAAACTCACAAAATGCATGATGAGGATAGATTTTTTTTTTCTTTTTTTGGTACGTGGAAACCAGTGACAGAACTGAGCATCACATCCTGGGTGTCTTAGAGCAAAACAGATAGCTCACATGACCTCAGGAACACACCAGCGGAGAGGTGCCTGAAGGTGGCGCTCCGGTCGCAGAATCGTGGGGTCTGGTTGTCACAGGCCCCGCAACCAGACACAACCAGGCACAACCAGGCCTGTGAGGGGCAGGGCAGCTGCGGCCCTATCTCTCTATCCCAGCAGCTTGGGAGGAGGGAGGACACCATGCTGGTGTCTACGGAGAAAACTGTCCCCGGAGCTTGCCATGGGAACCACCCTGGCTTCTATGACCTCACAGGAGGTGTGGGTGACTGTCCTCTGTGGGGCCAGGGGCCAGTCGGGGGCCGGAGCCAGACCCTGAGGCAGAGGGCAAACGGCTCCTGCAGGAGGGAGCGGGAGATTAGGCAGCTCCATGTAGGTCCACGTTTAGGTTGGGAGGCCCCACCATGAAGAAGGTCAAGAAGAAAAAGCCAGAGGCCCGACACCGCCGAGACTCGGCCTCCCAGCACTCCACCTCGCCGCATGCTGTCTCTGAGTCCTCCTCGCAGCAGCCCAGCACCGAGTCCTCCTCGCGGCAGCCCAGCCCTGAGTCCTCCTCGCAGCAGCCCAGCCCTGAGTCCACTCAACAGCAGCCCAGCCCTGAGTCCGCTCCTCAGCAGCCCAGCCTCGAAAGCACCCCCCAGCAGGCTGCACCCCAAGCCCTTCCAGCTACCAAAATCCACCACTCCTCTGGGGGCCTATCTCCTGCCGCTGACAAAAAAGCAGCCCCTCCCTCCAAGAAAACAAGGAAAACAGGTGGGCCGTCTTCTAGCTTGAGCAGTCCTAGCCTTCCTGCGGATGGAGTCCCAGGGGCACCCGAGAGGCCGGGTCTGATAGGAGAGTGGTGTAGAGTTAACATGTATTCTGGAACTGTGCTTGTGAAGTGTGAAGGTTTGTTTTTGTTTCTACCCAAGAGACCAGGATTCTTGGGTTTTGTCTTTTCCACCATCCTGGATCTCATTGAAGACAACCACACATATATATTGTAGTAATACTTGTTCATTAGAAGTCAGTAGTGCCTTGTGACTGCTAAAAATAAAAACCAAGGATGCATTAATAGAAGAATATGGTTTAGAACAAGGGAGGTGGTCATACTGCTTTACATCAGGCTATCCTGTGGGCTGTTAAAAGTTCCCTAAAAAATTAGTTCAAAGAAGATAGTCCGGGTTAAGGGGTCCAGTTAGGCAAGAACCATTTGGCTTATGACAATTGGTTGAGGGGCCTGGAGGGATATCTCTCTGTCAGGTAGAAGATGTGAGTAGACTTGTTCCGTGTTGTCCCCAGAGGTCTGACTGAGGGCCCATGGATAGGGTAGCCAGATAAAATACAGGATCCCCAGTTAAATTTTAATTTTAGATAAACAATTAATAATCGTTTAGTATGTGTGTCCCGGGTAGCCAGATAAAATACAGGATCCCCAGTTAAATTTTAATTTTAGATAGACAATTAATAATCGTTTAGTATGTGTGTCCCGGCACCCTGTATTTTTATTTGCTAAACTGGCAACCTTATCCATGGAAGACACTAGAAACAGACAGATTTCTGCTCAACATTAAAAACTTTCCAACAATTAGCTCTGTCTGAAAATGGAACGGCTGTTGGGAAAAGTGGTTCCCCATCTTCTTGGGAGCCAAACAGAGTCTGAATAAGCATTGGATTGTGTAGAGGGAATTCGAGCAAAGTTTAGGAAGTGGGCTGGTTTTTACTAATAGTGGTGATAGCTAACTTCTATCACTGAGCACTTACTGTGTACCCCGCATTCAGCTCGGCTGTCTGAGTTAATCTTCTCATTTGACAGTCCTACAAAGAAGGTTCCATTATCATCTCTGTTTTATAGATGGGAAAACTGAGGCTCATAGGAGTCAAACAGCTCACTCTTGAGTAGGCACAGGTGGCACTGAGAGAGGACTGACTGACTCCAGAGTCCTCATTCTTAACCACAGCACTGACCTTTCAATTCCAAGGGGCCTGGTGGTCTCCCCAAGAGGAAGAACATCCTTCTCTGAGTGTCTCCTGGATCTACTGTGAGCCAGTGTCCGTGGCTCTGTGTCCTCGAACAGGCCACATTCCCGGGGCCACAGCTTATCCCTCTGGGATGGAGTGGGTGTAAAATAGACGAGAGACGTGAGAGAGAGTGCTAAATCCAAGGTGTCGCCAGGCCAACGATCTTTGTGTGGCCCCAAATCAATACGTTCTTGACCTATGGTAATGATTTTGAGTGTTATATGTTGTATATATTGTGATCATCAGCCACTGAGACACGCATTTCTGGATTATGGTCTTCAGAACTGGTATCCATAGAAAGCAAAATTTTCCGTTCCCAAATCTTGTGATGAATGCACACAACTCACCAGGGAGAAGAGTTTGGCTTACGAAGAGGCAAAGCAAATAACGTCGATGGCTTGACAGTAGTTACAGTGGACACCCCACACTTCTTCCACAGAGTTTCTTCCGTTTGAGCCAGAAGGGGCAGGAATGTTGGAGATACAGGATGAGGAGATGTACTTCCTAAAATCCAAGTCTTTTTGTATGCAGAAAATATTGTAGCTCAAGAAAACACAAGTCTTCCACTAGGATGGCTATGATCAAAAGATGAGCACAAACAAGTGTTAAGGAGGATGCAGAGAGATTGGAGCCCCATGCACTGCTCATGGGAATGTAACATGGTGCAGCTGCCATGGAAACAGTCTGGCACGTCCTCAAAGGAACATGAAGTTACCATATGACCCAGCAATTCCACTCCCGGGTATACACCCAAGAGATTTAAAAATATACACCCACACTAAAACTTGGACACGAATGTTCGCAGCAGCATTCATAATAACCAAAAAGTGGAAACAACCCAAATTTCCATAGACTGATGAATGGATAAACAAAACAAATATGGTATGAAATACCACAATACAATGAATACAATGAAATACTATCTGGCAGTAAAAGGAGATGATGTACTGATTCATGCTGTGACACAGATGAAGCTTGAAAACGTTAGGCTAAGTGAAAGAAGCCAGTTCCCGAAACACTCCACATATTGTGTGATTCCATTTACATGAAACGTTCAGAATAGTGCAAATTTACTGCCACTGAGGGAGGGAGAAAAGGGAGGGACTGCTAATAGGGATGGGGTTTCTTTCTGGGGAGATGAAAATGTTCTGAGATTAGACAGTGGTGATGGTCACACAACTTTGTAAATACACTAAAAACCACTGAATACTCCAAAAGAGTGAATGTTATGGCCTGGGAATTATATTTTGATTTATTGTGTCTTGATTTATTATAAAAATGTTTTTTAAACTAAAAATAGGAAAAAGATAAGTCTTGCCTTTAGAATCCTCTCTTTCCCCATCCCAGGAAAATTATGTGTCATGGGCAGATCTAAGCAGGAAGTGTGTTGAGTCTGCGGAGTTGACCATGGGCTTCATGAGCTTAGGGTTGGAAGAATGCGAAACTCCGTCAAGAAGCTGAGTAGGAAATATTAACAGGAAGGATATCCAGCCTGAAATTCTCTTGCCCAACAACACAGGGTGCCTTCTCTGAGTTCTGCTGGGATCCATACCAGAGGAGGACAGAAATGGGAGATAGGTTTGGGAAAGTATTTCCAGCACTGTAAACCACAGCAGTGGTTGTCTTCTGGGGGGATCGACACACCCTAGATAAATGGAACATGGCCACCCCAATTCCAGGAATCTCAACGCAGCCTCTCATGGGGTGAGCAGTCACCCGCATGTATGACTTTCTACAAATTCCGTGGCAAGAGTTTTCACTGAATTAAAAGTTAAAAGTCCCGAGTTGAAGTCCACTTCTGCAATCTACTCATTACAGGGGCACGTCCCTTATATTCTTTGAGCCTCAGTTTCCTTATTTGTAAAACGAGACTAACAATATTCCATTTCACAGGATTGTTGTGACAATTAAATAAGATGGATAATGACGTAAATAAAGTACAGAGCACCGACAGGTGTAAGCTATTACATTGCTATTACAATTGTCATTATCAGTATTATTATTATTCCTAGGTAGCACCAGTGTATAGAACAGCCATTTTCCCATGCAGTTAATTTTCTCTTCCATTTGGTAAGAGAGCATTTTGCAGAAGAACTGCCTTCCTTGGGTGGTTCTGTCCCGAATCTTTGATGATGCCTTTAGAAAGTCTAGGGCTTCCCCTGGTGATCCTGCAGCTGCCACATGAGCAGCGTGGCTGTTGGTGGAGCCTTCTGGGACTGTGTTCCAGGCTGTCCTCAGCCTCCTCAGGCAGGTGCATCCTCATCTCTCTCCTTCTCTGTCCCCCAGGGTCTCAGGTGCATGAGGGCCCGCATTCCTGCTCCTGTGCCACGTGTCCCGGCAGCAACGCTTGCTGGCGTCGTCTGGGGCTATGCCATAGCCGCATCTTCGATGTCCTTCTGCCTCGGGACTGGCAGATCGTGCCAGGGAGAGGACTCCCAAGCCTCCTCACCTTCTACAGGTTCCGATTGGAGGGAGCTGGAGCCTCAGAGCACACAGTTCCCAGGGCCCGGCTCTCTCCCCAGACCTCATTAGCAATCGTGTGTAACCCCCCTCCTCTTGGGAAGGGAAGGCCTACAGGAAAGCCCTCCCTCTGAGTTACCACTTCCTGCGTTTGGCAGGCAGGGCCCTTTCCGACTGGCCCCACCCCAGGGTGCCCACCTGCACGGAGAGCTGCCCGTTTGCAATTCCATACTGGGAATTGCTTCTTTAGAGATTTCATTTTTCTCTTCTCCAGAGGCACCCTCCCCTCGTGAGAGCACACTCTCCACAGCCCTTATAAATTCTGTGTCGCTCCGGAGCTTTGTGATTAAACACTCTGCTTTGGCTTTTCACCTCCTTGGCCCCCTCCGTGCCCATACCACAGGCAGGGGCTCTAGGTTCTTGACCTGCATGTGAATTTCCCCCAGAATCTAGTGATAGAAACTGATTGTAACTCACACGCCCCATCCACACAATAGCACGACCTCAGCCCTCTTCCTAGTGCTGTCAGGCTCTTTCTGGGAGTCCCCACAGGGGACAGGTGTCACCAGGTTGGTCTATCAGTGGCAGCCCCCAAGGCATCACCCACGGTATCTGCCCTTCTTTTCTCTTCTACAAAGCCAGGAGAAATGTCATAGCTGCTGCTCTCCCTCAGGGAAGACCCTGTCCACGTCAGGGGAACAGACTGAAGATGTTACAGTTCTTCAGTGCATGCGCTGGGAGGGGGCCTCACCCACGCACCTCGGGGGCCAACAGATCTCCAGGAAGAGGCCCTTCCCTTTGGGGACTCGCACCCCTAGCCCTGGAGCAGAGCCCACCCACCCCCATCCTGTTCCTTTTCCCAGCCCCTCCCTAAACCAGTCCCCTCCCCTGTCTGTATTGAAAAACTTCATCTCTCCTACATCTGAAAAGAAGCCAACACACATGGGCTGTGTGGGGAGAACATGCCTGGAGCCAAAATATACTCAACCACCTACTAAGTTCCCTCAAGGGAGGGCCTGCCTGCCACACGCTTCATGCTTCCATCCTTCCGCTGCCAGATCGTGCCAGGGGCTCATAGTGTAAAACCGACAAGTGTTACTGCGGGAAACCTACTCTGCCTGGGATACCAGGCACTATGAGGAAAACCAGAACAGAAAACTTTGCCCTTAAAACGTGTACAGTCTGCAGGGTAGGCTAGGATACGTGCCTTTAGAAACTCAGGTGCAAGATGGAAAGTGCTCTGAAGTGTCCTATAGGAGAGGCTCCGCGAGTTTCAGAACAAGAGAGTGCTTGCTTCTGAACGGGGGTCCAGGTGGACGTTGTGGTATCAACAGCATATGAGCCGAGTCCAGAAGGATCTCGGGATCCTCTACGGCTTCAAATGCAAAGGGAGAGCCTTCTAGGGGAAGGGAAAGGCAGAAGCAAGGCTCAGAATTAGGAAAGCGAAGGGAGAGGGGCGGATAAAACCTGTAGTCTTAATACTGTTCGAAGTCTAGCACCTGCATCCATCATCTTTGCATTTCTCAATGGAGTGCAGTGTTGGCTCCTGGCTTTAAATACACATTCACATTAAATAAGAATTCCTACTTTTGTAGTATTTCTATCAAAATGAATATTGCATGTTTGAATGCCTTCCTCATAATTATTAACATAATCATCCATTTTCCTTGCCTTTGTATTGGGTGTAATACGTTAATATTATTTCCTGAGGCTGCTTATCTCTAAAATGGAGTGAAATGATAGAACCTACCTTACAGGGTTGTTGCGAGGCTTGAGGAAGACACTGGGTGTGAGGTGCTTAGCGCGAGGCCTGGCACGGCGGCCTCGACCGCCTTCCTAACCTGTTCCCCTCTGAGTGTCCAGGGCCGCTGGCACCCCAGGCCGGCTCATCCTCAGATCCTGGGCAGCCCTGTGGTAGGGATTTGTGGGGGGGATTAAGTGTTCCCCTGAGAGGAAGACGGATAGTGGGGAGATGGGCAATTCCCGCAACGCCACAGGGACCAGCGATTTCCGCTTTCTCCTGCCTGTCGTCAGGCTCTAAAAGCCTGGCTTCCCGTGACTCCGCTTTCTGCTTTGCTCTACAGAAAACCTACAAGAAAACTCTCCAGTTCTCGTAACTCGCGTCCTCCAAGCTCTCGGGGCTGTTGCTGTGGCTCTAGGGGCCCTGGGAGCTGCCTACTACATCACTGAGACCTCGTGAGCAATGCCCCAGGCCCCCGGTCCGGCAGGTGCGTGGAACCCTGGTCCTTCTCTGAATAGAGGTGGCCTTTGCTGGTGGGCCAAGCTTCCGGCCTCTCAAGGAAAGCTTGAGAGCTGAGCGTCTCATTCCTGGCCTCAGTGTTGGCTGGCATGGCTCTCACAGGTGACCCTGGGTGCTCTAAGACAGAGCCTGTGCCCTCCTGGTTCCGAAGAGGTTTCCCCACATGCCCTGCTGCTTTCATCGAATTGTCGCTGCAGTGACTACTTGCAAACCAGTGTCGGGTTCAACACTAACTGGCATTGAGTGCTTGAGATGTGTTTGAACCAGCAGGCCCTGGCTTCTTCCAGACCTGCCTCTGCCAGAGCCCAGGCTGTGGTGTCATCTCCTCGTGTCATTTGACTGACACCGTGGGGCTAAGGGTCTGATTAAAGCCCTGAAGTTTCTGTGGTTATTAGGAACAAAGGGGGTTGAGTTATCACGACTAGATTAGACCAGTCTAGATCTACCTCCAGGCCTGGGGCTGGGGTTGTGTCCCTCCAGCTGGGCAAAGCCGGGGGTGGGCATCCAAACCAGCCGGGCTCCTGCCAGCAAGGAGGAAGTGAGATGGGTGGATGTTTTGGTGGGGACGAGGGGTAGGAGGGGAGCCAGTGGCTACAATAGGAAAGAGTGGTTCTAGAAGGCAATATAGCCGTTCCTGGGATGGACTTGAATGGGCAGGGCTTGCTGGCTTGGAGGCCAGGGAAGTGCTTTAGCCAGTGAAAGCTGCCCTGAAACGAGCGTGAGAGTCAGTGTGGGGTGGCACAGGGCGCACTGCAGGGGTACACGGGACCCTCCTGACCTCTGTAGGCTCCGCTCTCAGTCACTGTGGAAGGGAAATCTGTCCTTCTCTGTCTGGAGATTAAAGAAGCATCTGACGACAGTGGCAAAGCTGTCTCTTTAGGGAAAGATGCTTCTAGAATTTTCTTTCCTAAAGCTTGGGGAACCTCCCCCTCGACTGATAAGAAGGCACTAACAGCAAAGGGCTTCTTTCCCACCCCTTTTGGGCACCGAATGTGGTCAAACTCCCCACCACAGCCTGGCTTTGGGGAGGGAGGCTCCACCGTATCCACAGGGCCCCCGGGGAAGGACAAGAAACAGGGAAGGCGCTCGCCCCTGGCTGAGCCGAGGACGAGCAGGTACGTGCGGGCGCTGTGCAAAGGGTGTCACTGCCTGGGGCGTTTGGCCGAAAGGGAGAGTGGACATGAAGAGTGGAAGAAACGTGAATCCTAAATAATTTACTTTTCCACTGAAGGATCTTAGCTGCTGAGCCCTCACCGTGAGGTTGTAAAACTGAAAAGCCACCAGAGTTCCAGGTCACAGAACTCCGTGTCTATGCTAATGGCTCTGTCCTTGTATTTTTACAGGTCCGGTTTCCATCAAAGGATCTCACTTGTCACCAAAATAAAAAAAAAAGAAAAGAAAAAAAAGAATCCTGTTTCTCTATTGTGTTTCGCTCAGAGATGTAAAAGTTGGCCTTGGCAAATGGGTGGAGAGGTACGTGTGGGGCCTTGGTGACTTTTTGAGCCACAGGTCAATCGGAATGGGAGCCAGTTGTTCCTGCTTAGGGCCAGAGAACCAAGGTGGAACAACTTTCTGTGCACACACCCACAGAACAAATGATTGGTGTTAGATTTTCCCACTGTAAAAGAAGGAATTACAAAGCCCAATTCAATACCTAACACCAGTCTGCACTTGGGCCCGGTGGTGATCCCAGTCAGTGAGAACAGGAGAAATGTGCCAGCTCTCTGCACCTTGGAGGACACAGGCCTGTGCCCAGGGGCACTCTGTCTCTAGGAAATGGCTTCTTTTACTGTCTTTTAGGCCTGCCCTGCAGCCTCTTGGTTAGTCCTGGTGATTTGGCTACACCCAGCAGGTGCCTGCTGCGTTTCTACCTCTAGCTCTTGAGCAGCAGCGGAGAAATCCAGGTGATCCCAGCAAACATCAGTAGGGGAGAGGGGTGTCCCTCAGGGAGGGAGGACAGTCAGTACTGCTGTAGTGGCCACTGAGGGGACCAAAGCCCGATCCTGCTGAGGCCACCCTGAGAGATGGTAGAACTCACACCTCATGGCAAAGTAATCCCTCCCGAGGGAGGGAGCAAGCTGGGGTGTTTATAGCCTGTCTGTCTGTGCAGGAGGGCTGCGGGGAGGGAGGAGGCTAATTCCCAGGGCTTTTGTCCCCCCTCTGGGGAGGAAGCCCTTCACCCCTCACAAAGAAATGTAGATGTGATGCTGGGCGTCGCTGGCCCTGGAGCAGTGACTGCTCTGAATGCCTGTAAGAGGTCCACATACCCATACCCAGGTGACCTGCTGTGCCTCTAAGAACTGGTCAGTCTGGGACAGCAGGACAGCCTGTGGGGAGGCAGGGAGCCAGCCTACCTATCACCACCTCCCAATCCCAGGGTTTCCTTTCCTGAACAGATGCCGGTGGATTAGGAGGGGTACCCCGAGACTGACAGGAACCCTCTCCAGGCAGCCAGCCTCCTGAAGAAGAATGCTGCCTTCCAGGCTCTGCGGGGGGGCCATCTCATGGTCCTGTCCTGCGTATCAGGATGTAGGCGTCTGTAGACAACAGGCTGGAGGGGACCAAGGGCCTCATGGCTGCTGCTTCGGGGCAGCCTGGCTCCTCTGGAATGAAGACTCTTACCTCCTTTCTCTGGTGTATTGAAGTCTCTTCTTGTTGTAAATATTGGACAACCTAATCTGAAATTAAGCAAAATGAGAATGTATTGGCCCCTATAAAAGTCAAGAGAGGGTTCCGGTTCAGATGTGTTTTGCTCCAGGGCACAGACCACGTCCCCAGGACCCCATTGCTCTCTCTGCTTTTGCAGAGTTGGTCCCCTTCTAGCTGCAGCAGCAACAGCCTCCCAGCTTTCTAAGGTCACGTCTAGCAGCGAAGGTGAGCCGGCCTGTGTCCCAGCATCACGGCTCTGCTTAGGTCCCGTGTCGCTCCTGGAACCCTGCACTGACTGGCCAGGCGAGAGCTGTGTAGCCTCCTTTGGAACTTGAGGGTAAACTCGACGGCAAGTATGAGGGCTGAGAGAGGGAAAGGAATGGTTTCCAAACAGCCGTGTGGGTAACTTGCTACCAAAAGAACAGGGAATGGATGCAGGGCAGCTAAGAATAGCACACGCCCACTCCAGTTGGGTCTGGGCTGCAACCAGGACCCTGTGCTCGCCCTCTGCTCCCCCCGCCCACCAGCACCAGCACGTGGCCAGGGGAGAGAATGCACAGCTGCCCTGACCGCAGACCCTGGCTGTGGTGACTTGGGCAGTGCTGCCCTCCCAGCCCCAGGGAAATGTGTGGGGCAGTGCTGGTTGTCACAGTGACTGGGGGATGCTCCGGGCCATTATTGCGGAAGGCCAAGAATGCAACGGACAGGACAGTCCACACAACAAAGAATTATCCCACCCAAAATGCCGATCGCACCTTCCGTGACAATACTGCCACTGGGGCTTGGCCGTGGGCACTGTATTGCCCTGGCCTTGCACTGGGGCCCACGTTACCTGTCATGGACCATAGCGATCGCTCTCAAAGAGCAGAAACTGTGTGTGCCAAATGGGCACATGCCAGGGCGCCCATCTGCATCCGGCCGTGCGCAGTTCTCTTGGCATGTCTGCTTCTCCCCTCTGTTGTTAGGTCCTGAAGGCGGGGACCAGGTCTTTTTCCTCTCTCAAGTCCTTCCCAGCACATCACAGGCTCTCATAAATTAATAGGCCTGTCGTCATCGGGGGCCACCGTGGGATAAGTTGAGATATGTGTTAGGCCATTGCATTCAGAGTGGTTTATAAATGTGCAGTGGATAGGAGGATTTTAGTTACAGCTAATTTCAAGGCGCTCTTGAGAGGGAAGTTTGGAGCTAACAAGAAGAGCGACCAGGTATATTTCTGCACACAGTGCAATAGCGAAGACTGCTGTGGCTGCGAGTTTGGGGCCAGTCTAGCTGAGGCTGGGCCTGCGAGTCTAGCATCTTCACCGGCCTGGGCTCAGACCCTGCCACGAATATGATCTTAACACGATAGGCTGGTTATTCTTGAGGAAGTCAGGTCTGTCCCATTGCAGCGATCCATCCAAGGGTGGGAGAGGAACTTGGGAAGGAGGTACAAGAAGCAAAGGGCAGAACCAAGACCAGGAAGCCCATCCTCCAGCAGTTGCCCACCTGGCCCCTCCAGCTCACTCTGCCGGGACACAGGACAAGCTGAAAGGTCCTGGGCCTTTAAGATACACCTCTGGTCTCCATCCTGCCCAGCCCCACCCTCAGAGGACAACCATCTTCCCAGTGGCTGTGAAGCCTGGCGCCCAGGCCATCCTTGAGTTACAGGTGGAGTAACTGAGTGACCAGGATCCAGGCAAACAAACCGCCAGGCAAGCCAGTCCCAAGACTCAGGGGAACACCTGCCGTGCAGCCTCTCCTGCCCAGGCCCAGGCTTGGTGCCATGTTGGGGTTAAGCAGGACAGGAAACCAGGCCCACAGCCACCACCAACCCATCAGAGGGAGGACAGCTCTTAATGTTCCTGTTACAGGCTCTGCCTTCACCAGGAGACTGGGGAAGACCCTCTGTCCCCATGCAGCTCCTCCCCTGTAAATGCAGGGACAGCATGTACATTATCACACCTCACACAGCCAGTCACAGGAGGTCAGAGCAGGGATCTGAACTGGCAAAGTGCCCTTGCCAGCGTCCCAGGATGCATTCCTGCCAAAGCCAGAAGGAACCAAGCCGCGAGCTGGCAAAAGACCAGGACTGAGGAGCCTGGAGGCGCCTCCCTGCTGGAGTGCAGAGCAGCGCCCGCTGCCAAGGAGGAAAGTGTCCGGGGAAGAGGGCTGGGCTGCCCGGCCGCAGGGCTGAAGCAGGAGAGCCAGGCTGGGACTCCTCCAGGAGGGGCTTGGAGGTTGAGAGTTAAAAAGAAGAGGTCTATCCAAGTCTGGGGTGACTGATCTCAGTTAAAGAGTCCATAAAAGAGGTGAGTGGAAAAGCCCATGTGCCTTCCATTGGACTCGGGGTGAAGGGTCTGGCTTGACCAGCTCCAGGAAGAAGCCGGACCCTTGGGACCGTATTCTCCTTTAAACCTTTCTCCCCCTCTCTGCACTTCCTCTGCTCTCCTCTTGCCGGCCACCGCCGACCGTCTTGAGTGAACTGCCCACACCATGTTCTGGGGAATCTGATTATACTGACGACATTGGTGTTTGGATTGCAGTCTGCTGCAGGATGGCATCCAGGTTTAGTTGTTGTATCTCACGGTGCTCAAGTCTGTGAGTACGGTAGCAGGTGCTTTCGATGCAGTGATACGCCGACTTCAAGGAGGTGGGGTGTATGGGAGATTCCCCAGGCTGCAGTTGTGAAAAGGGAGCTGGGCTCCCAGCAGGCACCTAGTGTCACTATATATTTATTTGCCTTCCCACAACTGGCACCCCTAGAAGCTCAGTCCTTTCCCTTTGTCTTGTCACTTCTCTACAAAATCATTGTCCCTTGCTAAAGTGCTATACGAGCCCAAGTTCTAGACATCTCTTTTGACTTACTCTTCACTGAGTGCTCCCATGTGTATGTGCGTGCGATGCACACATTCACAAACTTCTGTTTTCCTTTATAAATCTGTCTTTTGTCAGCCTAATTGGCAGGGCACAGCCAATGAACCAAAGGTGGGTAGAGGAAAAAAGACCTCTTTGTTATGGTCTGAATGTTTGTGTCTCCCTGAAATTCATACAGTGAAACCTAATCCTCAATGTAATAGTATTAGAAAGTTGGGCGTTTGGAAGGTAATTAGGTCACATGAGAGCACAGCCCTCACAAATGGAATTAGAGCCCTTATGAAAGTGGTCCCCAGAGAGTTTGACGGCCCCTTTCACCATGGGAGGACACAGCGAGAAGGCACCATCCATGGACCAGAGGGTGAGCCCTCACCAGACACCAGTCTGCTGGCCCCTTCATCTCGGACTCCCCAGAGTCCGGAGCTGTGAGCAATAAATGTCTGTTGTTTATAATCTACCCAGTTTCTGGCACTTTTGTTATAGCAGCCTGAATAGACTAAGACACTCTCTTACGCTACTTTTATGCATTTTTGAAATTTTCCATAAGAAAGTGTTGTTAAAATCCTCTACTTCTTCCCCATCTCACTAAGAGCAAAAGCCAGGTCCTTGCGAGGCCCCCTCCTCTCCCACCCACTCTGCTCCCACTATAGAGGCTGTTTCTCATCCATGCTGAAACTGCAAACCCTCACTCACTCACTTATATCCCCCACAGCACTGAGAACCTTCTAATGTACTGCGAAATTGACTTATTATTTTATGGTGGTTATTGCCTGTCTTCCTCCACTAGCCTGTAAGCTCTATGGGACAGGGATCTCTTTATTTTGTTGTTCAGGAATGTATCACCAGCTCCTAGAACAGTGCCTGGCATATAGAAAGAGGTCAATAATATTTTGCATGGATTGAAAGGAAGGAAGGGTGGGAGGGATGGAGGAAAGAAGAGTGAGAAAGAGAGAGAGTAGGGTATAGTGTAACACTTTTCCAGGGGAAGGAGGCCGTATATGGAGTCATGTTTTTTATTCTACTGGCATTTTATTTGAGCTAATTTGCTGTCCATTTTATTACCTTGTTTGGCAAGTTCATATCAGACATAAAATCAAGGGTAATTTCTTGGTCTAGGCTATCGGCTGATCTCAGAATAAACTCACCTGCAGTGATGTCCCATGCACGTCGGTGGCTTCGAGGGGCATCCTTAGGGGAGCTGAAGTTGCACATCTGGACCTCTCAGCTCTGTGATCCCAGGTGCACACACTGGGATCAGCCCCAAGATTGGGACAGTGACCTCATGGAGTCCCAGGGCTCCTCTGATACTCGGCTGGTCTTTGTCCTTCCAAGAAGACACCCTGGACAGGCTGACCATAGGCCACAGGGAGGACAAATGCGTGTGGAGTGGGGGGAGTGGGGGAGGGGTGTTGGGTAAGCCAAGGACCCTGAGTAGGCTCCTGAACTGGGTGCCAAAGCCTTTGGCAAACACTCAGCAGGTCAGGTGTTAGAATGCCCCTCCTTCTCCAGGCTCTCTCCCCACCTCCTCGGAGCAAAGGTGATCTAGGTGTGGGGCCAAAGGGCGTGCTAACAACCTGCACAGGCACAGGCGAGTCCCTGAGTGTGGGGCTGAGCCTGTGTAAACACCCAGCAGCCAGGCTCCACCCACCGAGCCCAGCGGCCCAGCCTGTTCCTCCCCACAGGGTCACGTCCTTGAGGCAAGAGCAAGCCATGGAGGGCCTGGAACAAAGGGCCTTGGGAGTGGGAATCAGGCCACATGCTTACCTCACACAAACCAGCTCTCTGGAAACCTCCAGGGGAGAAGTGACACAACAAACTCCCCCCAGAATCTCAGGGGCTCCTGGCAAGGGCAGCCCCACCTCCTCAGCCTGCAGCTGCTGGGGTACACAATGCGCCTCCTTTCCTTTCTCCCCGGTGCTATTCACTGGGAGTGGCGGCCACAGAAAGCCCCATTCACAAGCTCCGTCCTTGGCACGCTACAGAAAGCTTTCTGAAAATGCAAATTTCTCAGAAGCGGACTCTTCTTTTGAAATACTTGAAAGTTGCATATTCCCACTGAGAACTGTAAAGCAGACCTCCATTTCCTTGGGCAGGCGCCTCCTTAAAAATGCTATTTGCCTTTAAAGGAAGCAGAACTTCCAGCTGTGAAGTCAGACTTGACAAGGTGGGAGCCTCACCCTTTGAGGACGTGCAGGTGTGAAGCCCCCAGCTTGCCGTCTGTGGCCATCCCCACCTCGGCCTTGCCTCCTCCACTCTCTCACCCAGTGCTAGCCCACATTAGTCCTGGGTGACTGGGGACTCACAAGACAAGACTTGTTGCCACCAGAAGCTCAAAACTCCAGTGAGCTGGACAAGCCTCTGAGTGAGCCGGCTCCCCCTCCCCCAGCCTCCAGACCCTGGGCCTGCCTGTTCCTGTCACCCCTTAGAACCAGGAGAGAATGCAAGCAGCCCTGGCCCAAATCATTTTAAACATAATACCTGTCTCTCAAGTTTAATTTAATTTGCAAAAAGAACCATCTACAAGTCGATCTGTTTCCCCTCATCCATTCATTCTGCCAAGTATCTATTCATCCTCCCTGGTAACCATTTATTGCCTCTCAGCAGAATTACCTATATCCCTGATCCCCTCCTCCCCTCTAAAATGAGGATATATAAACCTCACCGGGGTGTTGGGTAATCACTCTGTGATTTTCCCCCATGCACATGGTAAATAAATTTTAATCTCTGTCTCTTTTAAATCTGTCTTATTGTGAGGTGATCTTTCAGCAAACCTTCTAGGGGTGAGGGGGAAGTTTTCCTCTCCCCCCTACCATGATAGTATGGACAGCTGTGTAGAAATACCATTGGACAAGAAGGGTATGACCTAATGCTAATAGACCCAGCAAGGCCTGTCTGTCTAGATTCTTCTTGGCCTCTCTGAGCAGCTTTCCTTCCTTCTGGGTAGAGGGCAGGGACCTCTCTGCAATGGGGGTCTTATGACCTACAGTCAAACAGCGTAGGTCAGATGATTTCTTTATGGTCAGTTTTTACACAGAATAATTTTAGGTTTTATGGCCGGCTTTTGGGAAAAGGGGTTCTGGCTTTTATGATCCGTCTTGGGGAAGAGGGATTTTTGTGTCTGTGGCTAGCCTCAGGGGAGAATGGGACTGAGAGGCAGGAGGGCAGGAGAAGGTCAGAGAAACACTTTTGCTTCTGAGGTTGCTTTTGAGGCCGTCATCCTGGGTAGAGTTTTCTGAGCCCCAACACTGCCAGCAGCACCCATGGCTACAATGGTCCTTGTCCACATCCAGAGAGTGCCCACAAACCTGCAAATTTCCCAGCATTCCAAGCAAGAGTCCTATGATTCACTCTAATCAGACCAACTTAGGTCACAGGACCACCAATGAGTGGGACCAGGGGACTGGAATGTGGTGACTGGCTTAGGCCACCCAGGACCCACCTAGGGCCCACCTGTGCGTTGGGGTTGGGTTGAAGTGAATCAGCTGCAGGAGAAAAGACAGAATATCTGAATGAAGATTAGGTTATTTTAGTAAGGAAGTATGGGAAACCAAGATATGCCACTCCAAAATATACTTCTTAGGCATAGTTCGAGATGGACTTCACAGGGGTATTGGGTAATCACTCTGTGATTTGTTTGTCTTACGGAAAAGAAGACAAACTCTGTAAAATGATTTAAGGAGGTCTATTCTGAGGACCATGACCCAGAGCCATGTCCAAGAAGTCTTGAGCAAGTGGATTTACTGTGGCTGGGTTACAGTTTGGTTTTATACATTTTAGGGAGACAGGGATTACAGGTAAAGTCATAAATCAATACATGGAAACCAATCATACATTGGTTTGGCCTGAAAAAGTGGGACATCTCAAAGCGGGGGATTACAAGTCATAGGTGGATTTAGGGATTCTTTAGTTGACAATTGGCTGAAAGAGTTAGGCTTTTTTCAAAGACCAGGAACCAAAAGAAAGGAATGTTTGAGTTAAGATAAGGGTCTTCTATCCTTCATGTGATGCTGTACCGGAATCAGGTCAGAAAGTAAACCACATCATAAAAACCTGTTTACTGAGATTTTATCATTTGTAGGCATGACTCACCAGGCCCCCTTAGAAAGGAATTTTTTGGGCGAAGAAAAGGATCAGGGTTTAGTCCTCACCAAAGAGTCACATTTTGGGGTGAAATTTTCTGAGCTCCTTCATCTGTCATGGGAATCCTCAATTGTAGCCAAGTCAGACAGAAATGTGGGTAACTGGGGGACCCACTACTTGAGAGTGGTGTCTGAAATGCGGGGGCAGTCTTTTGGGACTGAGCCCTTAACCTGCATGATCTGATGCTAACTGGGTTTGTTAGGGCCAGCATTGAATTGGATCATTGGACACCCAGTTGGTGTTCACAGAGAACTGGAGAATTTCATGGTGTGGAAAATCTACATATTTGTCATCAGAAGTGTTGTGAGTAGAGAGCATGGTTTTTCCTTTTACTGCCATTGAGATAAGTCTTCCTAAATGTTTTTTTATTTCAACCAAATGTTTGCTAAATATTGAACAGCGGTGAGTTCGAGGTTGTGGCTCTGATCCAACCAGGATACAGAATATTCCTCGTTGCTGGTTAAGTGTAAATCCCAATGTTTGAACAGGCAGCTGAGCAGGGTTAACAACCTCTTCTGAAAGTCAAGTGGCCTGAAGAGAGGCCACCAGAACTCCCCACAGAGGAGGGCCAAGCAGGACCCAGGCAGGCCACTTCAGTTTCTCTCTCACACACAAGTGACTGAGGCCCCCAATTTATTTTTTCTTTTTCTTTCTTTTCTTTTTTTTTTTTTTTAGAGACAGGATCTTGCTCTGTCACCCAGGCTGGAGCACAGTGATGTGATCATAGCTCACTGAAACGTTGAACTCCTGGGCTAAAGCAATCCTCCTGCCTCAGCCTTCCAAGTAGTCGGGACTATAGGCCCGCACCACCATGCCCTGCTAATTTTTTAAATCCTTTGTAGAGACAGGGTCTTGCTATGTTGCCCATGCTGGTCTTGAACTCCTGGGCTTAAGTGATCCTCCCACGTCAGTCTCCCTAAGTGCTGGGATTACAGGTGTGAGCCACTGTACCTGGCCAAGCCCCCAAATTCTTATGCTAGTGTTCCTAATCTTTTCAGGTTCAAGAACTGAACCAGTTTTTAATGCCCTGCCATGCATGTATTATAATAACAATTGTATAGTTGGAATTTGTTGATTTAAAAATATACAAAATGGCAGCCTCTTTTCTTAAAATTACACATGTAATAAATGCTCATTGTAGAAAACCCAACCACACAGATAAAGGTAAAAATCATCAGCATTTTGGTTTCCTTTTGTCCAGATAGATACCATCATATTGGAGTGAGGGGGCCTTTAGAGCAGGTGGGAGGCAAGGCTCTAATTCTCCCTATGGAACCAATGGGCAATCAAATGTTCTCTCTCCCAGTTTCCCTATAACTGGTACACAGTTATATGACCTGAGCTTAGCCAATTAGATGCTCCTGCCAAGGACTTTGAATTGTTAAGGAGTGATGCAAAGGCCCTGTGGTCAACCAGAGATTATTCACAATGACTGTAGCAGAGTTGAGAGTCCAACAGTACAACCCTGAGGGGCCAACAGTATTGATACCAGGGCCAACATCTCAGCAGACTGTTCCTGGTCTCCTTGATTTCAGTGGAAGATTCCAGAGTGGCAGAGTGACTTCTCACATGTGTCCCTTGAATTAAATGGAGGCTGGACCCCCCCCCCATGATAAAAGACCACATGATAAAATCAAAAGTATATTTTCTTTGTTTTATTCGTGCCTTTCCCACAGGGGCTCTGGCCATGGACCAGGGAAATTGCAGTGGGGAAAGGGATGAACCAGATCTTTCAGGGACTTTGGGACACTACCTCTAAACTAACGCAGATCCCTGGGGAACCAGAACACTACCGAGTCAGGTGATTGATTTGACTGGATTCCAGTTTATGGTAGGACTGGTGGAATCCTGAACAAACCACTTCTCCAGGGCCTTGGTGTAGAGTTGGAATAGATACCCTAAGCTACTGGCGAATCCCCACGTTGGCTCTGTGACCCAAAAAGTAAGAGCTGCTATGACAGGGAGGGCAAAGGAAAAGCCGTTGAAAAATAGCAAATCTAGAGGAGAATTGTATCCCCGGTGGGAACATAGGTGTCAGTATCACTGTGAACGAGTCAAAGGATGCATGTGTGTGTGTTTGTGCGTGCACACGTGTGTGGAAGGGGTGGGTGATTCCTCTCCCAGCCCTATATCACTCCCCAGTCTCCGGCCAGCGCAGAAGAAGGGTGGGTCTTGGAGCGAGTGGACAGCAGCACATCGTCTCCATCTTCCTAGTGGGCTCTGTGCCGGATGGACCTTGGCCACCTCCCCATCCTGCAGGACACCATGCTGGTCCACTGCACTGCGGACGTCATGCCTAGATGCTCCAGCAGGGCACATATTACTCCAGCAGTCTCTGACAGCTTTTAATAGAAAGAAAGTGAATGGGTAGATTAACTACTCAGTGTTTTATACAAATAGATTGGACAAGGGCTATGCTCTTAAAAACAGCGGTCCCAAATAGTTGTGAGATTTTTAGCTTTTTTTTCTTTTCTACTTTATTTAATGTATTTTCTAAGCAAAATATGGAATGACACACAGATTTTTTAAAAAGGCAAATAGAACAGCTTTTATAATGAAAACCAAGTCTCCTGTTTTTCCTTCCAACTCCAAGCCCCACTTCATAGAGGCAATCACTTTTTTAATGCAAACTTTTTATTATGTTAAGGGAAGTACACAAATCATAAGTGAGCAGCTCAATACATTTTTACAAAGTGAACACATCTATATAAGCAACAGGCACTTTTAACAATTCTGATTTGGGTTTATTGGGTGGTTACTTCCATATAGCAAAATAAGATCATTTATGCACTATTTTAACTTTAATACACCTATTTTCGAGGAGATGATTCATTCCTATGGAACACAATCCAAAGGAAACAGCTGAGTATACAGTGTTAAATGTCCATTTAACATGTATACATGTTAAATGTCCATGCTACCACCGAATACGAACCTTTTAGTTCCCCACCTCAGAAGTCATTATGTTTCTGGTATCTTGAGTTTCCTTCCAGAGGCAAACTATTATCTGAGCTATTTTAAATAATGTATCTATTTAATAATTTATGCCCTATCTCAATACAAAACAATTTAAGGCAGATGTTTGAACTACGCAATTTGGAGGGCAGGATTAATTTCAATACAGTAAAAATGGACAACACCAGAGAAATAAGGGGAGATTCAATGAGCTTTCCCAAATATTGTCAACAATTCACAGATTCTCAAGGCCTTTCCCTCATGGTGGCAAGACGGCTGCCATAGCTCCAAATATCAAGTCTTTGCACAACATTGTCCCAAGCAAGGAAGATGATGGACCAAAAAGGGCTATTCAACTCCCCTAGTCAGGGAAGAAAATCTTTCCTGGGGAGACTTCCTGTCATTTTCGATTGGCTAGAATTCAGCCACACGCCCACCCCAAGACCAATCACTGGCAAAGAAGAACAGGAGTGTCACAGGGCTTGATATACTCATGATTCAACTCTTGAGGCTGGATCCATTGCTTCCGTAACAAAATCAGGGCTCAGTAAGCAGGAGTGGCCAGTGAGCAGAAAAGCAACAGTATCTGCCACAGCTTGTACCCATGTCTTGTCTCTGTCTAAAGCTGAAAAACAATCAAAACTAAGCTGTCAATCAGCCATGGAAATAAATAACCCTGGAAAGAGAATGATGATAGCATACCTTCTAGACCTGTGTGGCATGATATGGTAGCCACTAGCCACATGTGGCCATTTGAATCTAAATTACTCAAAATTAAATAAAACTTTAAATGCAGTGCCTCAGTCTCACTACCCATTAGCCTCGTGTGACTAGTGGCTACTGCATTGGACAGCACAGATACAGAACATTTTCTTCACCGCAGAATGTTCTGTTGGTGAGTATTCCCTGTCCAGCTGCCCCTGCCAATGATAAGAGCCCTGTCTAAAGCAGTGAAATAAGGATGTCACTGGCCCCTCAATGCCATACCACCATCATGTCATCAGTAACACCGACACCACCTTCGCCCAGCGCAACCTGGAACTGGCGAGCTGAGCAGCCTCCAGCCAGTGATCACGGAGACCTCTGACTGCAGAGTCACGGCAGACACAGAGATCTGGCAAGATCTGGTGCAATAAGGAAACTCATGTTTCCATGCACTCGCTGAGTTCATCTTTCCGACTGAACCCTTGATCCACCCCTCTAGGCAGGGGAGGTGCTGGCCGGGAGCTGGCCTGAGCAACTAAGGTTATCATAAGGTTAATATTCAACGGTCACCTTGTCCTATACCAGACAGCTTGTGAGTGATGATCATGAAATCACCCACTGTCCATACCCACTCCCCTGCACACTTCCTAGTTCTCAACATATGGGTATGGGACAGGGTGTCCGTGGTGAGCACGGGGCCATATTTTCCCCCCATAGACACAGCTCACATTGTATTTGATATTCTGTAAAGGGGTGCCTGCTCCGAGCCTTGCATGAAGAATGGGATTGCCTCCTGTGATAATTGCCTTTTGATCAATTCTAACCTCGAGGGGCCTGACCAACTCAGATGAGTTGGTACACTCCTGTCCTGGGGCGGGGAAAGGCCACACAGAGCGCCATTCAGCTCTTAGAGACCATGGCCACTTCCCGGCCATTTTGACCAGGGCCATTCTCTGGGAAGGGTGGATCTCAGGAGGCTTATGCTCAAGCTCCAACTTGGCCCGGCCATGTAGATTTTAAAGGAGGCCCAAGTTGAGTGATTTGATGTCACCATATGTCCTTGCTCCACAGGTAAGCTGCTGTTCTCCTCCAACCCCTGCCAAAGCCTCAGATACTGACAAATCCCCATAAAGTCACCTGTGGCTGTGGCTGCCAGGGCAACAGGTGCAGATACCCTCTCCCTGGCTGTGTGCTGCTGACATAGGGTTGCCCTGCTCTGGCTCCCTCTCCAGCAGGTGTATGGTGGGGGGGCTGCCCCCTCTCCTCCTGGCCCCACTGGCTAGTCCTGGGCCCAGCAGGGGTGCCCTAGGGGCTGAAGCCAGGCCTCTATCTCACAGCGTTTCTTCCAGCTCTCTTAACAAACCTTATCAGACTTCTAAAGTGCAAGTAAAACACTTGACCCCCATGTGAACACCAGCTAGCACAGAGATCTGCATTCTGGCGCCCTGACAGGAAGCGGTTCTGGCCAGGTAGAGCCGGAAATAAAGTCCTAGCACAGCGGTGAGCAGGGCTGCTGCTCTGTGGGAACCACAGCTCCTTGTCAGACCCAGTTTTAAAATTTCACCCCCTCTTCCCACCTCTGCCTCATTACTCTGTGGGTCCTGTGGGCTCCCCAGTTTCCTTTCCCTCTGTGGCTTCCTCACATTAAAGATCTTCCTCTCTCCACCTGGCTCCCCAGGAAGTCCATAAAGTTTCCCCACATCCCACCTTCTGTGTAGCCTCCAAAACAACTGTCTTAGCGGAGAAGAGAAAGAAGATAGCTTAATGCTAGGAGTTCAAGACCAGCCTGAGCAAGAGTGAGACCCCCATCTCTACTAATAATAGAAAACTTAGCCAGGAGCTGTGGTGCCCGCCTGTAGCCTCAGCTACTCGGGAGGCTGAGGCAGGAGGATTGCTTAAGCCCAGGAGTTTGAGGTTGCAGTGAGCTGTGATGATGCCACTTCACTCTACCCAGGGTGACAGAGAGAGATTCTGTCTCAAAAATAAAAATAAAAGAAGCAGCCCCTTAGTTTTATGATATTTTCTAGGGTGTGGATGGAGAGGAGGAAGAAATATTCTTGGCATCCTGCCTTTTTTTTTTAAGGTCTTCGCAGTTTTCTGTTAATTGAACACCAGAACGTTCGCTGTGTAAATAACACAGATGAAGATAAACTTCACTGGCCCTGGACTCCAACCTTTGTTTAACATTTCACCCCCTCTGATCCATGCTCCATCCCACCCCTAGAAAATTTGGAATTTATTACCTGGAGATTTAGAACCTGAGAATGAATAGCTGAAGAGGCAGAGCATGCTGGTTTTAAGCAAGCCTCGTAAGAAAGTGCTAAAAATACCAGCGCATCTGATAGTTCTTCCGTCTGCTGCTATCTTCCCCTCTTCCTCAGAGGGAACCTAGTTGAAGTCAATTGCCTTTCTGGTCACCTGATAGGACTCGCCCGTGGCTCTGCCACCCTTCCAGCTTATGCCCACTCAGGCTGTATGTGGCACTGTACCATCATCATTGTTATTATTATTATTATTATGAGACAAAATCTCACTCTGTCACCTGGGCTACAGTGCACTGGCATCATCATAGCTCACTGCAACCTCAAACTCCTGGGCTCAAGCGGTCCTCCTGCTTCAGCCTCCCGAATAGCTGGGACTACAGGTGTGCACCACGATGCATGGCTAATTTTTTAAATTTTTTTGTAGAGGTGGGGTCTCACTATGTTAGGCTGGTCTCAAACTCTTGGCCTCAAGCGATCCTCCCACCTCAGCCTCCCAAAGTGCTGGGAGTACAGGCGTGAGCTGGCCATGCCGGCTGGGCACTGTGCCTTTATTTACACGAGTGATTTAATCCCTCCTACTTGCTATTGTTCAGTACTCCTAGATTTATTTATCTTCTTTATAGAGTATTTCTTCTAATACTGTTTTTGAAGAGGGGTTATATGTGATAAGCCTTCTGATTTTTTATATACCTGATAATTTAGCTAGAAATCCAAATCCAGGTTCAAAGTTTTTTTTCTTTGATATTTGAAAATCATTATTTAACTATTTTCTTAAACCTGGTGTTGCTATTAAGAAATCTGAAGTCCAGCTGATTTTTTTTTTCCATCCTCAGTCTTTCTACTATCTAGCTGCTTGGAATACAGATGAGGTGGCTGGAGCTTTAGCTGCCAACTTGGATCACGAAGATGAGAGGGGGCAACAGTGTCCTTGAATGAAACCTAAGTCCTCAAAAACCTAATGAAACAGAGCTGCTATTTCAGCCATAACTGTCCAACTCCAAACTTCTACAAGAGAGAAAAAACAAAAAACTATCATTGTGTTTATGCCACTGTTATTAGTGGAGTCTGTATTATTAGTAGCTGAAATGAATCTTAATTCATGTATCCATTACATTTGCTTAGTTTTATACTTTCCAGAAGTCTAATTATTTTTCCCCGTGAATTTCATGTTTCCCTGGATATCAGCTACCTTGGCTGGCAATGGGTACATCTGGAAGAGACTAAAGCCTAGACTCTATCTCGTATTCCTCCCGGGGAGCTCAAGGAATGTAGGTGGGGGTGGGAGCTGCCTCTGGCATTACAATACGAATGTGCCACCCCCTCTGGTGGCACACTCTCTTCTGGACACTCTCCCTGGCCACTGCTCTTTTCATGAGCTGGATCTTGTGGTTAGAATCCCTGATCCATGAAATGGGGAGAAGGGGCTGCCAGGTCTGGTTGTTCTGTGCTTCTAACTGCAGCCTCATGTTGCCATCCCTGCTGGCACAGGTGGTTTTTGCCTCCCAGCACTGTGGCAGTGATGGAGTGAGGGACAGGGGTGGGCGATGATCTACCGAGGCCAGTGTGGGCAGAGAAAAATGCACAAGTGTAAGACGTTCACTCAGCTTATCCCCCTCCCGTGGCACTGAGGTAGAGGAGCGGAGGGGGCTTCTAGTTCCCCCCGAGTTTCTCAGAGTCCTTATCAACCTCCCTCCTGCTTCTGAGGCACCTTCAGGGCTGCATTCACAGGAAGGGGCCAGCACCTCAAGTACATTACCATCTTGTAGGCCCTGCCCAGTTATTTCCATAGCTTCAGATCACCATCTGAAGTCATTATTTGTGTGTTTGATTGGTTATTGTCTCTCTCCCCCAGGCCCCACTAGAATGTCAGCTCCATGAAGGTAGAAACCTGCCTGTTCACAGCTGTCTCATCAGCACTGGGCACAGCGCATGTCACAGACATTCCATAAATACAGGTTGAATGAGCGAATCACTGAGCTGGTGCTGGAATCCAGCTGTCCGTGATTCCAGCCCAGGGCTTCTTGCTCCAAATCTAGGGCTCTTCTCATTCCAGCCCCAGATCTCCACTCTGAGCACCGAGGGAATCCCAAAGACAGTATGCGGAGGCAAAAAGTCATGAGTCAGGACCCCAGCAGAGGTATGGGGTCCTTCCTCCAAACGCTGGTTAAAACAACTGCTGGACCATTAGACTTAGGGCAGGGCTGCGTCTTTGAGTCCTCACTGCTTGCACACAGTAGATGCTCAAGACAGGTTTGTTTTAGGGACACACAAAACTCTACTGGAGGAGATGTTTCAGCATACTTACAGGGGGCAGGAAGCAGGGTTACTAGGAGAGAGGATTGGGGTTACATGGAGAAGGAGAGGGTATTAGCCTGTGCTTGACTCGAAGGGCCCTTTGGTCTAGCACTGCATAATACAAGGGGGAGCAAAGAGCCTTGGCAAGCCCTGTCCAAAGAGCCACACACAGCTTTTTACATTTAATTCAAATGAAATGAAAAGTAAAATTCAGTTCCTCAGTTGCACTAGCCAAATTTCAAGTGCTCAGTAATAGCCACATGGAGCTCACGGCTGGAGCATTGGACAACGCAGACAATATAAAACATTCCACAGTTCTGTTGGACAAGGCTGACCTAGACGCCTAGGAAGAAAGGAAGTACACTCCTGCTCCTGACCGGCTCCGGCCCCCACGCAGGCCAGAGCACCCCTGTGAGCCACATCTACCCCTCTAGCCTTTCTCCTTGGCTGTCTGCCTGCCTGGTTTTCGCCCTCAGTGCCCAGGGCAGTCCCCTGCGCACAATAAGTGTTTGTGGAAATAGCGGGCCCTGGACCAGCTTTTGCCAAACGTTGAAGGCCCCAAGGAGTGCTGGGGCCATAACGCCTATTACCCTGCTTCTCCTCTCTTCTCTCGCCTCTCTGCCCTCTTCTCTGCAGCCACCTTCCACCCACTCCAAACCATGTGGGATTCCAGAAACGCCTGCTCCAGGTTTCAAGACACCTTACCTCGCGAGGGTGTCTTTGTTCACAGCATAATTGTCTGTCTTCCCCCAGCCTTGGCTGCCCAGCGCCTGGACCTACTAGGTGCTCACTAAGTATTTGTCGGATAGATGGACGAGTGGATGAAGTAATGAATGAGTGAGTGACGCTCAGTCTCCCGCGGGCTCTCCGAACCGCCCTCCCAGACCCCGCCCGACGAGCTGGCGGAGGGCGACCGAGAGTCGCAGCCCGCGGGCAGGGGGTCCGACCGGCTCGGCCCTGGGGGCGTGTCCTCCCGACCCGGGCGCCGCCGCCGGAGAGGAGGCCGCGGGTGCGCGGGGGCCGCAGAGGCGGGAGGCGGCGAGCATGGAGCGCGAGCTGGAGGCGCTGGCGGCGCGGCCCGCGCGCCCGGCCGAGCCGCCCTTCCAGGCGCTGGTGGAGGCGGCGGGCGGCCGCGGGCAGGTGCTGCTGGTGGGCGAGCTGTGGGAGCGCGAGCAGAGCCGCGCGCTGCTGCGAGACTTCGCCCGGGCCGTGTTCCCGCCCGAGCCGGCGGCGGCCAAGCCTGGCGGAGCGGCGGCCGAGGGCGCGGGGCCCGGGGCGGCGCGCGGGGCGCAGAGGGCGCCGGGGGCGGCAGGGCGCGCCATCCGCTCGCCGCTCGTCTTCGTGCTGTGCCGCGCGTCGTCGCTGGCCGCCCGGGAGCCGCGGCGCCGCCTGCGGGAGATGCTGCGGGACGTGCGCGGCCGGCGGCGGGCCGGCGCGGCGCTGGTCGGGGTGCTGGTGGCCGAGGCCGGGCCCGAGGACGCGGTGGCGCTGGGGCTGCGGCTGCTGGAGGCGCTGCTACGCGCCGTGTTCAGCCGCCAGGCGGGGGGCCCGGTGCAGGCGGCCGCCTACTGCCCCGGCTGCCCGGCCTCCAGCCTGGCCGTCCAGGCGGCCGCCTGCAGGGCCCTGCAAGCCGCCGGGCCGGGGCGACCAGGTGAGATTGAGCGGAGTCCGGCAGGGCGCGGGCGGGCGGCGGCCTGGGGAAGCCCCCCAACCTGGACCCCTTTAGGCTGGCCCCCCCCCATTGAGCACCGAGGTAAACTGAGGCCCAGAGCGGGGAGGTGCCTAGCGGTGGAGAGCGGGCCCTGGGCAAGGGGTCGAGTCTGTCGCGAGGATCTGGAGTGCACGGGAGATGCCCAGGTGGCCTAGGAAAGCCGGGACCAGCTGGAGGCAGGAGAAGTGGGTAGAGAGAAGGGTCGGTCTGGGCAGTGGGTAGGGAGGGGAAAGGGGAAGGAAATGGGAAAGACTTAGGATGCGAAAGTTTCAAGGGGGGTGGATGGCAGAACTGGGACTGGGGAGGTTGGCGGTGCCAGGAGCTAGATTCTAGGGCGTCGCGCAGCTGGGGATGTGTCGGGAAATCTAGGAAGAGCGACCCCAGCGCCGGGGAGGCTCCGTGCCTGCGAGGGTCAGAGGAAGAACGCAAGGAATAGGTGCCGGGACTTGGAGGCGTGGGGGAGGTGCGCAGGACAGAGAACACAAAATGTTCTGGCGCTTCCTGGCCGCCCGCCAGGTTGTGCACCCACTCCTGAGTCTCCTGCCTGCCCCAGGTCTGTTGAGGCTACCTTTTCCCTCCACATTCTCCTAAAAGGTGGAGAGGGGAGTGAGGGTCTTTTCCCAGCCCAGTGACTGCAGCCATCAGCAGAAAGGTCAGAATCTCCTCCATCCTGGAACGCAAGGTTTTACAGGAACTCTCCAGTGTTCTAGAATTAAAATATGCACATTCGGTATAGCTGGATCTGGCTGGGGAGATCTTTGCGTTTCCCAGCTCCCTCTGCCCGCCCAGCTGAGCAACCCTCCAAATCCTGCAGCCTCTGACTGTTACGGAGTTAATGCAGACAGTGGCTGTGTGGTGCCTCCCAGTATTGGTGTGTAAGCCAGCAACTGGGAGATGCCAGACATGGCGAAGAGTGGGGTCTTTGCCAGCCAGGAGACCTGCCATGTTACCAGTGTCATACTTTAACCTGCCAGCCTGGCCTACCTGAGACCGTCAGCTGCAGAGCCTGCCCTAACCTTACCCCCTCTGGGCACAAGCGCTTTTTCGTTGAAGCTGTGAGGATACATTTTAAATTCAATGACCAGCATCCTGAAAGAGAAAGACCAGGGAAATATCCTGAGCTGGACTGCTGTTCAGATTTCACATTGCAGTGCCTGCCCTTCAATGACCTGCGCGCCTGCCTCCCCACCCCGCAAAGAAAGGAATTCACACAAATTTTCTGCACCTTAATGAGCTGGTGCCCAAAAGACTCTCAGCCTTAGTCTCTTAGCCCTCCCCCATTCCCAGGAACAGCCTTCAATTCCCCAGAGCCTGGCTTGCCCTGCCCAAGCTGTTGCCTGAGCCTGAAAAGCCTTTTTCTCCCCTCCTCTTCACCTGACCAGCCCCATCTTGCCATTCAGAACTGGACTTCCTCCTGCAGGAAGGCTTCCCTGACCCTCCCAGCTCCAGTTTGTTAGTTTGCTAATGAAACCTGAGAACTCTTTGCCCTGCTGCTCCTTAAGCTCTTACCACATGATTTTGTCACTTGTGAGTTTAACCACGATTGCATTCCCATTTCCTGACACCCTGCCTGGAATGCAGAATGGGTGAATGAATCCTTGCTTCCTTTTAAATAAACACTAACACTTTTGAAATTTAATGCTTAGTTTGCAAGGGTGTTTTACTCTAGGGTAGTAAACTCTTTCCTACTTTCATGAAAACACTGAACAAAAATAAAACGTTTCATTACTGACTAAAGGGTATGGGTGTAATTACAACTCACTGCTCACCAATTTCCTCGTAGCTTTTGCAACGGGCAGTGCTAATTACCCTTCCGCCAAATGGATTTGTCACTAAGGTTTTGCTAGCAGTTGCGTCTGGTTTTTAAAAGTTTTCTGACCTCTTTCCTCACTGCCCGGTGATAATTCTTATTCTTTTAGGTTGCTTGCCTTTTGGCAGTGCCCTTTTACCCAGTTTATGTTGCCTAATCCAGCTGCCTTGGGCTGAAATACTAAGGATCCAGTCTTGTTAAAACTGGATGATGCAGCTTAAGAGTAAATAGATCTATCTGTCGTGTACAATGTACACCATTCTGGTGACAGGTACACTGAAAGCCCTGACATCAGCATGATGCAATTCAACTAACAAAAAACGCTTGCACCTCCAAAATTTTTCGTGAGAAAAAAAGCAAACAGACCCTGAGTAAAGATTATGAACAAGGATTTTCCTTGTTTTGGCTGCCTGGAGTCTTTTTTTTTTAACTTAGTTCCTGGTGACTATGTTATTATCAAGAAAAATTAAATCTATTCCTTTTAAGGAATAGTTTTAACTAAAACTCAGGGAAAGTACAGCTTCTTGAGTATTTTCTTTGGTGCTATGAAATTGTAATGAATTTCATGTTATTTTTGTTACTGTAATTTCCCCAACATGGTACCTACATCACTGGGCTTTGTGAGGATGAAATGAGATAACTTAGATAGAGCAATCATTTTTTAGTTCTTTTTTAAAGTACAAAAACCCACCCACTTTCGCAAATCAGAACCTTTGTTTTTTTAATCAGACAATTGAAACTAGGGCAGTTGACAGTTGAGGCTCTTGGTTTGCTAAACAAAATCTCAGTTTGTGAAGCAGGAACCATCTGACCTTCTGCCTCTGGGTTTTGTATTCTTTCTAGCGGAAGGACCGGGCCTTCCAGGACTGCTGGCCTGCTTTTCCTGGGGTCCCTGGAGCCGGAGGAAGGACCGGGATGTTGCTAAGTCCAGCAGCCCAGCTCAGGGTGAGTGCTTCACCTCTGACTTCCTGCAGTTTGAGGGCTGGGTGTGTGGGAATACGGAAGTGGTCACATGGACATGGGGGATCTTAGGGGCAGAGTGGACCAGCATCCATGGAGCACTTGCCTTGTGCCGGGTGGGGGTGTGAGCAATGTGAGGTGCCCCATGCCAGGCAGTGGGCACATGGGCTCGTTCAGGCCAGCCTGTTTCCCCAGGAGCCTCCTAATGAAGGCAGCGTGGGGAGGGCTGTCTTGTAGGTGTCACAGCATGCACGGTGGGGCACAGGGGGCAAACACACTAGGTCTCCCCTGAGGATTCAGAGAGTATGGTGGAGCAAGTGACATTTGAGCTGGGGATGGAGGGATTTTCATAGGCAGGAATAGGAAGATTTGGAGCACCCTGAACAAAGGTGTGACAGCATGATGTCATGCTCAGAAAAGGCACCGCCATCAAGAGTGCCCGGAGGTGAGGTGCAGGAGACCAGTGAGGGTCAAGGCTGAAGAGAAGAGTTGGGACCAAATCAGGGCCCTGGACATGAGTCCTTCAGGAGTAGAGCGCCTCTGGCGATTTCTAAGCAGGGAAAATGGGGGTGTTTGGGGGCCTGACTGGGCTGTAGGCGCACGGAGACAGCAGAGGCAGAGCGCGGCTAGGCAGCCTGGCGATGGGAATGGAGACGAGGGAACTCATTTCCAGGGTGGAATCCTCAGGCCACCGAAGGGAGGTGAGGGAGAAGGTAAAGGGACCACTAGGTGCCCGTGCTGCTGTTAGGAAAGGAAGATGGGAAGCGCGGTCTATCCCCGCCCCCATTCCAAGTGATGCTTCCAAGACCCCCTGTGGATGCCTGAAACCACAGATAGCACCAAACCCTATGTATACACTATATTCTTTCCTATATATACATACCTATGATAAAATTTAATTTATAAATTAGGCACAGTATGAGATTACCAATAACAAAATAGAACAATTATAACAATATACTGTAATAAAAATTATGCAAATGTGGTATTTCTCTCGAAATATCTTGTACTGTACCGTGAGTAACTGAAATTTTGGAAAGTGAAACTGTGGCTGAGGGGGACTGTGGTACCCGGGGAGCAGATTGTAGTCCGTGGAACGGATGTGACCCCACCCCACCCCAAGGCACACTGAAAAGCATAGCTTTGTTACATAAACAACAGGCAGTGGTTTAAAATAAATTTTTATTGTGTCTCTTATTTTAAAAACAAAATGATTAGTTGATGTATCAATCTTCATTGCTGCGTAACAAATTACCACAAACTTAGTGGCTCAAAACGCACTGATCCGGTCCCTGACTTCTGGCTGGCTGTCAGCTGGGGCTGCTGTCAGCTCTGAGAGTTCCCTGCAGTTCCGCGCTCTCCCAAGCCCTCCTACAGGAGCTCCTCCTTCAGTCAGCAGGAGAATCTTCCTCTCCAGTTGCCTAATAGGGAGTCTCATATAACCTAAGTTAACAGAGGGAGTCACTAGCCATCACCTTTGTCATATGAGGTGCCCTAATCAACGCAGTGGCTAAGCCATCATATTCCCAAAGCCCACCCACACTTGGAGGGAGGGCTTCACACAGGCTCCCTACATATAAGGGGCTGGAATCTCGGGAGCTATCTTAGAATTCTGCCTATCACAGCCGAAAGCTCAAAAGATACACAAAAAGGAAAACAAACATGAAAAAGCATTCACTGAATTCCGTCCCTCAGAGGTAACTACAATCAATATTTTGGGGTAAGACCATTCTAATTACCTGTGTCTCTCTCCCTCTCTCTATCTTTGTGCTATTTAAATTTTAATAAAGTCACTTTTATATAATATATAATCTTCAAAACGCAGCAGAATTTAAAATATTTAATTGCAAAAATATCAACTTCAGTCTCTCCATCATCATTTTGGATGTATCTAGAAACTAAAAGGGAAAAAAATAAAGCAAAGGAATAATTAGCAATTTTATATAAATCTTGGAGAACTTCCCTCTCTGTGGTATATAACAAATCTCATGTAGAAGTGAATGTATTAAAATGCAAATGGAATTTATGGGTGGACTATATATATTTTACAGTATACTTATTCATACATACATATATAGCCCTGCATTGCTTAATGACAGGGACACATTCTGAGAAATGTATCATTAGACAATTTCATCATTGTGCAAACATCACAGAATGTGCTTACACAAACCTAGATGGTATAGTCTACTACACACCTAGGCTGTATGGTATAGCCTATTGCTCTTGGGCTACAAACGGGTGCAGCATGTTACTGTATTGAATACAATTAAAACATAATGACAAGTATTTATGTATCTAAACATAGAAAAGGTA
>NW_012149541.1:1214913-1221489 GCF_000956105.1 Propithecus coquereli | reverse complement strand
TTTTAAATTCCGTTGTTAAAAACTAAGGCATAAACACATTAGCCTCGGCCTGCACAGGGTCAGCATCGTCAACGTTGCTGTCTTCACCTCCACGTCTTGTCCCACTTGAAGGTCTTCGGGGGCAGTAACATGCATGGCGCTGTCATCTGCTGTGACAGGGCCTTCTCGAATGCTTCCTGAAGGACCTGCCTGAGGCCGTTATACTGTTGTGTTTTTTTTTAATAAGTAGAAGGAGTATGCTCTAAAGTAACAATAAAAGATATAGTATAGTAAATACATAAACCAGTAACATAGTTGTTTATTATCTTTATCAAGTATTATGTACTATATGTGATTGTATGAGCTTTTAGATTACTGGTAGTATAGTAGGTTTGTTCAAACCAGCATCACCACAAACACGTGAGCAGTGCGTTGTGCAATGACATTAGGACAGACACGAGGTCACTAAGCAATAGGAATTTTTCAGCTCCATTATAATCTTATGGGACCACCATCACACATACATGGTCGTCGTTGACCAAAGCATCATTACACCGTGCATGGCTGTACATATTGTTTTGGAATCTACTTTCTTCATCCATAACATCGTGACTGTCTCTCCACAGCAATAATTATGTTATTTATATATCTTTTATCTTTTTTTGAGGGAATCGTAAATTAACATGCAGTCGTAAAAAATCGTACAGAGAGATCCCGTGTACACTTTGCCCAGTTTCGCCAATGGTGACGTCTTGCAAAACTGTAGCGCAATATCACAGCCAGGATACTGACATTGATACAATCTGCAGGTTTTATTCTGATTTCCCCAGTTTTACTTGTCTCATTAGTGTGAGAGTGTGTGTGTTTAGGTCTATGGAGCTTTAGACATCATTTTCAGTCCCTGAATCCCACCATAGTGTGAGCACACTACTCAACAGTCCCATTTGGGTGTTGAATCATTCGAATGCTTTCAGCTGCAGGTAAGAAACCGTGACTCATGCCAGCATAAGCAGTGAGGGGATTCATTATCTCGCCTAGCAAACAGGCCAGAGGTAGAGGTGGCTTCAGAGTTGGTTGGTGCAGAGGCAGGGCTCAATGACCCCGCCAAGGAGGCAGGGTCTTCCCTTCCCTCTGCTGGGCCGTCCTCAGTGCTGCTTGGGCTGGTGGCAAGATGGCTGCAGCAGTTCCACTAATTATTACTAATTATTTTCTTAGGATAAAATCCTAGGAGTGGAATTGCTGGGTCAAAGGGTATGTACATTTTTAAGGTTGTCGCTATGTATATTGTTTTGTTTTTTAAGTAGATATTCACTGGGACCAACTTCCTCCCTTTCATTCCTAACTTACTCACTGAAACGTTGTCGTCTGATGGGGTGAGTCCTTCTCCTGTGTTCCAGGTAACTTCCCGGAACCTGAAGAGGAGCTGGCACTAACGGCTGTATTTCCCAACGGAGACTGCGAGGACCTTGGAAGGGGGTCAAAAGCCCGGGATGCAGTTGTCCACACTCCCGCTGAGCCCGCTGGGGACTCGAGATGAAGCCTGGACCCTTGGGCTGTCCTGGCTCTGACCTACAGACTGGGGCCTGGCTCCTGCTCTCTGAGCCCCTGTGTCTCCATGTTGGCTTCGGCTGGTGGTAACTACAAAGACCCCCCTGCTAGGGGGGCAGCCACATTCACAGTCGCCAGCTAGACAGCAGGACTTACCAAGACAAGCTGCACCTAGGAAAATGTATCCCCTGGGAACCTACTCCCCACTTGGCATTTGCTAACTAATCACAGGGAGCTTATTCTGTCTCTCTGTGCCTTGGTTTCTCTGAGCCATTGGGATAGACGGCTCTCTCCTCTGAGACTCTGCCATGCTGTGCTACCCCGTGGTGTGTTTGTAGTGCTCCAGGCACACGCAGGAGCATCCGTTGCTTAGAGTGCAGCTGGAAAGAACTCTGGACCAGGAGTCGTCAGATCTGAGGCATAGCCATGGACATGTAACTCAGCCTCTGGGGCTTCTGTTTCCCAAATGCATGAGGGGGCTACCAACCCAGCGGCTTTCAAACGGGCACAGACTGCCCCTCTAAGCTGCACTGGAAACGTCTGCGTGTGTGTGTGTGTGTGTGTGTGTGTTGGGGGGGTCACTGTGACTGTGGGGCACCCCTGGAATTTATCAGGTATCCTACAAGGGTGCAGCACAGCCTCCAACAGCAAAGACTTGGTCTACTTAAAATGCCAGTCATGACACCTTTGAGAAACTCTGCATGAGCCAATCCCTTCTCCCTGTCAGAGTCCCCCAGAGCTGAGAGGGTCGGGTTTTCTGGGACCTTGGCTCCCAGCACAAGCCAGAATAAAGAAGGACCACGCTGTTGCCTTGGGGGCCTGTCAGGGCAGGGCCAAGACAGTCCGTGTGGTGCAGGGCCAGGACAGGAATAGCCATGCACGCCTGGGAGAAGAAAGAGCCTTTTTCTTTCTTATGTTGATGTTGACTTTCTGTGCCAAGTCCTTTGAGGATAAGAATGTTGGGAACTCCCCATGGCACCACACAGAAGGAAAGCAGGGACATGGGATGCTTGGGCATAGGACTTGCTCTAGATCGCGGGTCCTAGCCCAAGGTCAAAGCAGACACAGCCCAGAGGTTCTTGAATCATTTCTTCTGTGTCTACGAGCCAGAGAGGGTAGATGGTGTTCTGTTAGAGCTGGGAAGGCCATCTGTCACTCACAGAGGAGGCTCTGCATTACCTCCCTCGTCTTCCTTGCTGCCCCTGGGGAAATCCAGTCTTTGGACTGGCAAGAGCAGCTCCTGATTTTCCTAGCGGGAAGCACTGTCTGAGGGAAGTGGCTACGTTCATTCGTTCCCTCCTGCACGACTCGCTCAGCAGACACACAGTTGCGCTCACTATTTGCTCAGCGCCCTGTGAAGTGCTGCACAACTTTGGTTATTTCAGCTGTCTATGTGATAGAGCCAAACTGTGCGGTGTGAACACTTCTTTGGCTGAGGGGCTCTATGATATTAAGGAGGGACCCTCCTTGCTGTGTGCCTTGGTTTCTTGTCCGTGATAGACAGCCTAATCCTATCTGAGCCTCACGGGGGATAGTGTGAGAACGAGCAGGATGACATCCTCATATGTGGGGTTGGTTCACAGCAGGCATCATTTTAATGCAGGGCTGCTGGGGGCGGTGACTCGCACCTGTAGTCCCAGCTACTCGGGAGGCTGAGGCAGGAGGATCACTTGAGTGCAGGAGTTCCAGGTTACAGTGAGCTATGATTGCACCTGTGAATAGTCACTGCATTCCAGCCTGGGCAACATATCGAGACCCTCATCTCTAAAGTTAAAAAAAATAATAATAATAATGCAATAGATTGACCCAGCTGGCTTCCTTCTACACAAGAGTGAACTCAATGAATTTTGACTCACTAATTTTATTGATTTTGTTTTAAAAAATGGGGAAACACATATTTTTGAAGCTGCTGTATTTTTATATTTCTCTATTAATTTCTTTGTAATAATTGGGTTGAAGTTTTATTATTTGGTGGGGGGGGAGCTTTTTTTAATTTAGAAATTTGTCTAAGGCAGAAGTTATAAGGTTTAAAAACCTTTGTATTTGTTGCCAATATCTGAAACTTGGGAGATTGCACATTAAAAAACTAAGTTTTCTGGGTGGAGGATGGGGCATGGTGTCAGCTCCAGTTTGCTGCACTTCCCCACCACCTCCACCTTTGGTCCCTCTCGCCTCCTGCCCACCCATCCCATCCCCCACTGCCCTTCACTCGTATAGAACACCTGTCTGGTGCTGGCCCAGGTAGGCATTTGAGTTTGCAGCCTCTGGTCTAAAGGGCTAGCTTTACACATTGCTTTTTTATTGCCTTCAGTATTTCCTATGAGTAGTTAGAAGATCTTTGTTTACTGGAATGGGTTCGCCTCCCAACTGACAAAACAGGGCTGAGCTCATCTCGGCTTCCTTGAGATGTGGCCACCATAGGCACCATCCTTGCAGGGACAGACACTGCTGTTTCCTGGCTAACAAAGTTAGGTGCCACAAGGGATGACCTTGGTGGTAAGTGTCTTCTCTGAAGGACTTTAAGAAGGCACAAAGGTTGGGGTGGGCCTGTGTGAGGGAGGAGACCCTGGATTAAGTCAGTGGTCCCAGGAGCCATCAGCAACGGGCCTCCAGCAGCGTCACAGTCTGGGCTCTTGAGTACTCATCTTCCTAATACGGCAGTGGTTGTGCTACTTCTCACTTGAATTGATAGTTCTTTATATCTAATAAAACCAAGCAGTACCTCACTGGCATCTTATCAAAAGCAGAAGAGCTCTTCCCCTTCATTCTCTCTCTCTCTCTCTCTTTATTTAAATGTCAACATTCATTTTGGTCAAGCTTTTTGTTGTTGTTGTTGCTGTTGAGACAGAATCTTGCTCTGTCGCCCTGGCTAAAGTCATCATAGCTCACTGCAACCTCAAACTCCTGGGCTCAAGCGATCCTCCTGCCTCAGCCTCCCGAGTAGCTGGGACTACAGTGAGCTTCATCACACCCGGCTAATTTTTCTATTTTTAGTGGAGATGGGAGTCTCATTCTTGCTCAGGCTGGTCTTGAACTCCTGGCCTCAAGTGATCCTCCCACCTTGGCCTCCCAGAGTGCTGGGATTAAAGGCGTGAGCCATGGCACCTGGCTGCCCTTCATTCTCATAAGGTATTCCTTGCAGGGGCCCTTGGGAGCAGGGAATCTGGGCTGAGGGTGGAAGCCTCTGGAATAGTCTGTGGCCTGAAAGTCTCTAAGCCTCTGCCCTGGGTGACATCTCCACAGCTCTGCCAGCCGAGATTAAAAATCATGTAGCTAGGAAACATAAGCAAATATTTAAAAAGACATTAAATTTTTAAAGATAGCATTCAGCTTGGTATACAAGAGTGCATGCGTGTGGTGTGCACACGCGTACACACGTTTCACCAGAGCTAAAACGGCCTTAACTGAGTCTCAGAGAACCCTTTGTACCATCCGTGTTACGTTTTCTCTCCTCTCAAAGTGTTCGTCTCCAAAACTTACTGCACAGGAGGAGCCCTACCCTCAGTAGGGCTTGTTGTTGTCAAACCAAAAACTAAGGCATACCTGCAAAGGAGCCAGAGCTGAGGCCCCAAACCTTTAATCTAAACGAGCCCCTCTTACCTGGCAGAGAACCAAGGAGGAAACCTGGCTAGGGAAGGTTAATGACAACCGGGTGAACTTGAAAGTAGTCCATACTTTAAAGTGTAGCAGAGAGAAGCTGCGGGGTGTTCCCTGCAGTCAGGAGGCCTGGACTTTGTCACGTTTGCATGGCAAACACAGCACAGTGAGCACATGTCGGAAGCTGGCTGTTTGCACCCAGGGTTGTATAACCCCTTCTGACCTGGCTTTGTGTGTTAGTGGATCAAGGATTGGGACAGACATGGAATTTGGCCTGGGCAGCCTGCCATTTGTGTAAGCTTGGAGTTGAGGAAGAAATGGGGTACAAGGCAGGGTGGATGACCAGGATGCTACATGGACCCTTCAGATGCCTTTGGCTGAGCCAAAGGCTCTGGTTCCCTTATATTTGGGGCTGCCTAATTGGGAGCAGAGGCAGAGGCTACCCCACTGGGCCATACCATGGTTCACAAGGTATGTGCCAGGAATCCCACCGTGAAGGGTGGGAGGGACTGGGGTGTAGGGTAGCTCAGGTCCAAAGTGGGGCTGGGCGCTGAGACCACTGTGGGACTGTGGCTTTGGCAAGGGCAAGAACCCTGTCTGGCTTTATCCCTGAGCTCCCCAGCCCCAGCTGGTGCTTCTGCCACGATTGCAGACCGAGGACTGCCTGCTCCTTGACCAGTGAAATCCAGAGACCCTCAGTAGGGCTTGTTGGTGTCTTACTCTGCGTCTAGTCGGAGTAATTAGACACTGAGTTTAGGCCTGTGACCAAGCCCACTTTTGAGTCCTGGTTGCAAAAACTGAGTCTCTGTCTTCCAGCCCCGAGATCCTTCCTTTCCTGACTGGTTAAGGAGGCCTTCTCAGATCATTGCCCCAACCCCAGGCTGACCTTGCCCTGACCACCTACAGTCCCAGGAATGTCACCTGCTCCAGAACCCCTTACTGCCCGGACAGCCACCCCAGCCCCTGGCTTCCCTGACAGGAGTGGGTCTCACCTGCAACCTTCGCACCCAGCCCCCCAATCTGGCCCAGCATGTGGCATCTCCTAAGAGCAGGCAAGACCTTGAAGCTAGACTAAAGGGCCAGGCCTGAAGGGGATGTCAGAGGAACAAGGCCTGGGAAAGGGTCTAAACCAGCCCTGCCTAAGAGAAATCTAACATGAGGCACATGTGTAGCTTTATATTTTCTAGTAGCTACATTAGGAAAAAAGTAAAAAGAAACAGGTGAGATTAATTTTAATAATTTATTTAGCCCCAAATGTCCAAAATATTATTTCAACTGTTAATTATTAGTGAGACATTTTACATTCTGTTTTGCTAAATCTTTGAATCAAGGCCGGGCGCGGTGGCTCACACCTGTAATCCTAGCTCTCTGGGAGGCCGAGGCGGGCGGATTGTTTGAGCTCAGGGGTTCGAAACCAGCCTGAGCAAGAGCGAGACCCCGTCTCTACTAAAA
>NW_012149541.1:1192031-1214748 GCF_000956105.1 Propithecus coquereli | reverse complement strand
AAAAAAAAAAAAAAATCTTTGAATCATGTGAAGACTTTACACCCACAGCCCTATTCAGATATTAAATTTCCACCAGAAAAACTTTATCTGTACTTAGATTTCATTAAATTTACAGCTGTAAGGATATTCACGTCTTCGAGCTGGGCGTGCCTGTAGTCTTAGCTACTGGGGGAGGCATGGGGGAGGATTGCTTGAGCCTGGGAGTTCAAGGCTGCAGTGAGCTGTGATTGTGCTACTGCACTCCAGCCGCCTGGGCAGCAGAGGGAGATCCTGTCTCTTAAAAAAAGAAAAGGAAAAGAATATTCACATCCTCGAATTGTTCCAGATATACTTAAAAGTTGTCCAGTAACTGAATATCTATTTTCAAATTTCAATTAATTAAAATTAAAATTTAGATTTCAGATCCTGGGTTGCACTAGCCACATTCCAAGCGCTCGACAGCACCTATGGCTCGTGGCTACCATGATGACGGCACTGGTCTGGAACGGGGAAGCCGGCTAGAGAGCTGTCTGGGGGGTTCATTGCGGTTCCCGAGGCAGCTGCCTCTCCTCCCTCTGTCCTCACTTGCCGGGAACTGGCTGGTCATCCTAGCCCCTTGGGCAAAGGATGACAGTAGCTCCCAGCAGTCAGCTTGTTCTGGACAGCCTCCCATTGCCTGAGACAGGAGCTGCCCTCCTGGACACCATCCTTCTAGGGAAGGGAACCCAGTTCCTCTGATGGCTTCACAGATCCTTCTGTGCCTCAGTCTACCCAGATCAATTCCAGCCATCTCAAGGCGTTTCCCTCTAACCACACACCAACCCATGGGAGGCCGTGTCACCCTGCTGTGTACCACATCTCTACTCCCACGAATAAATGCTTTTACTCTGCAAACATGCGGCATGCGTGTTGTACGTGAAGCAGCCACCAGGCTCGGAAATGAGTCACGGTGAGATCTGCGGTTTATTGAGCGCTGCTCGCTGCTCGGGTCTTCCGTGGCCTGGCCGGGTCTACGCGCTTTGCAGGAGCGGGCGGGCCGGGCGGGGCGGAGCTCCGACGCCTGCCCTTCCCTCGTACCACGGTGCAGCTCAGAGGCGATCCGGCTCGACTGTCGGTGGGACAGTGCCGGTTTAACACCCAGGGCTCTGAACGCCTGCGGCCGGGCGCGGGGGCGGTCACAGGGCCCCCCTGCCCCCTCTCTCCGCCGCCTGGGCAGCGTTGCGCCCACTAGCGGGCGCGGCAGGAGCTGCTCGGGGTCGCGGGGCCGCACCGGGAAGGAAAGCGCTTGGCCAGGGGCGCGGTTTCCTTCCTTCACCCTGACTGGCCCCGGAGCCCGGCAGATACCTGTGTGAGGCCACCGCTGACCTCGACTGGGCTTTGAGACGTTTCGTGTCACTCCTAAATTTGGAGGGAGATGTTTATGAACAGAGCACTCCGTAAGAATTTTCTGTGATTTCTTTATGTCCTACAATACGGTTTGAGCGTCTTGCAGAAGGCAGGGGGTTCAGTGCTATAGGTCTGACTTCCAGCCCTGTGCCAATAACTACCTGACCCGGCATTCCTCCATCCATCCAACAAACATTTATCGAACACCTACTGTGTGCCCCACAATGTGCTAGTTACTATAGAGGATAGCGACGGGAACTACTCAAGATGTGGCCTTGCCTTTGAGTAGTTCCTTGTCCTGTTGGGACTCTAGCAAGGAGACGTGGTTACAGCTGTGTGGGGTAAAGGCTGTCAGGGAGCACATGGTGAGGTGGGCCAAGGAAGGCTTCCTGGAGGAGGTGCTGCTTGGCTGGGACTCAAGACAAGTGGTGTTGGCCAGGACTGGGAGGGACAGGGCCTTGGAAACAGAGGGAAGAGCGGGTAGCAGGGTCAGAGACAAGGTCCGCGGCTGCCTGGCCACTCTGGGAGCTGCAGGGGTTCTGCATGGCCGGAGTACAGCATGACAGAGCAGAGGGGTGGGACGCGAGGACAGTGGAAGGAGTGGAGGAGTGGAGGAGAGGGTCCTGCTCCCGTTGGTTCTGACGGTGCTTCTGTCTGTCAGTCTGTCTGCGAAGAACTGACTGGAGCTGTGTGAGATGGTAAGCAGGAAGTCGAGGCTGTTGCAGCCTGGAAAGAATAGGGGAGACAGCTGTGTAATGGGGTGGGGATGGGAGATGGCTGGGATGAGAGAGACTAAGGGGACAAGATCTGGCGCTGCCTGGGTGAGGGGGAAGGGAAGGGTCAAGGTCACCCTCCCACCCAAGTTTTTGCTTCAGTAGCTGACAGATGCCCTTCACCCACACGCACCAGGATCAAGGCAGGAGACACAAATGTGGGGAGATGGACAGCGCGTGCAGCTTTAAGATCATGAAGTTTAAGGAGGCTTTGAGGCAGCCAAGCAGAGATGTCTGGGAGGGCTGTGAGTCTGGTGCTCAGGAGAGTGGGCAAGGGCTGTAGGGGGACTTTTTAGACGCCACCGCATTGTCGCTAGCAGACAAAGGCATTGCATCCTCACAAGGAGCACAAGTGAGAAGGCTGTGGACAGAAACACAAAAGAAGCCTAAGAATAGAGCCCAAGATGGGGACTGAAGGTTTTAAGGAGCAGAAGTGATCAGAGTTGAGTTTTGGAAAGATTGCTCTGGCCAGGTGTGATGGCATGCACCTGTAGTCCCAGCTTTAGCGGTTGAGGCAGGAGGATTGCTTGAGCCCAGGGGTTTGAGGCCAGCCTGGGCAACATGGCAAGACCCCATCTCTAAAAGAAGAAGAAGAAGGAAAAAAACCTCATTCTGGCTAAAGAGTGCAGAATGCACTGGAGCGGGAGAAGCACCGGCATGGGGCTGTCATCCAGGAAGGACAGCTGTGGCCAAGCCACTTCCCTTCCTGCCCATCTCACAGGGTCATGTTAGGTTCAGATGGGGTTGTGTCAATGACAAGCACAACGTCCAAGCTGGGGACATGATTGTCCTCCCATACAGAATGCCTTCTCCTCAAAGAGCAGGGGTAGCACAGTGGCTGCCACCCGTTGTAAAAAGCATTTTTAATTTGTTGCCAACATTTAAAATTTTGAAGTTGTCGCATGAAATTCTGATTTCTGGCTTTTCTTGGAAAAAGCGTAAGCTCTCACAACATTCGCCCTGCATTCTTGCTTGGCAACACTGAAGGAGCTGAGTAGCAGCTGCTCTTTAGATGGGACACTCACTATTTTGTCACAGTCTCCAGCACCCCATATTGCCTCCCTGATGCTAAGACACCATCCTGCGGAGCTACTTATTTTCTTGCACTAGGCCTGCTTCACTCATTTCCATTGCCCCTTGGCATTTGTCTGTGACTCCTCTAGGGGTTTGGGGCACACATGTGTCTTTATGTGAGAGATTGAAGTGCCTCTGTAGAATGATATCCCAAACTCTCAATCTGTTTATTTTTCATGCACACCTTCTCAGGCAGTGCCTTTCAATCTGAGCCATAGGCTCTTCAAAAGTGTTTAATAATAATATCTAATCTATTTTTAACAACCATAGTTTAAGAACACTACTTTTTAAAAAATTCACGCATACACTAAAATGTGTTATCAACCACATGTAATTCGTTGGCAACCACAAAACATTGTCTTGTGCCCCTAGAGTAGATTGTTTTAAGAAGGTCACAGAAATATACTTTAGTCATCGCTGTCCAATCGAAGAGCAGCTTGATAGTACAAGGTTAGTGGCTTAAAAAATGCTACTGTTTGCCACTAATCTCTGTCAAGACTTTCTCAGTACTGACTGTTGAAGTAAGTTGGCTGTTGAAGCTGGTATAAGGCTGCAAATGGCAATCACAACTGCCATTTCAAATTTCTGAAGATGTGTTAGAAACCAAGAACCCATTGCTATGAGGGGAAAGAGGAACTGGGCAGATGGAAGGAAAGCATGGAAGACAGGGGTTTTTTTATTCTCTTTGGAAGACTTTCACTATATTTCTTTTTACTCTTCTGATTTTTGAAACATGTGAAACATGTAGTAGTTACTACTGTACATTTTAATACAGTATTTAGTAACTTAGCATAACATTAAGTACTGTAGATTTTAATACTTTAATAATACTGTACATTATTCCAAAATAAATAAAAACCTTCATTGTTCAACTTTATAATAAACCAGTGATTACGTATGGATTCATTATGATAATAAAGCTCTTCGAGTATCTCTTTTGAAGACAGGCTATGCTTAGAAAAAAAATTGAAAGCCACATTACTAAGAAAACCTCCTTGCCCTACCTCCAACTCCCAAAGTCTTGGCTGGAGCCGGGAAGGTGCGGGTTGGGCGGGGGAGTTGCTGCTGTGAGACCGCCCACCCAGCAGGTGGCACTGCCCGCACTGCTCGCACCTCCCCGTCGCACCCTTTCTCTCAGCAATGGCGGGTGATGGTGGGGTCCTCTCTTTGCAGGAGTGTCCATTCTGATGCCTGATGCCAGGTGCAGACTAGTGTCCCCACTGTGCGGGAGCTCTGACTCCAAGGAGGGTTAGAGAAAACAATGGCGCTCTCTGTTTAACCTTCCGAGCGGGCCAGGGAGGTGTACGCGACGCGGGAGATGCAGGCCGGGGAAGAATTCGTGCCGGGTGGCAGGCGGGGCGGCGGGCAGCCCCGGGGCGGGCGGGGTCCTGGGTGAGAAGCGAGCCGGCGGCCTCAGGAGGCGACTGACTGAGCAGCGCACCCGGGAGCGAGGAGGCGCGGCGGAGCGAGCGGTCCCGGAGCTGACAGATACACGGCGCGGCCGGAACGGCGAGCGAGCGGACAGGCGAGTGTGGGGCGCAGCCATGATCACCTCAGCCGGTGAGTGCGGCCCGTAGCTGGCGCTGGGTGGGAGCCGCCGCCGTGCCGGCTTTTAGCTGAGTCAGGGCCGGTGACTGGGCACCTCTTGGCGCAGCGTCGACCTGCACGGCTCCTCGCTGCCCAAGACCCACCCCGGGCCGGGGGCTGGGAGTCTGGCCAGGGCTCTGTGGGCCCCGCTGGCCTCTCTGGCTTGAAGGAATCCAGCCAGGTCGACCGCCTCGGCCTCCCTCCGCAGCCACACCCCCGTGCCGGCACCGAGAGGCTTCCTGGGCCTTCCCTGGACTCCGGGGACGTTTCCTTTTTTCTATTCCTCGCATTCTTGGTCGTGTGAGGCCGTCTGGTCCCAGTCCTTTCCCGCAGGTGGTTGGTGTGGGATGAGCCTCCTCTGCCATCGGACAGGAAGGCAGCTTCCTAGCCAAGCAGCTTATCTGCTGCATGAGTGCCTCTGGACCTGGCCAAGCTCCGTTCTGTTTAGAGTGACATCCGAACTAAGGTTTGGGATGGGTCGTTAGTGGGTCCACTCCAAGGGTATTCAGTTAAAGCACCCAGAGAACTTTCGTGTTGTGTAAGATCCTGAAGACATCATTATACTGAGAGCCAGCGTACTGTTTCGAGGCTAGGTGCTCTGTAAACATTCTACGTTCAAGAAAGAACTGATGGGTCTGCAGAGCGGGTCTCATACACTTAAACCATCGTGTAGGTAGATTCACGTAGTGACATTTGAAATGGGATAAACTATAGAGATCAGGTTGCAAGGAGATTTTTGAGTTCCCCACCACAGGCTGATTTGCATATAGCTGTCCACAGCCTTGGTGCCTTTTTCTTGCCCGCTTATGTGCCGTTTTCTGGTCATCTCTTAACTCTGTACTTGTCCCGCAAGCATTTTGTTGTAAACTGGTGATCAGAAGACCTGTATGGTAAAGGGATCAAAACCATATTTGTAGGAGGACTGGCTAAGGAAATTGGTGGAGATGCTGAGAGACATAGTAGTTATTTTCAAACACTTGAAGAGCTGTCACTTGTACCTGGAATTAGACTTTTGTCCCGAAGGGTTACACATGATTTGGAGATGAATTTTAGTTCAATATAAGGAAGAGTTTTTTTCAGTCATAACTGTGTAAGGATATAATAAACACCAAGTTTCTTGTTACTTCTTTCAGTTACTTATAAATGTAGATGTCATCCTGTTTCAAATCTATCTAATACGACCATTTCTTCTAACTTGGCCCAAACCATCTTCATCTCTTGCCTGGGTTTCTAAATCAACCTTAAGACTTATATTTCCACCATTACCTCCATATAGTCCATTCTTCTTGTTGTAATCAGAGTATTCTTTTCAAAACTTTAATCACATAATGCATCTTTGTTTAAAATCCTCCAGTGCTTCCATTGTGTTTAGAACAAAATCCAGACTCTTAACCAAATCATGTATGATTTCTGCTTTGCCTTGTAGCTCTCTTCCTCACTCACTATACCCTAATTACACTGACCTTTTTGTTCCGTAAATATGACAATTTATCTAGTATCTTAGGGCCCTGGCACATTCTGTTCTCTTTCTAAACTTCTCTTCCTGAAGTTTTCCCTTGGGTTCTCATTCTTTAGTCTCAATTCAAATGTTAGTCTTCCCTGACTGCTCTCTTAAAACATGCTGACTCTCTCTTCCCTAGCTGCCATCTCTCTCCATCACAATTCTGTAATTACTTTGTTGACTCGCCTGATTACTGTCTTTCTCTTTCTGGTAGAATTTTGGCAGGAAACTTGTTTTCATAGTTCTTACAATACTGCTAAGGGCATGGCAGAAGTTGAAAAGCATGACTTGAATGAAGAAATCAGCCAGCCAATCAAATCAATATATTAGTACCTACAGTTTTTGAAGTAGAGGATGAAAAAGCACTTTTTGGGAATAGAATAGAATTTAAACGTCTTTAGGGTGGCATGACTAATTGATTTCTGAGTTCTGCCCTGTGATTCTGTAATGGTAGTATAGTATATATTTATTACTGTTATTTAAGTTTATTGGATTACTTGTCAGCTTTTGCTCCAAACCTCTGTCACTTTTTTTTCCTATCCTATGGCTCAGGTTGGCTTAGAAGGAAGGAGGTGCCTTAATATAGACACCTTGAAATAACTTTTATGTTTGTGTCCGAGGTGCTGAATAGGCCAGTGTTATTGTTCTGATATGGATTAGTTAGTTTATTCATTCATTTATTCACCAGGCACTTGCTAGGCACTAAGAACATAGTGATGAATAAGAGGTCAACAGGTACTCTTAGTTTTTTTCCAAGAGGATTGACTATGAAAGGAATAGAGAGAGATAGATGCTTACTGGAGGGAGATGTGAAATTGATTGGGTTGGTGGTTTTTTGTTGTTCTTTTTTTTTTAATATCATAATATGGCACATAAAGGAAAGTAGTGCTAAAAAGCTTTCAGACAATAGTCTCTCACCTCACTTTTTCCCTCTGGTCCCCACAGGAAACCATTTCCAACTGTTAAGCTGTGTCTTCTGGAACATAACTCCATGTTTATAAATAATATCCAAATATTGCTATAAGTGGATCCAATAATTTTAGACAATATCTGCTGTGTTCCTATTATGGCATAAGAGGTTTTTAGCATCCTAAGGCCTTTCCTATTCCCTCACCCATCCAGAGGAGAGTTCCATTTTAAGATGGGAAATATTAGTGTATGGAGTATAGAGTATTTGATTCAGTTCTAGTCCATGGTCAAAGGCTGACTTTGTAAGCCAGGACAACCATGTACCAAATTAGTCACTATTGAAACCAAACCAGAGAGCATAAAAACCTATCTCTTCTTTTGGTAAAAGCCATTCAGATATAACATTGATTAATGACAGGTTATCAGCATTTTTAGTATTAAATGTTCTGTTTTTTATGATCTGTTCTACATTTACAACACTCTGGTCTGTCATCTAATCCACACCACTAGTTTGCACATTTTCTTTTTACTGATTGAATTTTTAAATTTATCTGTTCTTTATGTTTTCGATTAGCCTCTCTGTTCTGGTCTTGTCATATCAACCTAGAGTACCAAGAAGTTCTTTTTATATGCTTTTGCAATAGTAGTATGCTAGTCTTGCTTGGTAAATTTTGTATCCTTTCCTGTATGGCTCCGTAAAGACTCCTTAATTGACAAACCTACAATTATTGATTAGAAATGGCCACATCTCCTAACTAAAGCTGCCTTGACATTTTATAATCAAATCACAGTTTCAACTCAGTGTTCCAGAATGCTTTTAAGACCCACATGGAAAACATATTTGACAGACAGTTTGGTTTCCTTTGTGGTCTAAGGACAGTAACTTCCCATATCTTTTTTTCTAATAATCCCTTTAACATATGACTACATTTTAAGATATGTCCTTTTGGAGAGGATGGTTATTTCTTTTACCCTCCTATGTTAATGGTAACACCTTGATGCTAAGAGAAGACAGATGGGGAACACCGTGCTTTGGTAATTGGAATTCAAAATGAGTAAGATTGCTCATCATTTAGTAAAACATTCTAGGTTACTTTGATAGGAAGGAGGTGCCTTAATATAGGCACCTTCTAATAACTGAACTATTTTACCCTTTTGAGTTGATAATTAAATGCCCCTTTTTTACATAAATAATTTTATGACTTGATTTATTTTGTATGAATAGTTTTATTCTAAAATTGTATGGGAAAGTTTGCCATTTTGGTCAATAAATTAGGATAGTGGTTCTCAAACTGTAGTGAGCCAAAGAATCACAGGTAGGGCTTGTGGCCCTGTTACTGGGCTCCCTCCCCATAATTTCTGATTCCATAGGTCTGGTAGAGAAATGAGAATTTGCATTTCTAACAAGTTTCCAGGTAATGCCAATGCTGTTGACCCAGAAACCACACTATGAAAACCATTGAATTAGGCAAATGATATGATATGTATGGTATCATGAAGGTTTGATAACCTTTACAGTTTTAAAGAAAAATAATCACTCCCCTAGGGAAATCACTCCTCAAAAAACACTTATTTTTTTCCATCTTTTTTTTTTTACCCACTGTGTCACCTAGGGTAGAGTGCAGTACCCTTATCATAGCTCTCTGCAACCTTAAACTCCTGGGCTCAAGTGATTCTCCTACCTTCGCCTCCCTAGTAGCAGGACTACAGGCACACTTCATCACACCTGGCTAATTTTTCTATGTTTTGTGGGGACAGGGTCTCACTCTTGCTCAGGCTGGTCTTGAACTCTTGAGCTTAAGCAGTCCTCCCGCCTCAGCTTTCCAAAGTGCTAGGATTACAGGCATGAGCCACCGTGCCTGGCCCCATCATATATTTTTGACCAAGTGTTCATTTCCATCTTAGTGAGCATATACTTCATAATCATGATATACCTTTTGTCTTGTAGCTGGAATTATTTCTCTTCTGGATGAAGAAGAACCACAGCTTAAGGTATGAGTTAAATAAAAAGTAACTAGGCTTAGTATGAATACCGTGTAGCTTTTTGAATTTAGTGATATCTATATATCTTCCATCATTTAAAGTAGCCTTCCTACCCAGCCTGTCCCCAGTCATTGAAGTCTAACCAGAGAAGACAGTATTTTCACAATAGCAGTTAGTTTCTGTTGAGTATAATAAAGCTAAGGCAAGTAAACCCCAATATGGCACTGAATAACCCCCTAGTTTCTTTATCAGCAAAAAGCACGAAAAGTTGTTTCTTCTGTTTCACCTATTTAAAGTTATTTGCATTTGATGAAAATTTGGAATGCACTTAGAGATGGCTCTAAATACCTGAATTTCATTTACATCTGAATTAGCAATATGGAATCATCTTATATATTTAAAGAAAAAAAATGTTCATTGTGAAAAGGAGTGACATTATATGGTTAGTCTGATGTTTTATCATTGAAAACAGAAAATATGTAAACCCAGGAAAAAATGTCACTAAATTTTTATATTTGTCATAGATTAAAAGTTCTAGTGACTATTGATGATTTGGCCATTGATTTGTTGGGAACTTTTTTTTTTTAAAGGAAATGTAATGGTAAGTCCATCTCAAAATAGAATTTTGGTTTTATCTTCTACAGGAATTTGCACTACACAAATTGAATGCAGTTGTCAATGACTTCTGGGCAGAGATTTCTGAGTCTGTAGACAAAATGTAAGAAATCACTTTATTTCTATAAATTGGAATAAGGTCAACTTCAATTCTCTGTGGATGTGGATCTTGTGGCTTATTAATTCATTTAGAAATTTGCTGCTACTAAATTGTGGCTCGAATATTTAAATTTGGGAGTTTAAAGGAAAACTACAGTTTAAACTAGGCCTATACTTCCTAATTTCTTTCAGAGAAGTTTTGTACGAAGATGAAGGTTTCCGGAGTCGGCAGTTTGCAGCCTTAGTGGCATCTAAAGTATTTTATCACCTGGGGGCTTTTGAGGAGTCTCTGAATTACGCTCTTGGAGCAGGTGACCTCTTCAATGTCAATGATAACTCTGAATATGTGGAGACTATTATAGGTAATTATTTTCTCTCTGGTAAGGCTTTATCTTATCGGCTTCTTTCTTACTCTAGTGTATAAAGCATTTTTCCACCCTGAATTGGATGTTGCCAGATTTCATTTTAACTGGAAGTTCATAATCTTTCTCTAATAATTTTATGCAGTCTGAGTTTTTAGATCTGCCTTCCAACTAAGTGCTAGTTTTCTTAGCAGTCGTTTTTATCTCTAGTCCAGTGAGCATACTGTTAGATGAAAAGGTTATTATGAGTGACAGAAGTTAAATGATAACTAATTTACAGAGTTCGTCATACAAGAAACCATTATTCAATATCTGCATTGTGTTAGGCAGCATGCTAGTCATGATAGATACCATGGTTTATTTCACAACTACCCTGTAAAGAAGGAGCTAGCCCTGTTTTATAAATGAGAAAACTTGGGTTTTGAGATAATAAAGATATATGACTATTACATAGGAGTGTCAGAATTTAAAACCAGGTTTACTTGCACCAAAACCCATACTATTTCTACTAGTTACCATTGTTTTCTCATTGGTTTCTTTATTACTATTATTCTTTTCAAGATAGGGTCTCACTCTGTTGCCTAGGCTAGAGTGCAGTGGCGCCATCACATCTCACTGCAACCTCAAACTCCTGGGCTCAAGTGATCCTCCTGCCTCAGCCTCCCAAGTAACTGGGACTACAGGTGTGCCACCATGCCCGGCTAATTTTTTCTATATATTTTTAGTTGTCCAATTAATTTCTTTCTAATTTTAGTAGAGACGGGGTCTCGCTCTTGCTCAGGCTGGTTTCGAACTCCTAAGCTCAAACAATCCGCCCGCCTCGGCCTCCCAGAGAGCTAGGATTACAGGCGTGAGCCACCGCGCCTGGCCTTTATTGCTCATTGAATTGGGCTTTTTATCTGAATCCTATAGGAAGAAGTGATGGTTTTAAATGGTAGACCATATCATTTGAAACCAGAGTGCACTTTCTTTACGGTAAGCTAGAAATGAGGGATTAAATATGCTTATTTATCTCTTTTCTGTTATTTGATGATTTTTTTTTTTTGATGAATGTTGATAATTTTTTTCCACCAGTGATCTGCAAGGACTTACAATGCCACTTTTTTATAAATTGTGCTTTTAAACAGGACTGTTGGTATAAAGTTCTATGAGGTGATAGATGCCTTCCCTGTCTCTAAACACTGTGTCATCTTAGCTTGTGGAAGTTGAGTATTGATCAGTAGACCAGTTCTGTTTGCTTTTCTTTGTGTAGAGGTGGGATTCTTCTAGTTTTGTAGGGTACATTTTTAAAAACATCAGTGAGATTTGTGAGGGGGTATACAAAATAGAATTTGGAAAAGGCTTGCTAGCATCTTAATATAATAAACAGTACCTCTAGAAAATTTAAGACAGTATATGAATCTCTCAGTTACGATGAAACTTCAGCTGGGAATCAGGCTGGAGTCTGGGTTTTAGTTAAAACATAAACCTGGAATATAGTTATGACATAAACATAAACCTGATGAATGAGAGCATGAATCTCATTTGAAACCTAGGAGGTACATTTTTTTCCCCCACAGTTATGTAATCTAAGGAAAATTCTGCAAATGTTCTAATTCTGAGGTTCCTCTTTGATGGGGTAGGAGTAATGTTTTCTCACTTAACTGTAGTTGGTTCAAAAAGCTCCTATTAGAGCCTGGTGAAAATTCTCTACAACTGTAATTGTTTAAGGTCTATTTTGTGACTGCCACTTTGTTCTTATTAACTGTAACTGAATCTTCATGGTTCTTCCTGAATGGACTCTGAACGTGGTGTATTCCAGTTTATAACAATCCTCTGCTTCCTTCAAAATACAGACACAGTTAACCTGAATCATCTAGTGGGCCAGCAATCCTTTATGCTAGTTCAAATTATTTTTGTTTATTGGGGCTATAGTTTGCAACTAACTAAACTTACCCTAATCCCCTTCTCTTTAAAAGGGAGAGAGACAAGCCAGTGAGTCATAGAGGGAATAACGAGTGTATATGTCATTCCTCTTGGGTGGCTATTTATCATCTTTATGAATGTGGAAGGCTTCGGGAAGTGTTCTCTTTTGGTTGTACCTAGAAAGTTTAAGATGTGATTGCAGAGAAATAGAAGTTGCAAGCAAATTAATGTTTCTCATCAAGCATGCTATTGATGCCCTTCAGTATGTCACTCCCCTTCCCCATCAACCCAAATAATTGTGAAATGTGGACGCCAAATTGTGCACATATACTATTGCATGAATTTTCAGACACCCTCTTGGGGGAAATAGGTTCTACCCACGTCACACTGAGGCAATGAATATAGTCATGGCGCTGCATAATGATGTTTCGATCAATGACAATGGTGGTCCCATAAAATTATAATACCATATTTTTACTGTACCATTTCTATGTTTGGATACACAAATACTGTTGTGTTACAATTGCCTACAGTATTCAGTACAATAACATGCTGTACAGGTCTGTAGCCTAAGAGCAATAGGCCATACTATATAGCCTAGGTGTGTAGTAGGGTATATATCATCTAGGGTTTGTGTAAATACCCTCTATCATGTTCACACAATGATGAAATCACCTAACAATGCATTTCCCAGAATGTATCTCTTTTGTTAAGCAATACATGACTATTATTTCGACTCTTCTACAATTCCTGGAAAAGTTTTTGGAAATCTTTGAAATTGCCTTTCAAACCTCTGACACATTTTATGTCATTTCACTGTTGTTTTGCAAAGATGATTTAGACACAGTCTTTACTCTGAAGGTGCTAATAGTTTCATTAATGTGAAGAAGTCCAATATACTGGTATGTAATCATTGCTATAATATCCTCAATAGTGGCAGGTGTTTGGTTTTTGAAAGTGAGACAGCAGCTATTTTGTAGCCAACTCTTTTAAATAAGTGGCTTAATCAGGTAGAGTAATATAATTTTGGTCAAAATTAAGTAACAAGACAGAATTTTATTTTATTTATTTATTTATTTTAAGAGACAGGGTCTTACCCTGTTTCCTAGACTGGTCTTGAATTTCTGGGCTCAAGCAATTAATTCTGCCTCAGCTTCCCATGTATCTAGGACTATGGGCACATACCACTGCACCCAGCTGAAAAATGTTTTGAATAACATCAGCCTTATTGGAATTAGTGTATAGTGTAACATAATGAAGAAAATAATATTAATTTGAATGTATAAGTTCTAGCATTTTAAAATTTGCTTATGGCTTTATAGTCATCCCATAAGTTATACATGATTGTAAATGCAGGCATTGTACTTTCTGGTAGTTCAGTCCAGTGTATAAGGTAATTAGTTATTTTATTTTCTCCATAGCAAAATGCATTGATCACTATACGAAACAGTGTGTGGAAAATGCAGATTTGCCTGAAGGAGAAAAAAAACCAATTGACCAGAGATTGGAAGGCATTGTGAATAAAATGTTCCAGCGATGTCTGGATGATCACAAGTATAAGCAGGCTGTCGGCATTGCTCTGGAGACACGAAGACTGGATGTGTTTGAAAAGACCATACTGGAATCGGTAGGTAGCTGTTAATTTAGAGATTGTTATTGATGAAGAATCAGCAAAACAAATTATTCAAATTGAAAATCTCATTAGTAGTGAAAAGAAAATCTAGTTTAGAAATAATAAGGTACTCTTTTGCTAGTTATTTTATTTTTATATTTATATGTGAACCTTGGCTGTTTTGTGTTCATAGACTATCTGTTTTTTTATCTTACTACATTTCTTTATTCCTTTGAAATCTTGCATGGGGAAGTTGTATTAATTACCCTGCTCTATTTAAGAAGGCCATATTGATAAACTACTATTTTAATGCATTTATCATAGTTAAAATTACAAACTAGATTGATGGTTTGGGGTTGTTTTGCAATAATTAAGACAGTTGTGTTTAATTATAATAATTAAGACAGGGGACTTAACAACAAAGTAGTCAGAAAGGTGCAAGGCTGAGTTAAATGGACGTTGGTCTGCAGGCTCACTTTGCCTCCCCACCTGTCTCTAAGAGCTAGCACTCTGCGCTCCGGCCATTTTGGCTGCTTCTTATCTCCTAGATGTACTCTGCCAAAAATATTTTTTCCATTCCTTTCTTTACCTACTTCATTCCTGTTCATGATTCAGATCTCAGCTCACCTGTCACTAATTTGCAGAGCTTCTGTCAACCCCCTACACCCATATCCTCCTCAGCCCCTACTGCAAAGATTAGGTCCAGTTTCTTATGTTAATTTCATGGAGCCTGAATATTTTTTTGTTGTGTTTATCACTTGTTAATTATTTGTATTAGTAGGTGGTTACATCTGTCCTTCCCACGAGATTATAAGCTCCATCAGCACAGATGCTTTGTGCCTTTTTCGCCACTGTATATCCATCCCTAAAGCCTGAGTCAGTATTTAGCAATAATAGTAAGTTTTTTTTAATGAATAAATGAACGAATGACCTAATGTGATAGAATGGCCCTTGTTTCACTCTCAGTTTCATTTTTGTGCAGTTGTAGCCTCTTTTTGTCTTTATGTGAATAAGATTAAAATATTTATTTTCATTCATTCAACAAATATATTTTAAATGCCTGCTATGTCCCATTGTTCTAGACATTAGAGATACCTAGTATTCCCCTGTTATCCCCCTTTCCATGGTTTTGCTTTCCTTGGTTTCAGTTATCTTTAGTCAACTGTAGTCTGAAAATGGTAGATGGAAAATTCTGGAAATAAACAATTCGTAAGTTTTAAATTGTGCACTGTTCTGAGTAGTATGATGAAATCTCTCTCCATCTCCTTCCATCCTGCCCAGGACATGAATCATCTCTTTGTCTATCATATCCATGCTGTATATATTACCTGCCCATTAGTCACTTAAGTAGCTGTCTCACTTATCAGATGGACTGTCACAGTACCACAGTGTTTGTGTTCAAGTAACCCTTATTTAACTTAATAATGGCCCCAAAGCAGAAGAGAGTGATGCCTGCAATTCAGATATGCTAAAGAGAAGCCTTAAGGTGCTTCCTTTAAGTGAAAAAGTGAAAGTTCTCAACTTAATAAGGAAAGAAAAAAATTGTATGCTGAGGTTGCTAAGATCTACAGTAAGAATGAATCCTCTGTGACACTGTCAAGAAGGAAAAAGAAATGCGTGCATTGTATCTATAGGGTTCAATACTATCCATAGTTTCAGACATCCACTGGAGGTCTTGGAATGTATCCCCCTGGGATAAGGGGGGACTACTGTAGTGGCAAACGAGACCCAACAAAGTTCCTACCAAAATCAAACAGTCCATTAGGAGAACCTAGAGGAGAAAAAAGTAGTCAAACAAATATACAAGGTAAAGTGGTGATAAATGTATTTAAAGAAATAAAGCAGAGTAAGAAATGCATCTCAGTGCACATATGCATAGAGATACAAACTTAAGTTTTATGAAACAATACATACCCTTACTACTTGTGATATAACTCTGACATTTTTAAATTGTATTTCATTTTTTAAAAGAAAATTAGCTAGTTACACCCCATTGATTTTATTGCACAGTGGTAAGTCACAGCTTGCTTTTTGAGAAACAGTCCTGTAGCTTTTCGGTATGCTTATTTATGTTAAAGGACTCTTATAAGGTGATATCTCAAATATTAGGCATGCTTTTGAGAGCCACAAGGTAAACACATACATCAAAGTTTCCTCACAAGGAGAGCACCAGACAGATGTAACAGCACTCAATGTTAGAATCACTCAGACCTGAATAGTTCTATACATTTTGTTTCCTGGTCAGGGAGTGAGTATAGGCAGTAAGTCATGAGGGAGTCTAGTAGCTAGGTAGGAAGCAGAAAGACTTCAATAGACACAGTTGAAAAGCATAGCCACTTAGTATATGGACAGTTATACCTATCTTTTTATAGCCAGTGCCACTCAGATTACATCATTATATTGGGTTATTAAGTATGGAATGTCTGACTTTTTTAAGTACTAAGTTTGACAGTTGATATCTCTGACATTTCACTTTGACACTTCATTTTATTTTTTTTTTAATTATTGTGAAGGTACATCTTCATCCTTTCAAATGCAGGTTTTGGCTTTTGATTATCTCTCAGATTTTTTTAGAGCAATTTTTGCTCTAAAATGAAACCATGGATAAGTCAAAAATTCGTTTTATTTTTGAATATGAGTTCCATCATGGAACCAGTGCAGCACAGATAGCTGGAAATATCAACAAAATGTTTGGAAAGGATGTGGCTGAAAAACGCACAGTACATCCATGGTTTGAGAGGTTCCACTCTGGTGATTTTAATCTTGAAAATGAGCCATATGGGTGACCTGAGAGCAAGGTGGATAGTGATGAGCTGTAATCTGTAGTGGAAACAAATCCATCTTAACCTATGTGTGAATTAGCAGCAAGGTTTGATGTTACCATTCCAACAATATTGGACCATTTGAAACAAATGGGCAAAGTAAAGAAGCTGAATAGATGGGTACCGCATGAATTAAATGAGCATCAGAAGTGAAATTATCTTGAAGCTTGCCTTCTTTGTGTCATGACATAAAGACAAACCATTTCTACACCGTATTGTTATGTGTGATGAAAATTTTTGACAATTGCAAGCATTTGGCACAATGGTTGGATAAAGATGAAGTGCTGAAACAAAGTCCGAAACTGAATATTCATCAAAAAAAGCTAATGGTGTCTGTTTGGTGGTCCAGTGTTGGTATTATCCACTACAGCTTTATGAAAACTGGTCGATTACAGTGGCAGATGTCTACTGCAACCAGTTGGACAAAATGATGAGGATGCTTGTGATTAAGCAACTGAGATTGGTCAATAGAGACAGGCCAATCCTCCTGCAAGACCACATGTCGCAAAAAACAACACTTCTCAAACTACAGAGGCTGGACTTGGAAACTCTCTGTCATGCACCATATTCACCAGACCTTGCACCAACTATCACTTCTTCCAGCCTTTGGAACACTTCTTGCAAGGAAAAATATTCACTTCTCAACAAGCTGAAATTCTCACAATTTTATCACCACTCGTTCTCCAGGCTTCTTCGCTGCTGGCATAAGCAAAGTACCATTAAGATGGCAAAACTGTGTGGATAGTTTAGGCATATGCTTTGATTAATTGTACTGCTTCTTGTTTGAGATATAATAAACTACACTTTTGATTTGAATCAGACATTTCATATTTAATGACCTGATATAATGGTAAGACTCCGGGGCTTAGTGTCAGAAAGACCAAAAAATTTTTATTAATTTAAAGTTTTATTAAAGGTTGCCTAGATTGACTAAAGAAGCTAGATTAAAATAATTCAATTTCTAAATAAATGTAATGCTTCAATAACTGGATAATGATATATCTTTAAATTATGTCTTTCAGAATGATGTTCCAGGAATGCTGGCTTATAGCCTCAAGCTCTGCATGTCTTTAATGCAGAATAAACAGTTTCGGAATAAAGTACTAAGAGTTCTAGTTAAAATCTACATGAATTTGGAGAAACCTGATTTTATCAATGTTTGCCAGGTAATTATATTATATTACATCACATTACACTGTGCTGGGCTACGTACGTGACACCATATTACTTATATGTTAACATTTTATTACATTACTATGGTGGCTTCCTACATGTATCTCAATTAATCTTTTCAACAGCCCTGTGAAGATAAGGTATGGGATTTATATTCCTTTTTACTGATAAGAAACTGAATCTCTTGACACTAAAAGCTATTTTGTTATAATGCATTCTTTCTGTTTATTCTTTTTTCATTTTGAAACTAATACAAACAAAATTTAAAGAAATTTTAGAAACAAAGAAGGTTCAAAAAAAATGGTAGAAGGAAAGATAAAAACAATACCTATGCTATACTGTGTCATTCTAAAAAGAATTCAAAGTGTAGAAACTATCAATGGTTTCATTACCTAAACACACCCAAAACATTTGGGTATATTTTCTTTATCGCGTGTAAGTGTATGAATTTGCTTACACATAGAAAAAATTCAGATGGTACAGAAAATATATTAAATGAGAAATTAAGTCTTTCCTTTTCTCTTCACCTGAGCCTTTTTCCAAAGGTAATGCATAGATGTTTTTCCCCACTTATTGGCACATGTAGATCTACTGCATTCTTTTAATAGCTGTATTGTAATTTATTGATTGGAGGTGTGCTTAGGTTTGCTTTTTAACAATTACTATACTGTATACGTTTTTGTGTTCTGCTTAGAACATAGCATTTTATTGTTTTGTTATTTCTTCACTATAATATACTCTAATGTGTTTTCATTAAAAAAATTTAGATTTAAGCACTGTTTTTTACAGTGCTTTTTGAAGCAAGTTTGAAACAGAAAATGCTGAAAAAAAAACCTGTATTTAAATCACTCAAAGTCAAGATTTTAATTAATATTTTTAAGTTGATTTTTTATAGCACCCAAAGTCAATTTCACATTTAACAGTATATTTCCTTTCAATTTTCTCTATATAGGTTTTTGGAGTTTTGTTTCTATATAATTTTTAATAGTTTTTAAAAACTCATATGAAAAATATTGTTTATTAGTAGTTTAGAGGCAATTTTATTTCTTTTAGCTATTTTATTCCAGTCCTTTTATAATTTTTAAAAAATTTATTGTACATTTAACAAATATATTTTTTGAACAGGTGATATAGTCACATGATTTAAAATTCAAAAACAACCATACAGTATACAGTGAAAAGTCTTCTTTCTATTCCTTCTCTCCAGCTACCAAGTTTTCTTCCCTGGAGACAAACAGTATCAATTATATGTAGCCTTCAACTTAACATTTTTCCATTTTCTAACTCTTTACTAGCTCTTGAGCTCTTTCTTGATTGTGCAGTAGTCATTCAGTTCATGTACTTTGCCTTATTTAATCATTCCCCTATATTTTGTCATTTATTTTTGTTTCCATTATTTCCTGTTCTAAATTATAATAACTTTGATTAATGTGTTTATTTTGAAATTGAGTTAATTGCTGCCCTAAGGGAACAAGAAAATTTATCTATCTATCTATCTGTTTATTTATTTATTTATTTGAGACAGAGTTTCTCTCTGTTGCCTGGGCTAGAGTGCTGTGGCGTCAGCCTAGCTCACAGCAACCTCAAACTCCTGGGCTCAAGCAATCCTCCTGCCTCAGCCTTCTGAGTAGCTGGGCCTACAGGTGCATGCCACCACTCACGGCTGATTTTTCTATTTTTAGTAGAGATAGGATCTCACTCTTGCTCAGAGCTGGTCTCAAACTCCTGAGCTCAAGCAATCCTCCCACCTCAGGCCTCCCAGAGTGCTAGGATTACAGGCGTGAGCCACCGCACCCAGCCAAGAAAATTTAAATTGAGTTCTTAAAGAAAAAATTCTAACCTTTTAGGATAATTTTGTTAAAACATATGGCAAATCATAAGAATAGTAAGAGAAATGCTTCAAAATCATAATTTTAATGTCTCTTGTCCTATTAAGTATACTATATATTTAATACATATAGTATTGTGTCCAGTACAATACTGTATATGTTAAATGAATCAATAACTCCCATAATATGGTAAGGCGGAAAATACAAGTTAAAGAGCACTTAGTAAGTTACGAATAAGGTTTAAAGAAGCCAAGATTAATTCAGCAACCAGTACTAAATACTATATGCTAATTACCAGGCATAATATTAAGAGCCGTGCATATAATTTGTATGGATTTTTTTATGGAAAGCAGATGACTGTTTGCAGGAAAATTTCACTTAGTGCTCAGTTTAGAAGCAGAGTGCTAGCCTAGAAAGTTAGTCTGCCCTAGTTTGCCTCTGCTTATATTTTAAGGTTTCCTATATTGTTGACTGTTTCTAAGTACTTTGTAGATGAAGTTTTCGATTGTTATGTAATTGTTCTTTATCTCCATTTCAGTGCTTAATTTTCTTAGATGATCCTCAGGCTGTGAGTGATATCTTAGAAAAACTGGTAAAGGAAGACAACCTTCTGATGGCTTATCAGATTTGTTTTGATTTGTACGAAAGTGCTAGCCAGCAGTTTTTGTCATCTGTAATTCAGAATCTTCGAACTGTTGGCACCCCTATTGCTTCTGTGCCTGGATCCACCAATACGGGTACTGTTCCGGGATCAGAGAAAGACAGGTATAAGTATCTTTTTCTGCATCAGAACTAACTGAACAAGCTTTATTTCTTGTGGGGAATAGGTAGAATATTCATAGACAGCATTCTAAAAATAAATAAATACAACTTTTAGCTTTCATGTATTGTAAAGTCTTATTAGGCTGTTGCTCTGTTTTGTACTGTGCTAGGCACAGTAAGGAAAACCAAAGAAATGGACCCCCCCGGGAAGAAATAGAAGCGATTATCTGGTAGGGAGGCCTACCAGACGACATGTCTGCTGTTTAATCAACTAAATTAAAATTCTTAGGTGGTGTAGGTAGGCTACCTTTAGGCTACCTTTTAGATATTAAATATTTGGTTTGGGTATTTGGAAAGTAAGAAACATTCTTAGCTTTTTGTGCTTTTATTAGAACTAATTACACAAGTATCTTAGGCTGATATGCTATTAAATTTTATTTTCCTGGGTTTTTTTGTTAACACATTTAGACCACTTAGTAAGAATATTTGTGTCATATTTATGCCTGCTTATTTTCCTTCTAAAGTTGTACACACAGCAGTTGAGAATCATTCTTTGGAAACCTGCATAAGATGTCACTCCCTTTCAACCTCCAGTACCTCCCAAATAAATTTCAAATAAAATTCTAAGTCCTGAAATTCAGTAGCCTATAAGGTTATATATGATCTGGCCTTTCCATAACCTCACTGCATCTCTTTGTTCCTATTCACGTCCTTCAAATGTCACTGGCCTTCTTGCTGGTTCTCAGACATACCAAAAATATTACTGCCTCATTAAGGTTTTCTTGAATTTTAGTTTCTGTTTTCTTTCCTTGCTTTATTTTTCTTTCTTTGGGGGCCTTGTCCTTTTTTGCCCATCTTCTGTATTTGTCACTTTCTTTTGAATCCTTTTCTATTTCAATTCTTTTTCTTTTAATTGAGTAATAATTTAATATAGTAAAATACACATGTCTTAAATATACATATCAGTGAGTTTTAACAATATAAATACCCATGTAACCAACACCTGTGTTTTCATCTCAGAAAATTCCTTTGTGCCCTTTGCACTCAACCTCCTGCTCCCAAGACAATCATTGTTTTGATTTCTGTCGCCATAGATTAGTTTTGCTAGGGCTTGAACTTTGTAAAAATGGGACCTCATAGCACATATTCTTTTGTTTTTAGCTTTTTTCACTCAGGATAGTATCTGTGATATGTATCTATGGTCTTGGGTGAATCAGTAACTGATTCCTTTTTATTGCTGAGTAGCATTTCATTTTACAGATATATCACTGTTTATCCATTCTTCTACTGATGGACATTTGGGTTGTGTCTGGTTATTGGCCATAAAGAACAAGGCTGCTCTGAACATTCTTGTACAATGCTTTTTGTAGACAGATGTTTTTATTTCTGTCCGGTAAATACCTTAGAGTGGAATAACTAAATTATAAGACATATGTTTAACTTGGTAAGAAACTGCCAAACTTTTACAATGTTATGGTACCATTTTACCGTCTAACCAGCAATTCTGAGCATTCCAATTGTTCTGCATTTTGCCAACATTTGATGTTATCTGTCTTCTTAATATTATTCCTTCAAGTGGCGTAAAGTGATATTTTCATTGTTATTTTTTCTTTTCTTTCTTTTTTTCCCCCAATTTTTCAAAGAGATGAGATCTCACTGTGTTGCCCAGGCTGGAATGCAGAGGCTATTCATAGGCATGATCATAGCACACCACAGCCTTAAACTCCTGGGCTCAAGCAGTCCTCTTGCTTTAGCCTCCCAGGTAGTTGGGACTACAGGCACATGCATGCCTCTGGACCCGGCTTTCATCATGATTTTAATAGAAGTCATTTGTCAGATATATATGTGAGGAATATTTTCTCCTAGACTTTGGTTTATCTTTTCATTTTTTTAGTGTGTCTCTTGATAAGCATAAGTTTTTATTTTTGAAGAATCCAATTTTCCATTTTGGAGTTCCATCTAAGAAATTCTTTGCCAGCCTCATGGTTGCAAAGATATTCTGCTATATTTTCTTCTAAAAACTATATAGTAATAGGTTTTATGTTTAGGTCTATGATGGACCTCAGTTTAAATTTTTGTATATCGTGTGAGATAGGAATAAAGATTTTGCACCGTCTGGGGGATAAACACGCTTGAAGCTCTGACTCAGGTGGGGCAAGGGCAATATATGTAACCTAAACATTTGTACCCCCATAATATTCTGAAATTTAAAAAAAATAAAAAAAAAAAGATTTTGGTTTTTTTCCCCATATGACTGTTTCTAAGTACTTTGTAGATGAAGTTTTCAATTGTTATGTAATTGTTCTTTATCTCCATTTCAGTGCTTAATTTTCTTAGATGATCCTC
>NW_012149541.1:1190357-1191981 GCF_000956105.1 Propithecus coquereli | reverse complement strand
CCATAATATTCTGAAATTTAAAAAAAATAAAAAAAAAAAGATTTTGGTTTTTTTCCCCATATGAGTACCTGATTGTTCTATCACTTTTTATCTAAAAGACTGTCCTTTCCCTGTTGAATTGCCTTGGAGCCTTTGGCAAAAATCAGTTTATCGTGTTTATGTCTTGATACATTTTTTTTCCTATTCTTTTCCATTGATCTGTAGGCATACCTTGGAAATATAGGTTCAGTTCTAGACCACTGCAGTAAAAAAAAAAAAAATTGCAATATTTTGTCTTTCTTTTCCTAAGGCGTTATATGTTGTGTTTATTTGCTTACATGTCCCTTCTGAGTTAATCTTCACTTCTGAAATGATTATTTTTCCTCTTTCATTTCTAATTTTCCCCTAGTTCTAGCATGTTAATGTATGTATTTTACCTCTTTTGAAATAATTTTTTCTTATAATGTTGTATGGGATTTTAGTTTGATCAGTTTCTGTGGCTTATTTTTACAGAAATTAGTTTTTCTGAACTTTTATAAGGGAGGCTTGTTTGAGATAGTTTTCAGTTTCACTGCTCTCTAGAACTTCCTCTTCTGTTGTGTTTTTGGAGTATTAAATAAAATGGTGGCTTATGTTCTGAGATCTCCTGGTTCTGTTTTTATTTGGACCTTCTTTTTCTTTGTCTGTGCCTTCTTTATTTGGATTATCTGCCCAGTATTTTCTCCTCAGTATGAGGCTTTGACCTAGAAGGGAGAGTTGGCCAGTTAGTTTTATGAGTAGTTGGAGTCCCAGCTGCTTCATTGCAGACTGGTTTTGTAGCTTGACTCTTTTGGGAATGGGGGATATATTTTGTCACCTCTTCTTGTTGTATTTGTTGTTCATGGATTATGCTTACCTGGTTGCTTTGTATATTTATTTGGGGAAAATTCAATAACTGGGCTGCTTCTATCTCGGAGATGCCTGGAATTTTTTCTTGTTTCTTAGTGATAATGATTATAAAGTGAACATTATTTTCTTGCAAAATATTTAATTTGGACATGGTTCGGATCCATGGTATAAACAAAGTGCACATTCTATTCAGAAAAGAGTTATCAGATGATTGATTGATTGTTGGCTCTCTTCATTTTAGTGACTCAATGGAAACAGAAGAAAAGATAGGTGGTAGTGTGCTTGTAGGAAAGACACCAGAAGCGGTGAGTATGCTTTTTGAAGTTGAGATTGCCATTTAACATATATTCCCACAGTATACTGTAAATACTTTCAAGTACATATTACATACCTGCTTTTATGAAAGTTTATTATTAAATTTGATACCAAAGTTATTTTATAATAATGGATTTTCTGTAAAAAGCAAAATTTTAACTATCGTTCCAAAAAAGCACTTAGAAGAAATCAAATCCTTAGATCCTTACCAAAGAATAATCTCTGTACAAAATAAATTCAAGTTACCTGTCACAGGGTGAGAAAAAAATATGGCCTCTAACAAAAGGCAGCTTTTCATATGGGGTTAATGTTGTTTTTACTATCCATGGTATATGGAAGGGTGGGGGAAATATTAGAGCAATGGTTTGTTGAATGTAAATCCTTCCTCCATGACTTTGGTTTCTGATGCTCAGGTACATAAACTTCAACTGTTCTTCACCTG
>NW_012149541.1:1182040-1189326 GCF_000956105.1 Propithecus coquereli | reverse complement strand
TTTGGTTCAAAAATGTTTTAATATACAAAGATATATAGCATGAAAAGTCTTCCTTCCTTCCCTCTCATTTACCCAATACTCCTTCCTAAGGTCATTTATTATTTTTTTAAAGCCCTATACTAGTCACTGATTAAACAGTTGTTTGATTGAAGCATATGTAATAATGCTTTTTGAAACTTTTGATACAATTTTTACAAATGGTAAAAAGATACAGAATCACATAATTTGCACTTACGACAATTATCTGAAGCTAGTCTTTATAATATAATGTGTCGTTAAAAATAAAATTATTTGGTGGCTGCCAGAGGTGCTGGCTGGAAGAGGTGCAGCACCGTTCCTCAGGTTACCCCAACGCCTTGGAGACCTTGGGCAAGATGCTGAAGAGAAATGGCAAGTGAAACTATTCAGAAACCAAAGAATAGAAAATGTGCTACCTAAATTCCCACCTAAAATGTGCTATTAAGCTCAGGTTAAAACTGCAGTAAAACTATTTGACTTGATTGTTTTTATAAACTAGCTATTTAGTCTTTATAAAGAAATAACCAAGATCTGTATTTTAAATCTCAGTTCAATTTGTTCATTCATGTTCCTGCCACAAAATAGGGCCTCTGACAGTGTGTGTGAGCGTGTGCATGTGTGAATACTTTGCCAATGATAAAAAAATCTGTATTTATTTTTAAAGGATGCAGTACGGAATTCTGTATGTCACACAGCAACAGTTATAGCAAACTCTTTTATGCACTGTGGGACTACCAGTGACCAGTTTCTTAGGTAAATATACTTGATGATTTCCACTTGGCTTAAAATCATCTTTAACAAAGAATGTGTTGACATTGTTTCATGGATATGGAGAGCTTTCCCTACTGACCAATCTTGAATTCTAAATTATATTTTTGCTATTTTATATATTTTTTATTGCATATGCCTACTTGTTTTAAGGTGAAATTGATTCCTTTATTAGTTGGCTTGATTATAGGCTTTTGAAAGACATATATTAAGCTCTGAAAATTTAATATAAGTTTGCTTTTGTTCATGGTGGAATTATATATCATGCATTAGAAAAATCCTTAAAATATTAAGAACTTAGGAGGTAAAATAGAATTAGCAGTAATTTGAGATTCACAAAATAAAATGATTTGAAAGAGTTCAAGGTAAATTTTTAATGCTTTTGACCTTAGTGTTAAAAAACTTTGTGGAATTCATTTGTTTTCTAATAGCATTACTAAGTTTTCTTTTGTTACAGAGATAACTTGGAATGGTTGGCCAGAGCTACTAACTGGGCAAAATTTACTGCTACAGCCAGTTTGGGTGTAATTCATAAGGTAATGTATATTGATCGGTATGAACAGACATCAGAACAGAAGCAATTTTTCTGGGGTTAAGAAAAAATAAAAGTTTATTCATTGACAAGTACATTTTGTTAAGATCAGTCATCTTACAGGGAAGGATAAAGTAAGTAAGATATTAAAATACATATGTGTATGTTTGTTTTTAATAAAAAGTAAAAATCTTTTTCCTATAAAGACTTTTTAAGTCATCGAAAGGATGAATTAAAATGTTATGTGATATCTAAGATGAATGTGGGCAAATGTTATAAAACAAAGGAAAAAATTGAAGCATTTGTGATATTTTCTAACCAGGATATGACTGGGTCTCTTAAAGGCTTTCCTTTCATTGTATGGGAGACAGCACCACTACCGCCTTCTCTTTCAGCAAAGGATCATTCTGGAGGAAAGGATGTAATCATAGAAAATGTTATGTCTTTTGTCTTCTTATTTTCTCTTACTGACATCTTTGTCGTGACTCACACTTACAGGGACATGAGAAGGAAGCATTACAGTTAATGGCAACATACCTTCCCAAGGACACTTCTCCAGGATCAGCCTATCAGGAAGGTGGAGGTCTCTATGCGTTGGGTCTTATTCATGCCAATCATGGTGGTGATATAATTGACTATCTGCTTAATCAGCTTAAGAATGCCAGCAATGATGTAAGTACTAAAATGGAAAACTAAATTTCCGTTACTTAAGAGACCTAGAAAACATTATATTTGCCAAAGTATTTTAGTGAATGGAGATTTTGTTGGATTTGGGAATACCCAAAACAAAACTATTCTCATAGTTTTTTTTTTTGTAAGGTAATTTCCTTCCCTTCTCTGTAAGCTAAATTGTGCTTCTCAGTCCTTTAAACCTTGTGTGTGGTAAGCAAAACAAAGCAACAAGTACTTGTAAAACATATACTGTATTCCTACACTTCAGAGTCTTAGAACGTTATAACTACAAGTGACCTTGGTTTTCATCTCATCTAACCCTAACATTTTATAGGAAACTAAAGCCCAAGGAAATTGTACATATTCTCTCAGAAATCAGAATTATTGCTTGTTTGATCTTTGATAAATTTTTTTAGTATAAATCTTTTGGAAAAACTTATTAATTAGCCCTTTTCTTATTTTAAGGAACCTTAAAATATTAATAGGATTTTAGACTTTACCTTTTATGTTAGCATAAACTCTTTTAGAAGGCTATCAGGGGAGTAGCTAAGTGAGCCAGAAAACCTTATACTTTAGTAAAAAGATTGAAGCCAGTAGGATGATCTTTCTCAGTTAATAATTTCCCCATCCACAAATCTTGTATACATGTATACACATCTTTACCTCATTTCCTCTGATCTCAAGTAAATTTTCTCATCTGACAGAGTTTATGGTTACAAAAAACAACAGCAGTAGACAGCATTAGAAACCTCCTCTGACTAACTTAAACTAGGAGTTTATTGGAAATAGCTTATAAATTAATAATTAATAGAAAAACAAATGAATCAGTTCTCACAAAGGTTAAGAGCCAGGGCAGTTCCAGGGATCTACATGACAGGAACTCAGAATTATCTTTTCAGACCCTGAAATCAGGATAAATGAACTTGAAACATTTTTGGTCATTGTGTCATTCTGCTTGAGAAAGATTAAAATTCCAGAGAAGGAACATCCTATTGGCCTGGTTTGGGTTACAGGCCCACACTTTGGCTAGGGGAAGGTGGGAGCTTCTTAAATGACAGTCCTCCCAAGACTAACCAATGGGGCAGAAGTATTCCCAAAGCAAGGTTGGGGTGCTGTTACCAATAATAGGATACTATGCATTCAAAATTGACAGATAACCACTGAAGTCTCCTTTTCAAATGAAGATCAACTTTGTACTCTTTCTCGCACTTTTTTCACAACCATGTTCCATTAAATACCTTTTTCTCCTCTGTCCTTAGCTTCTCCTTCTATACTGCCTCCTTTCCTTCAGCCCATAAGCATCTTCAGGTCTTGCCTATGCTTAAAAAAAAAATCTTTCCTTGACACTTACATCTCCCTCTTGGTTGTTGTCCAGCCTTTCTCCTCTCTTTCTCCTCTCTTTCTCATGTAAACTTTTTGAAAGAGAGTTGTACTCTGTCAACTTTTTTCTCCCGTTCACTTCTCAACTCATTATTATTTTTTTCTTTTTCTTTTTTTAATTTTAATTTTTTTCCTTCTTTTTTCTTTTTTATGTATGGGACAGGGAGGGGGAGGGGCAGGTGGACAGGTGGGGCAGGTGGGGGTCAACTCATTATTTTGTAACAGCAAGCATCATTCTACTGAAACTGAAATTGCTGAGGTCAGGTTACCACTGACCTTCTGATTATCAAATCCTTTGATCATTATTGCTGAGCCAACCTCTGCAAATTCAATATCAGAATGTATTTTGAAATTAGAATGAAAGCTTGGATTTTAAGTACAGTGTACCAAATCAGTGGAGTCAATGTTTTTTCCCCTAGATTGTTCGACATGGCGGCAGTCTGGGCCTTGGTTTGGCTGCCATGGGAACTGCACGCCAAGATGTGTATGATTTGCTAAAAACAAACCTTTATCAGGATGATGCTGTGACAGGTAGGCATTTCTTTCTAAAGACAACAAACTTTAGTATTAATTAATGTAATTGCAATATTTGTTTTCTACCTATATTTTGTAGCCTTTTACAATTCTAATGGATTCCTCTACTTGAAGAGGGAGTAGATTTTGCTCCTTGTGTCAGACTTATCTTTTGAAAACATGTTTTGTGATATATATAGGCTTTCTGAAATGGTATATCTTGTGTGTCTGCTTGTATAATTGGATTTTTGCACATAGGATTTATTAAAGCGATCTACTTTTATCATTCTATACTGCTTGTTGATAATGTAGAAAAAATGTTGTCATAATGTCTTCTTTGAAATCGCTGTAGGATTTGGTGGTACATTCTGTCAAAGTTCAGAAGGAAAACAGTTATAAATGTATGGATGTACTGCCACATAAAGTATCCTCCTTTTTATCAGGTGGTTTGAAAAAATGCTATCAGAAACTAATGGTTCTTTTGGTAGTTAATGTTAGTAGGTGGTACTTTCAATTGGATGTTTATTAACTTGAGTTACAAATACAACCCTTAATAATGTTTTACTCTTTACTCGTTAGGGGAGGCAGCTGGCCTGGCCCTAGGTTTGGTTATGTTGGGCTCTAAAAATGCCCAGGCTATTGAGGACATGGTTGGCTATGCACAAGAAACTCAACATGAGAAGATTCTGCGTGGTCTTGCAGTTGGCATTGCATTAGTGATGTATGGGAGGATGGAAGAGGCTGATGCTCTCATTGAATCTCTCTGTCGTGATAAGGTATGATCACATTTATCCTCTTCTCCCCTGTATCCCTCCCTCATTCTCCAGCTATCTGTAGCATGTAAAAAACACTTATCTTCACTGGAAATTAACTTTTTTCCCATCAGAACACCTAGATACTTGTTCATGAAACTTCTTAGAAAATATATAAAGCCTAATAGAATTTAAGAAAGAAAAACACTGTTTAGAAGAGGTGAATGGGAGTAATTTGAGGGTTTTCAATTTAGCCACAGTGTCAGATCGGTGATATTCAGATAAACAGATCCAGAATAGTTCTTTAGGAATTTAAAAGCTAATCAACTTTTAGAAGTAATGTTTTTGGAATGATTTTATAGTTGTTTTATAAGATATAAAGTTCACTTCATTATTCTTTCATCAGAAAACAGTACTAATCTCTATACTTATTTAGGTGAGGTTTTTTCCATTGTGTTTTGTTTTGTTTGTTGTTTTACAATGATATTATATGTGGTAGGTCATCAGGGGTAAGTAATACTGCCCTGTTTAATCTGATTTAAAAGAACCATTGCTATAGTTTATTGATAAAATTACTAATTAATTTGTTCAGTTATTAGACTTCATATCTCTTTGACTCAGCAGTCAGTGCCCAGGAATTAAATGATAAGGTAAAAATCAGAATGTGGAATTAGAAGCCAACTTCTTTGATAAATGGAAGTTGACTGCCATAGGGATGGATGTTAGTATTGACTTGAGTTTATATATCTTGGAAAGTATAAGGCAGGATAATATTACACAGGAATATTGCACATAATTAAGAACAGTTAATTCCTTCTATATTAGAGTCTTTTATTTCTCTATTGATTTAGAAAACTACCAACTACAAAAGAGTTCTCCTTGACTTCATCATTTCCTACCTAAAACCAGCTTACCTGATGGATGCCACTTTACCTGTGAGACTGTAAAAGTCACTGTTTAAAATGGTATGTTGATGATTAATGTTGAATTACTCTTTCTTAGGACCCAATTCTTCGACGGTCTGGGATGTATACTGTAGCCATGGCCTATTGTGGCTCTGGTAACAACAAAGCTATTCGACGCTTGCTACATGTTGCTGTAAGTACACTGACCTTTCTTGGGAATGGGGTAGAAGGGAAAGTTTGCAGATGGACAGTAAGTGTCTAGGTGACTGCAGCACCCACACCACATGACCAACACCAGTGGTTTCAGATTGAGGTTCTTACTCACTGGACATAGTAGGCCATAACCTAGTACTAAGTTCACTAAACTTTAACTGTGTCTGTATGAATGGAAGTCTTTAAAGCCATTCAGGTGCACCCCACTCCAAGGGACCACCCTCATTTGTATGGGGGATGAGACCATGTGAGTGTGTGCAACCACCCTAGGGGATAGGGAAATCTAATGAACAACAGCAACTATTTCTTTTTACAGCCAGTGAAGTTAGTTTCCAGGTACCCCTAAGGGACATGCTCTATTATAAAAGACGCACTGTGCAGGAAAGCCAATGCCTATGTTTTCCAAAAGGCTTTCTCCACTCATGGTCCTCTTAATACAGGTGTAGTTTATCAGCAGTAATATTGCCTGGCCACACGGTAGACATTCCACATAAGTTTTAATTCAGTAGTTTTCTATCATCATGGTGCTGTGAGAAGGTAAATCAAGGGCACCTTCCCTTGCAGAAAGGCTTAGAACTGTTATTAACTCCTTTTTCCCAGAGATGATCACATCCCCAATATTTATTAGTAATTTTTCCTTTGTCAGTGCAGTATGTGGTGTGTTCTAAATGCTCATATTGTGCTTGCCATATTTTTTTTGGAAATAACACTGAAGGAATCGTTAGATTTTCAGTGTACCCCACAAAAGCTATAATGCAGCTGAAATAGTCTTAAGTAGCCTTGAATCTTAAACTTTACCAAGCTTTAAAGACTTCTCAGCCCTAAAATGAAATTATCCAATGACATTTTATAAAATGGCGAAAGACTTTTAAAAATACGTGTTTTTTATTTTTTGAATTTATTTATTATGGGTTTAAGGTGTGCAACATGATATTTTGATATACATGTGCATAATGAGGGAAAAAACATTCTATTAAGAAATAATATATTAATGAGGTCTAATTTACATTTGAATGATGTGGACTTCATATCAGTTTAGTCTAGTAATAGAATGTGTGGTATAATATAAGCATCTTAAACTTTTTCCCTTAGGTAAGTGACGTTAATGATGATGTCAGGAGGGCAGCAGTAGAATCTCTTGGGTTCATTCTATTCAGGTAATAATTTCTAACTTTGGGTGCTATTTATATGCCATTTCTTTTTGTTGTCAGTAACTAAACAGAAACTAAATACCTGAGGAATATATCTAGATTCAGAGTGAGGACCATTTAACAATGAGATTAATAACTGTTCATCTGAAAAAGAATAAAGTATGTCCTGGTATTCTGAGAACCTATTTGAGAAGTGGTAAAACAATATAATTATTTCTCTTCATGTTTACATAGCATTCTGCTTATTCATTTAATTTTTTAAATCCAAATAACTCTTCTTTTTATGTATATTGGTAATTCATATGGGACGTTATCTCTTACATAGGTTTGTAAAGTTTTTGAAGCTGTTTTAATAAGAGTAAAAGGTAATAGGCCTTGTTTA
>NW_012149541.1:1179187-1181600 GCF_000956105.1 Propithecus coquereli | reverse complement strand
ACTTAGCTCCAGTCTCAAATCTCAGTGTTTCTTTTAGCTAAGATACAGGCATACCTCATTTTATTGTGCTTTGCTTTATTGTACTTTGCATATACTGCATTTGTTACAAATTCAAGATTTGTGGTGAGCCTGTGTTAAGCAGTCTGTCAGCACCATTTTTCTAACAGCACACGCTCACTTTGTGTGTCTGTGTCACATTTTGATAATTCTCAATATTTCAAACTCTTTAATTATTATTATTGTACCTATTATGGTGATCTGTGATGAGTGATCTTTGATGTTACTGTTGCAGTTGTTTTGGGGGCACCACCAACTGCATCCATATAAGATGGTGAACTTAACTGATAAATGTTATTATGTATTCTGACTGCTCTACCCATCAGCCATTCCGCTGTCTCTCTCCCTTTCCTCAGGCCTCCTTATTCCCTAAGACACAGTAATATTGAAATTAGACCAATTAATAGCCCTACAATGGCATCTAAATACGGAAGTAAAAGGAAGAGTAGCATGTCCCTCACTTTAAATCAAAAGCTAGGAATAATTAAGCTTAGTGAGGAGCTGGGCATGGTGGTATGCACCTCTGGTCCTATCTACTTGTAAGGTTGAGGTGGGAGGATCTCTTGAGCTCAGGATTTCAAGGCTGCAGTGAGCTATAATCGCACCATTGCACTCTAGCCTGGGCGACAGCACAAGACCCCATCTCCTGAGGGGGAAAAAGTGCTTAGTGAAGAAGGCATGTAGGCCAATAGCTAGGCCTCTTGTGCCAAACGGCCACATTTTGAATGCAAAGGAAAAGTTCTTGAAAGAAATTAAAAGTGCTACTCCAGTGAACATGAGTGATAAGAAGGCGAAACAGCCTTACTGCTAATAGGGAGAAAGTTTTAGTTCTGGATAACAGATCAAACCAGGCACAACATTCCCTTAGGCCAAAGCCTAGTCCAGAGAAAGGCCCTTAACGCTCTTTAATTCTATGAAGGCTGAGAGAGGTGAGGAAGCTCCAGAAGAAAAGTTTGAAGCTAGCAAAGTTTGGTTCCTGAGGTTTAGGGAAAGAAGCTGTCTCCATAACATAAAGGTGCAAGGTGAAACAGCAAGTGCTGATGTAGAAGCTGCAACAAGTTATCTAGAAGATGTAGCTAAAATAATTGATGAAGGTGGTTACACTATAACAGATTTTCAGTGAAAATGCAACAACTTTCTATTGGAATAAGATGCCATCTAGGACTTTCATAAGTAGAAAGGAGAAGGCAATGCTTGGCTTTAAATCTTCAAAGGACAGACTGACTCTCTTGTTTTTCTTTCTTTTTTTTTTCTTAATTATTACTATTCTTTTGCGTTAACAGTACTGCCCTCACTATTTGTTCATTGGACAGTAGTGCTACCCCAAGAAAAGGATGGTTAAGACTGACTATCTTGTTAGAGGCTAATGCAGTGATTGACTTTAACTGAAGCCAGTGCTCATTTACCATTCCAAAAATCCTAGGGCCCTTAAGAATTATGCTGTATCAACTCTGCCTGTGCTCTATAAATGGAACGAGAAAGCCTGGATGACAGCACATCTGTTTACAGCATAGTTTACGGAATATTTTAAGCCCACTGCTGAGACATACTCCTCAGAAAAAGATTCTTTTCCAGATATTACTGCTCATGGACAATGCACCTAGTCACCCGAAAGCTCTGATGGAGATGTACAGGGAGGTTAATGTTGTTTTCATGCCTGCTGACACAACATCCATTCTATAGCTCATGAATCAAGTAATTTTGACTTGCAAGTCTTATTTAATTTAAGAAATACATTTCCTAAAGCTATAATTGCCATGGATAGTGATTCCTATGATGAATCTGGGCAAAGTCAATGGAAAACCTTCTGGAAAGGATTCACCATTCTAGGTGCCATTAAAAATATTTGTGATTCATGGGAGGAGGTCAAAATATCAACAATAACAGGTGTTTGGAAGAAGTAGATTCCAATCTTCCTGGATGACTTTAAGGGGTTCAGTACTTCAGTGGAGGAAGTAACTCAGATGTAGTGGAAATAGAAGGAGAACTAGAATTAGAAGTAGAGCCTGAAGGTGCGACCGAATTGTTTCAATTTCATGATAAAACTCAGACGACTGAGGAGTTGCTTCTTATGGATGAGCAAAGAAGGTGGTTTCTGGAAATGGAATATGCTCCTGGTGAAGATGCTGTCAACATTGTTGAAATGACAGCAAAGAATTTAAAATATTCCATAAACTTAGTTGATAAAAAGCAGCAATTCTCAATTGGAGAATTGACTCCAATTTTGAAAGAAGTTTTACTATGAATAAAATGCCAAACAGCATTGCGTGCTACAGAGAAACCTTTCATAAAAGGAAGAGTTAATCGATGCAGCAGACTTCATTGTTGTCTTATGTTAAGAAATTGCCACAGCTAC
>NW_012149541.1:1162446-1178457 GCF_000956105.1 Propithecus coquereli | reverse complement strand
TGTTTAATGACTCAAGTGTCTTGTGTCTTTTGAATATCTAGGAAGAGATTTTCCACCCAGAGTTCCCTAGGAGTGAAGCTCTGTTGTAAAGATTATAAGATAATTCAACAGATATTTCTTGAGCATTGATTGTGAACTAGTTATGGGATCATCTCCGTAATATTCCAGATAGAAAGTCATCCAGCTACTGCAAACTAAAATATTTTCTTCCTATTGTGGATAAAAATGTTGAATAAAATAGAGCAAAACGCAGACTTATGTAACATCCTAATAGGTTCTCCTTACGCTAGTTTTCTTGAATGAGGTTCAACTAGATAATAATCTCCTTTGCTGTATTCTCTAACCCTCATTCTCCAACTTATTCACAAAGACACTAGAGAGCCCTCACTAAATGCTAATAATATAATACACAAATCTACTAGTCTGGCACCTCTGAAACAGGTTATGTGATTAGTTGAGCATGATTGTTTCTTATGTGACACTTTTCGTACAAGTGTCAGGTATTGATTGAGGTCTTTTCTAAGGTCTGATAAAACCTTGTGTATTAAGCTATTGTGCATTTTTTTTCCCAAAAGATCTGCAACAGACTCCACACTTAATTTCTTGAACCCTATCTCTTCATTTCTCTTTTTGAACATCCGAATGCTTTGCCACTTAGTCTTTTTGTACTTGTGTCATTTTGTTTTCCTCTAAAATTTGATTCATAATTACATCCACAAATTTGTTCTATTTTAGGGAGGTAATTCATTTAGCTTCAAGACTTGAACTCATCTCAGGCAGCTAATCTCTTCCTCTGTTTTGCATTTTGATCAGTCTTTTTATCTTTCTGGGTCTAAAAATCATTCTCCTTGAGAGAAAAGATGGAAGCAAAGTAGAAGTTGATTCTTTCCTGTCCTCTTTGCCATATCATCCAGCCAAGCTATGACCCTGACCTTTCCTTATTCTTGCTCTATAGTTTAGACACACTCGAAAATGAAAAAATGGTTTGTCATTGTCATCCATAGTGGGTTCTTTCTTAAAATTCTTATCAGGAACTAGATAATTTTAGTATAGAAAATGTATTCTTCAGGTATATCCTTAGTGACTCTTGGGTTGTGTAAAGAATCCTCCTACTCATGTTTGTCTCTTAAGTTGTTTTGTTTCTTCATTGTCACCTGTTAATTCTTCTTCTTGTCAGTTTATATTCATACCAATATAAGTCAGTGGCCTTGTGTATATATTCTGCAACATTGGAAATTGATGGGCTTTATGAAACTGTTTTTCTTCCATTTTTAACCTGACAGTACTTTGTTTCTAATAACAAAATTCATTTCTGCCCTTATATCTTCTGTAGCTCACACATGTGTTAAATTCTCAATTTCAGCAGCAGATGTCTCCCATGAGCTGTTTTTAGGTTTTGCTAAGCTCTCTACTACCTGGAATAGTCAAATACAACTAGTGAGTTGTTTATGTGCTTGCTATGCCTAAGGGACCATTCTGAGTTCTCTTATCATAATGTGATTCTTTAAGAAGGAGGAACTGGGAAAGATTTTAGAGATGATTTTGTCTAAAGCTTATTTTATAGCTGAAAATTAAATGTAATTGACTTATTTAAGGAAATGGAGTTAAATCCAGGTTCTTTAATTTTTAAAGGTGGAAGCAACTTAGAAATCAACCAATATTCTCATTTTTTTAAAGTAAGGAAATTGAATTGCAAAATGCTTAACAAAATTTCCCATTATCGTAAAGCTAAATGATAGAACTGAGATTCTAAATAGGTCTCATGATAGACCAGTGCTTTGTGTACCATGCCTTTCCCTTAGTGGCTCTGATAAAACATTTTTATTTTCAAATTTCCCCATTAACTTTAATATTTGGGAAGTGTCTATCCTGTCTCCTAAGACTATTACATGTTTTCTGATGTGATATCATTTACTTTCTTAGCGTCTACTCCATTTTATCTTTTTTCCCTTTAGATTTCACTTTTTAAATGACTTTGTAGATACTTGACTTTCTTGCACCATGTTTTAAGGATTTATTTCTTTTTTTTTAACCTTTTTTTTAGGTGTATTGAATATGAATACTGAAAACATATTAATAAACACTTATTTTTACTTCATCGACTAAGATAAAATTGTCTTTGTATAAAATTCTTGTGTATATTATCTCCTTTATTCATGGGATAGTCCAGGGAGTTGTAGTGTTTTCATATTTCCTTCTCCTGGTATTTTTGGATTGTTATTTGTTCATAATGCTTATGATAAAAGTAAAAAATTAAATTGAAAATTATTTTGCTTAGTTAAAATGAACCTAGGACATTAATTTTTTATCTAAATAAATGTTCTCTAGTAGAACATCTAATAAGTAAGTGATTATTTGGCCTATTATTATTAGTCTAGTTGGCAGATTTTATTATTATAACAACTCTGTACAGTACTGTTCTTGGCATTGACTGAAACTCATTTGGAAGTGAATAGAATCTGATTTTAACTTGACACTAGAAAGGAAAATGAAGAAAGAAGTCAAAAGAAGCATTGTTCTCTTGTAATCCTAGCACTCTGGGAGGCCAAGGCAGCCAGATCATTTGAGGTCAGGAGTTCAAGACCAGCCTGAGCAAGAGTGAGACCCCGTCTCTACTAAAAAATTAGAAAGAAATTAGCTGGACAACTGAAAATATATATATATAAAAAAATAGCCCGGCATGGTTGCACCTGCCTGTAGTCCCAGCTACTCGGGAGGCTGAGGCAGGAGGATCGCTTGAGCCCAGGAGTTTGAGTTTGCTGTGAGCTAGGCTGACACCACGGCACTCTAGCCTGAGCAACAGAGTGAGACTCTGTCTCAAAAAAAAAAAAGCATTGTTCTTTGTATACTTACTGAAATTAAGTTGATAATCTGATATGGACGTTTCTTAAAATTAGACAATCTTGGAGGTTCCTATTTGCTGTGACTTAGGCAGTTATTAATACAATATGAAATTAAATATTTCTCAGTATATACATTTATATGTTTTCAGATATGGGTTGATCTTGCAAGATGAGCAAGAGATTCTTGGTGCAGATACTTTTTAGATCACACAAAGTGATTCCTTGAATATAAAAATGTTGCATCATTATAGATCCTTATAATTTGCAAGAACCCTAGCAGTTAACCAGTTACCACCAAATGCATGATTCATCTTTACAATATCTCTATTCACAGTTTTATATCAATTTGATACATATTTTCTATATGCTGTTCTCTGTTTCTGCTTCCATATCTTTGTGTTTATGTTCTGGATGCTGTGACTTTTCCTTACTTTTGTCTTTTTCATTCTTTCTTTTTTTTTTTTTTTTTTTAAGACAGAGTCTCGCTCTGTTGTCTGGGCTAGAGTACAGTGGCGTCAACCTAGCTCACAGCAACCTCAAACTCCTGGGCTCAAGCATTCCCTGCCTCAGTCTCCCAAGTAGCTGGGACTACAAGCACACACCACCACACCTGGCTAATTTTTTTTTTTCCTATTTCTAGTTTCCCAGCCAATTTTTTTTTTATTTTTAGTAGAGACAGGGTCTTGCTCTTGCTCAGACTGGTCTTGCACTCCTGACCTCAAGCAGTCCTCTTGCCTTGGCCTCCCAGAATGCTAGGATTACAGACATGAGCCACTGTGCCCAGCCTCATTTTTTATACCTTTGTTTTTCCCCTCTTTGTTAATTGACAATAATATGAAATAGAATGAAAGTTTTTTTCAAAATTATTCTAAACAGGTATAATCTGTTCCTTTTCTTTGAATAGTAAGATTACTAGAGTCCCTTTGTTAACTGGGGGTGTTTTTCAGCTGAGATTTGCCTCCAAATTATAGATTTCTTTAAAGTACTTATAAAATGGAAATATCAGTTATATATCAAAGTGGTAAAAATTTGGGGCTATGTTGTACTTTTTCACAAATAGTTGATATTAGAGTTGTATTTTACTTTCTAGAATACTGTGAAAATATTAGAATGATCTCTCATTAGCTATAGAAAGATCTCTCAGTTAATTGTAAGCAAGGAATTTTCTTGAGGATTTGAAGATAAATAGTTAAAAGATATTATGGTTAATTTTGTAGGTGTGCATATGGTTAAGCACACAAATTTGGATGCAGTGCAGAGCATGTGGAAGACAGTTCTTATCTAGATTGTCTATGAGTAGAACTTTGGCAGTGTAATTGCCAACTCTAGTATTTAGACTTCTCGAAACAATTATGTATGTTCAGTTACATAAAATATAGAATATGGAATACCGTTGTGGCGATATCTGAAAACTTAATCTCACATACCTTGGCAAAAATATAGATATTACCTAACATGCGCCAAACCCTTCATGTTAGAGACTGGAACCAAAATGGAGAATGATTTTTTTTTTAAGGAATGTAAATTATTTTGCCTCTTATCTGAGATAATCCACACTTAATACTACTGAAAAATCTTAGACTAGTAGGAAAAAGTGCCTAAAGCTTTCATGCTTTAGGAATTTATAAGATATACTCTTCCTTCAAAATGATATAGAGCCAGTGAGAAAATGTAACAGATCAGGATCTATGACTTAGTACCAAGTTCTAGGAAAGGATTCTGCCATTAGGAGAATATATGCCTGGTTCACTTATGCTGAGATTCTCCACGGGCATCACATTTCTTGAGGTAATTATCCTAAGCTGAGTTGCCTGGAAGAAAACAACAGTAGAGTCATAGGTCAAGGCGTAAGTATGGGTTAACCTGAAAAGAAAAAGCTAAGGTATGGGCTGTGTTCACTGCAGAGCCCCTTAGCCTAAATTTGTTTACATAGGAGTAGCATAAAAAAATTTATCAAAAGTAAATAGAATTGGTTGCCATTTACTGAGTGCCTACTAGGTACCTCATCCTCATAAGAACTGTATAAAATGTAAATGAGAAAACTGGGGCTCAAAGAAATTAAGTATTTCTCCTAAATTCAGCCAGTTGTCCAGTAAGTGGTACAGGTTGGATTCATTCCCAGATCTAACAATGTAAAATGAAATAATGAATAAAAAATTTTGTGCCAGAAGTTCAACTGAGTCATTGGGCAAGCACAGGCAGCTGTGATCTTAGTTTATGAGATCACTTAAAGTTTAGATTCCCACATTGAGGTCCTGTCCTTCCAGCTTGCACACGTTCATTAATATCTTTAAGGAACATAACGTGGTTCAGGTACCCAAGAGCAATTTCATTTGCTTTTTCCTCCTCCAGTAGACCTACCTCTGCTAAGTAGATGTCTGGTATCAGCCATTTAACAAACAGGCCTAGTTCTAAGATCTTCTTATTTTGTATGTTATCCAACTACTGTTCTCCCTATCCCTTCCATCAACACAGTTTCCTGATCAAAGGAAAATTATGACTACATTTAACTAAACCAGACTGTAAATGGCAATCTTAAGATGTAATTGTTGTTTTATGCACTTATTTTTAGCTCTCTGTCCCTATCACTTTTGTTCTGTATCATGCCTTGTAGCTGTCAAGGCCTTGAAGACAAGGCTGTTTGTTTTGTTTTGTTTTATTCTTAGCACAACTTTGCATATAATTAGGAATTAAATAAATTTTACGATGACATTGATTTTTTTAAAGCCTAAAATTTATTGATTTATTTTATTTCATTTGAATACCTTGACATTTAATCAGATTACTGGGTTGTCCTCATTTGTAGCTGTACAAAATGATTTTCTTCATGGGGTAATTTTGTCCAAATAAGAAATTGGATAATCTTAATACTTAACTCTTAGGTTAAAGAGATGATTTGATATATGACATAAAGTTTTTCTTTATAGGATTCTTAGTACATTTGCATCACATTCATCATCTCACTCATCGTGTCAGATGAAAACGGTGCTGTTCTGCTATACATAACTGACTTGCTCTTCAGTTTTGTCTCCTTCATTTTCAGTGAGGAGAAGTGTATCTAGTAGAATGATTGACGAAGACTGAATGGTTGAACTTCGGAGTCTCATTGGACTCTGGTACATGGCAGGATTAATCCCATTTCGAATTCCATGTTTCATGAAAAACTTAGAGTTCTCTGCCATTGGATTCCTGAAGTAAATCTTACTGGAGCATTTTCTAAGAGTTTTTACTGGCTTTGTCGCCTGGTAATTGCAGGTGATGTATCGGCCAAATGCATCCCGAAATGTCTTGTTGAAGAGGGTGTAGACCAAAGGATTCACCCCAGAGGAAACATAGCCTATCCACACAAATATCTCCAGGAGCATTTTGAGAGTAGTTTGGTCGCAGGAATCACACAAAACTAAAGTTATATTTGTAATAAAAAAGGGACACCACATAAGCAAAAAGAGGAAAAACACAATCCCTAGGACCTTTGAGGCTCTCTGTTCATTGGAAATGGTCTGCACTGACTTTTTTCCAGCAGAGGACATTCTTCGCATAAGTGTTTCATTACTTGAGTTGGGCAGAGTTTTGTCCTTGTGAGAACCATCCAGCATTGCCACCTTTTCAGGTGACGAACAAGGTGTTTCATCCCTTTGGAGAACTGTGGACACAGTCAGCCATGTTAGGTGTTGAGGTGGCTTGTTTTTGACCAAGTAAGCTTTCTTCTGTAGAGTGTGGATAGTGAGAAAGTAGGTGACAATCATGATTGCAAGTGGTATAAAAAAGGCAGCCAGTGAGCCAAAGAGCATGAAATTGCCGAATCGTTCCTTTGTCAGCATGCACGTGATGTTGTTTGGGTTATCCACATCAGTCTCTATCCCTTTAATAGGGATCGGAATGGCAATGCCTAAGGAAGAGGAAAACAAGATGTATTGAGTTATTTTTAGGACCTGTAACTCTTAGATTAGGTCCTTTTAGATTTTATTCTAATAACTTTATGCTGGTTAGTGCATTGTAATTCTTGGGACCTACAATGCAGAATCTATCAAAGCATTCACCAGTGGAAGATTGACAGAACGTAAGTAAGCACATCTGCTGTTTTTAAACAAATGGATTGGTTAGTGATTTCAGGTTTATGGTGAAAGCTTGCCTAAAGCTATAGTATGCCCATGACATAGTATGGGATGTCTTCATTTATTCTGCATTTCTCCTAATCTGTTTGTATTTTTTGATCTATCCCAGATTAAGGAAAAGGAATTCAGAAGAGAAGCTGCTTTTAGTATCCAATGTAACTGACCTAGAGAGACTTCAGAGTACATTCATTCAGTATCTCAATTCTGAATAGATATCTATTTCATCTTTTGAGATTACAGTTTCATTTAACAGTTTTATTTTTTGATATTTGTGAATGTCTTTTAATCCTTCCCTTCTAACTTCTTAGGGAAAACTAAGGAAATCTTGTTTTTTTTAATGATACTTAAAAATTTGAATGTGTGAATTGTGAAATTTATTTTCAAGATTTAGAGTTCTTCTAATAGATTATGAAAGAAGTGTACCTCCTGCTACTTTTCTGATGCTTTAAATACCATGAAGTAGGTATTTAAATATTATGTTGATCAGTGAAGTAGCTTATTAGAAAGAGGAATAACACAAGGGTTAGCCTGAGTCTTTTCGCCTTGAAACAGCAGACATTTTTAAAATGTCTGATTTAATCTTTAGAAACCTCTAGAATTCTTGTGTTGTTTTATGAATCCAAAAGCACTTCATCATCTACACAGCCTTTTAATGGTAGCTAAAGAGCCCTTGACAAGAATATTTTCTTCAAAACCTTTCTAATGGAGGCCATTCCTTTTTCTACTTTTCCTCCTGTACACCACCAGAAAGAGGATTCTGTATACTTGTTCTACACCAGGGGTCATCATACTACAGCTTGAGGGCCAAATCTGGCCCACATTCAGTTTTTGTATTAATAAAAGTTTTATTGGAACACAGCCACACACATCTGTTAACTTACTATCTATGGCTGCTTTTGTTCTCCTACAGCAGAGTTGAGTAGCTGTGACAGAAACCATATACAGCTGTGACAGAAACCATACAGAAGCCCAAAATATTTACTGTCTTGCCCTTTATAGAAAAAGTTTGCTGACCCCTGCTTTACTCTGTTACTTTCAGGTCATCATTTCACTGTTTCTTTCTCCCCCAAAGCACTTCCCTTGTGAAGTCTATTTAATCTACTTCTCTATCCTAGTCATCTCCCAGCCTCCAGGACATTTGTCCATCTTCCTCAATGGTTTCAGTACCTTGCTATAGTCTACCTCTTCACTATTTCATTGCCATCATATTCCATGATTTCATCCCATTGGTGACCCTTCTAACACCTTAATTTTATATTTCCTGAACTCTTTGACTCTATTATTTGCACTCCTGATGCCATCCTCAAAATGATCCTATATTGAAAATTATGAACTCTGATATTTCCCTTCCTTGTCCTGCCACTCTCCAGTATTGGAAAACTTCTCTTTATTGCTGCCTTGGCCTCTAGTGTATCTGTCCTTCTTTATTTTCTCACTGAATTACCACCACCACCACCACCACCACCCTCATTCAAGGCTCACATAACCTTCCTATCCAGCTTGTTGGTCAATAACTGTCAAACTTTCACTGGTACTTTTTACACCCATGCTTTCTTATATTTATTTTATACTTTCTGTTGGTAGATATTACTTAGGAGAACTGTAAATGCAAAAGAAGATAGTGAACTCTCTTGAGCACTTTGTAGAATTTCAACCTGAATTCACACCATCATCTGCATTTTCTTTTTTTCAAAGTAACTAAATTGGGACTGGTTCTACAAGACAAAGTGTGACAAAGTCAAAAGAACATTGACCTTGGCCTTGGTGTTAAAAAACTGTAAGAGTCCTTAAGCCAACTATTTAATACCTTTAGGTTTCTTTTTTTCTTATCTATAAAAGGAAGAAGTAGATTTCTAAGACGGCTTCCAAATCTATAAATCAGGAATCTTCCTTTTGTTCTTTTTTCTCCCGTTGACACTTATCACTTTGTATTAGTGTAATTTGTTTATATATCTGCCTTCCTTGAGTGCAGAAATTCTTTCTCTTAATCGTCCATGTATTCTTAGTGCCTAGCACATTATAGACAACAAAAATTTGATCAATTTATAAATTCATATTATCCAGCCATAATTTAGATATCACTTCTACCAACAGGCTGTTTGCCTTATTGGCTTGATCATATTTTACAGTTTTCAAATGTTTTAATTCTTCTTAAGGATCCATTTCTCCTATTTTTCCCTGCCTCTGCCCTACTCCCACCCCGCCCCTCACACAAATACCTCACACTCTCCTTTTTCCTCTCCCTCATTGCAGTAACTTCCCAAAACAATGTGGGTCATTTGACATGAGTGACTTTATTTTCCTCCTCTTTCAAATTTTGTCACCCAGTGTCTCCCATCCCCTTTCTCTAGCTTCTTTTGGCGGGGGTAGGGTCTGTTCTGCTCTATCAGTCATCCTCTTCCTCTAAAACTGGCTTTTTCTCACTGCTTTCAAATCTCTCCATTCTGAATAGACTTTTCCTTGGCCCTGCTTTCTTCCCATGCCAGAGTAGTAACACACCTTGCTTTTACCTCCAAACTAAACAACAGAACCTCCAAACTTTTTAAAAGAAGTGTGGCCCCAGTATCATTATTTCAGGAATATAAAGGTCAATTTCAGTGTCTTTCTTGATTTTTTTGCCCCAGTGTTCTTACTCTGATTAGACGGAAGTAACATTTTTTTCTTGTGTTTCTTTTAACATTTCAGGTCTTTTAATTTTTTTCCTCTTTGAAATTTTTGTGCTAGGAAGAATTGAATCTGCTATTCAGATCATTGTAATTGTTGCAAATCTGTTTGTTTTTCTGATGTTGACTTAGAGCTTTGAGTAATTTATGCCGTACTTCATGCTAAGATACTCTACTGTAGCAGCTATCTTTGATCATTAAAGATGGGCACAAGGGCATAAAACAGTTTAGGAGAAATGAGATTTCTTTTTATAAATCATTTCTGAATATCAGTTTAACATGTTTTCTTTGCATCTTTCTTAAAACTTTTAATTAAACATATTCAGAACACAGACACTTAACTGCTTTTAGTCTGTACACACACCTATGTATTGAAATGTTGGCTTCCAAGATGAATTTATGTTCTTTAATACCTGCTTACAAAAAATTGGGGGGTTTTTTGTTTGGTTTTGGTTTTTTTTCATTTTTTTGCTTTTTCTCTTTTCCTATTATCTTCTTAGATGTAGATTTAAAGATGCATTTTGGTTTTTGTTACTTTAATGTAATTGCAGGATTCTGCCTGCTACCTAGACCTTAATGATCTATAGACAAATATGAAAACTATTTTGTATATAAAAGTCAAAGTAGGAAGATATCTCAGTAAACACTGTGAAGATGATTCTTTCTGAGGATATGAACTTTGCTACTTCTTCATACTTTTACTGAGAGTATAGTTTAGAAGGTGTAAGATGTGATGACGTAAAGACCTTGTGTTAGTACATCAGTAGGCTGCTTTGATCTCTCATGCTGAATTTCATGGACTACCAGACCTGGTATTCTCCTAGCCAAATGGAACCAAAGGCTATATATACACCCACATTCTGGTATTCCCCACATACCTGTTGAAATTAACCACACCACTGTTATCTTGATGAATGCTGTAGCCCGTGAGTTATATTGATTGGCCTGGATTGGCTTTTTGATGGCTATGTAACGATCCACTGAAATGGCACAGAGATGCATGATGGATGCAGTTGAAAAGAGAACGTCAAGAAATAACCAAGCAGGACATAGAACAAGTGGGAGGGGCCACATAGCTTCTGAAAGAAAGAAAAATAAGACAAAAACATTTTCTTCTCTAAAATGGCAACCTTTAGTCTATAGTTTCTTTTTTAAGTGATACATTTTTTTCTTGTTCATTATTCATCTGAAATTTTATGACTTAACCTCTATAAGATAATGTTTAACTTCAGATAATGGAGACAATAATACTAAATACAATATTTCTATAGATGGTACCTTTTAAATATATTTTCTATTTTGTATAATAATTACAACCCTTTTTCTAAGTTAGCAGCAGTGTAGCATCATTTTGACTTTTGCTCTTTTGTTGATTCCTTTGTAATCTTTTAAAAATCTGTACAATGTTTTGACTGGAACTTAACCTTGCTATTCAAATAAAATTTATTTTTAAGTTGCTATTGTATAAAAAGAAAACATTTTACCTTAAGAAGAACCAATATGTAAAAAAGCATGTTAGGAGTCTCTGTGAGGCCTAGGTTTTGGGCTCATTTCTAGCAACAACTGTCAACACGATCCTTGTTTATAGCAAACTCTCATTTGGTGAAGTAAGTGTGATATTTTTTTTCCTTTTGACAGAAATAGTTCTTGAATAAAGATTGCAAAAGGAATGGCTTCAGAGTATCCTGGAGAAAAGAGGATTGTTATCCTTCCATATTCCATCATTCACTCCAAACACCAGAGATGTATATAAGATAGACTTTTGGTTTAAAAAGAAAATTTCAGCGTTAGACATAGTACTTTATTTATTTAACAGACTCTTATAAAATACTTACTGTGTACCTCCTATAATCTTAAACACTTCAGAAATATTAGCTTTTTTAAAAATTTCAGGTTTGGATGTGATATTGAATATTCTATCTACAGAGTTTTCCGTAAGTTTACTTACACAGGTATTCATACATATCTCGATTTAATACATTATGCATTATATTTATACACAATACATGCATAGTCACAATTTCAAACAACTGTAATTTATTTTAGGGTTCCCCCAAGAATATTTTAGTTAGAATCCACTTTATAAAAAAAATACATATAGATTTTAGAACTTGTTATGAAAGCAGATTACTCCTGTAGAAAACAAATGTCATACATGTGAGATTATCTGAGTCCCTTTTATGATTTGATTGTTGTATGTCCACTGATAAAATATAAACTACTTTTCTTCTCTTGGCTATTACAAGTATATCTGACTTTGACAGGTATAAAGTTATTGGCATAATTGAAGAGAGACCAAGATAACCATGTCAGGATTGCAGGGAACCAAGAGACACTTTAATTGTGAACTATTTAAATTCAAGGAGCCTGGGGATAGGGAGAGGTTAAAATCCCAAACCAAAAAAAAGCCATAATTTAGGGAGTTTTTAAATAGACTTGATTATGTTATTTTCAAGAATCAAGTAGGATTTCAGTGAAAAATATTTGGACACATCACAAAAAAGGTGTGAAAGCTGACAAATTCACTTTTTAGTGCCTTTTATTTCCAGAGTTGGTATGTGGTGTTATTAATAGGAATATTAAAATATTTCTTCTTAGGGACAAAATAAAATCAGCATGAGTTTTTATTCAAAAAGAATAAATGCTTGCTTGGTACTTGGTTCCATGTTCAGCAGCTTCTTAAAAAGGGATTAAAGCATTAGGTGGAAGGAGTCATTCATACTTTTAAGTAAATTATGATAAATAAACTTTGCCTACTTGTTGAATTGGGGGTGGTAAGGGATGGAAGTGGTAGATTATAGATTTATTGAGCTGGAAGGGACCTTAGAGATATTGCTGATTTGCATATGAGTAAATTCAGTTACAATTAAGTCTTTGAATATAGGGGTGGGGAGGGGAGGCATTTAATATTTATCAAAATTTAAATATGAATTGAAAATGTACTTTAGAACTTGCTGCTTAGTGTGCTTTTCAGATCAGAGAGTGAGGAATGGCATCACCTGGGAACTTACTAGAACTGCAGGCTCTTGGGTCTCATCTCAAACCCACTGCATCACTCTGTAGTTAAGCAAGATCCCCAGGTGATTTGTATACTAATTAACATTTGAGAAAAGCAGTGCTTTGGAAGACTTTCTCAGAAAGATTGTGTCTGAGTCTTAAAGATGCATCTAGGTTTGCTGTTGTACGATAGGTACTCAGAATACCTCATGGAAGGGAACTTATGGGAGGTTTCTTAAAATAAACAGATAAAGTGTGGCAGAGAAGCCTGTGTTTGGAGAAAATCTAATCAATTGGATTTTCTTCCACTTAGCCATAACATGCAGATTTTCTGTCAATTAGTAGGAAAGGACTTTGGACAAAGGCAGCTTAAAAGTAAACTAACAATCTAAGTGGAATAAAAAGAATCACATATGATTGAGAGAGTTTTACAGTGGAAACTACTGAGGCTACAGGCTAAACTGACTGACGTTCTGGATTTAGGACTGTGAATAGAGAGGTAGAAAATACTCAAGTTTAGAGCTGTAACCAGAGATATTGATCATAGTTAAGGATTAAAAGGGCAGATAATTATTGTGCTGTATCTTAGTTTTCCTTTCTTTAAATCCAGGTTCTCTGTATCATCTTTTAAAATGGGTTTGCTGTGAGTTTAATCCTTCCTATTCAGCTATTCTAATTATGGATTAGACTTATGAAAATTAGGCTCTGGAAAATTATAGTTATAAATCTAGCAGCCATGAGCAGGAAGCCACAAGAAAACTCTTATATAAAAAATATGTCTCTTTGGAATTTGACCATCTGACCCACATACTTTTAATTGTGGTAGCTAAGAGGGAAAGCTTTTTAGTACTGATTTAATTAAGCCTTGTTAGCCTCACTTTCCAACAAAATTTGTTTATAAACTCCAATTTTGGAGTAGAAAGTGGGAATTAAATTTAATACAGATCACTAGAATTTTCTTATTTCAGTCAGTGCTTGTTATTGTTAACAAAAATACTGAGATGTGATATAGAATTTTCTTTAAGAAAGAATGAGACTGAGGTTTACAATTAAGAGAGATGGATCTGTATGATTCCAAGTTTCATGAAATATTAGTGAATAGTGTCTGTTACTTTCATGTTAGTTTTGTACTCTAACTGTATTAATGTAACTGTATTAACTTTTATACAAAGAAAAAAAGGCTTGTGTAATTGCCTAATAGATTCAGGCAGCCTAAGAGTTTACAGAAATCAAAAACAGTTCTAGACATTCTTGGTTCATAATAAAGGGACTTTTCCTAATCCAACGATTTCATTTTGAAATTATTTTTCAGTTAGTATTAATTTGGTAGGCTTATAGTTAGAAAAATTTTTTCTATTTAGAGTAACTGAATAAAAGTTAAGTTTGTATGATGATAGTTTTAACTATTTCAAAACTTTTATGTTATTTTTATTAAGAGTTTTAGTGTAAGAATTTATAATGACATTTTTTTGTTATAATGTATTATGTCCAATTTATTTCCACAAGGACTTGAAACATTATTTAAAATTTGAAATAACCAAGGGAAACAGTTACAGATTCAAATAAAAAGAAAGAATAAAAGTGTACGGAAGAGTCAGTCTAAGGGAAATAAGTTACCAGATACTTGAACTAAATTAATTACTGCTATTCTGGAGCTCTAAATTTGACTCATTCATAAAAACTAAGAAAGGAGAAAATACTTAAATTACATAGTATTTGTTGTCCCACAAAAAGCATACAAAATTTCTCTGAAAAACACATCCCATTTTCTACCTCCTTCCCCTGCCCACTTCTGAATTAAACTCATAGCAATTAATTTCAATAAGGTTTGAATAATGGCATTTCTGTGGGTGCCTGAAATAATTATGGACTGAGTATGTAGGAGCAAATATTAAAGGAAGACAACAAGTATTAGATGAATCTTGGATTATAGGCAGTTAATTAGTTAGTTTTCTAAATAATGTTAGTAGCACAAATATTTTGTTGTTTAAAATGAAGACTGTATGCTTTAAATACCACCATACAAAAGGTGTGATAGAACTGTTATTCAGTTATATAAGTTTTTGTCTCCTGGACAAAGTTCAATAACTTAATAGGCCTGAGCCTATGTCTAATACCTTCCTCAGAAAAGTCTGGCAGTCATCTCAAGGGTTTGTACAGTATTGGTTAAGACTGAAGTATTCTGGGCCAGGTGCAGTGGCTCACGTCTATAATCCTAGCACTCTGGAAGGCTAAGGTGGGAGGATTGCTTGAGCTCAGGAGTTTGAGAATAGCCTGAACAACAGCAAGACCCTGTCTCTACTAAAAATAGAAAAAAAATTAGCCAGGCAACTAAAAATAGAAAAAAGTAGCTGGGTGTCATGGTGCAAGCCTATAGTCCCAGCTACTAGGGAGGCCAAGGCAGGAGGATCGCTTGAGCCCAGGAGTTTGAGGTTGCTGTGAGCTAGGCTGACGCCATGGCACTCTAGCCTGGGCAACAGAGCGAGACTTTGTCTCCAAAAAAAAAAAAAAATGACTCAAGTATTCTGTACCACTTAAAATGAAATATAACTTTAACTGAAAAGAAAAAAAAGTGTTCTACCTTCTCCCTAGAAAAAAAATTCTATGACTCTCTTAAGAGTTAGGTGGAGTTATATAAGATATGAATGTTGGCTGTGTATGCTAAATATGGTAGAATTTGTCGTTTGCATTTTAGAAAGCAGAGTAATAGAGTTTAAGAGTGTTAATTATACAGTCAGTCCTGGGTTAAAATCATGTCTCTGCCACTTATTTTGTAACCTCAGACAAATTACTTATCCCTCTGCTCCTATGTCTTCTGTAAAATGGGGATAATAATACCTGTTTTATAGAGTACTTTATAGGGGTGACAATTAAGTACATGTGAAGTGTTTAGAACAGTGTCTGGCATAGAGAAGAAAACATTCAATAAATGTTAGTGCTTATTACTATTGCTGTTTGACAGAAGTTGGCCAAGTAACCCAACCATGGAAACACTCCTATATAGAAATGATAAGCCAAATCATCAGTGTAAAATAAGTATGCTTGTCGTTGTGCCTGCTGTGGCAACAGTGTGTACATCTGACTGAATTTAAAGCTGTACTTTTGCGGGAGACGGGGGATGAGAACATGTTTAACTCTGTCTGATACTCAATTAAATTTTTTAGAAAGTGTGTCTTTTACTAAAGTTGAATTTTAACTGCTATTTATTTTATATATGGCACATAAAAATAAGTCATATGTATTGCAAATTGAGCCATGCCTAGGTTTTTGGTGTGTTTTTTTATTTTTTGCTTTCTTTTTAATTAGTATAAAAACCTGAGGTTTTTAACCAGAAACTCCATCTCTTTTTTTTATTATTATTATTTCAGGATATTATGAGGGTACAAACATTTT
>NW_012149541.1:1161154-1162396 GCF_000956105.1 Propithecus coquereli | reverse complement strand
ATAAAAATAAGTCATATGTATTGCAAATTGAGCCATGCCTAGGTTTTTGGTGTGTTTTTTTATTTTTTGCTTTCTTTTTAATTAGAGTAATTGTTCATTCTTTATATCTTGTAACTCCATCTCTTTTTTTTATTATTATTATTTCAGGATATTATGAGGGTACAAACATTTTGGTTACATTTTATGTCTTTGCCTCAGCCAAGCGAGGATTAGAGGCATGTCCTTCCCCTCTGCAATGCTCACCATGTCCATTAGTTGTGCAGAAACTCCATCTCTTGATGAGATAGACTCATTTTATCTGAAACCTGCTTACTCTTCAGGCAAGTTTTTAATTCGGAAAGCCAAAGTATGCCATTTGTTCAGAAAATAATTAGCATCAATCTGTAAGTCTAGCGCATAAAATATTTCCCTTTTGAAGATTTAAAAGTCTATATTTAAAGCCATTCCAAGAGGGCTGTTCCTGTAAGAGTTCACACCAGTACATAGTTCATGAACTTATTGAAGCAGGAAAAATAGTAAATAACTCTAAATGTCCAAAAGAACATAGTTCTAAAATACACGTTTTTAATCTCAGAAATTCTAATGCTTCTGTCTTTAGCTTTTAGAAAAGAGAGACATAGTTCAGTGTTTAAATTATTGTTATAAAGTTTCTGTTTTCATATTGTTTTTCCACTGTATTTGTGCATATGAGTTATCCTGGGGTTGGATGTCTAATATGATAGTGTTTTAAGTAATTTAATACTTGTGAAAATTTTTCCTTGATTTTTTAAATTTCCACTTTTCAAAAAGAAGTGCCTTTAATTGCTTTGCTGCCTCATTTCACAATTGGATAGAGCAGCATTTTACTGCATAAATGAATAACTGACTTTTTTCTTTTACTGTTATATATCTGTTTTATTTCTGATTAAACTCATTTCAACTAAATCACATCTTTATACTAATATCTATACTGTATTAATATCTTCCAATTATTAGTGCCTATAACATGCTGGGCCCTACTTGACAAGGTGATTGAACTCTGAGATATTTGAGATATTAAGTGACTTGCCTGAGCCAGCACAGGAGAACCAGGAATCAAACCCTGGGATGTCTTGCTTCAAATGCCCGTCTTTCAGCCATTTTACACACACTGTTTCAACTATACAACGGGTGCCGTTTGAGCTTGTAGATCATGAGGCATGAATTAAAACTTATAATATAAAGCCAATAATACCCAGTGGAATTTTTTGTTTTTTTTTTTTT
>NW_012149541.1:1155671-1159348 GCF_000956105.1 Propithecus coquereli | reverse complement strand
ATAATATTATGATTAGAAAGTCTAATTAAAGCAATAGAACCTTATTCATTGCTGCTTGTCCTGCCATAGAATTTTCTTGATTTATTTAAAAGACTGAGTAAATGTTGATTTAGACTGGGAAGTTTAAACCTGTTACCATCTGATTGTATTTAAGAGATCTCACAAGTACTTAATTTTAGATATTTTTCTATTATTACTTATAAAAATGTAACATTTTAAATCTAGGTATAATAGATGGACTAGTAGTTTTTCTTCACCTTCTAATATGCATTCTAGTTTAATAAATTTCATTTCTATAGCTTAAAATATTTTTATTCTCACCATATAAGTAAGTTTAATCCTAAGAAACCATGCATGCTACAAATTATCATTTTTCTTAAGCAATTTATGAATGGAGTATCAGTTTACACCAAGCATTGAATAAGTTAAATATCTAATGCTGATTCCAGGGGTCTAGGAGCCCTTCTGATTGATCAGCAGGATTATTTGCATTTACCCAAATTTTATAACTCGATATGATATGCATAAATCAGAAACTACTTAATATCTTTTAATATTGCTATCCTTTCTATTATAACAAACTGAGATTTCAATATCAAGCCACATTTTTTATTACCATAATAACTCAGGTTTGGATTCACTTATTTTATTAACTTAGAGATTCTATCAAGAACACAGATGGTCAGATAATTTTAAAAAAATCAAACAGATGGATTGTCTCTTGGGACACTCTAAGCCAGACCATTTCCTTCAACAACTAAACAGTTTTTCTTAACATGACACATATAGGAATTGTGTTCAAGTTTAAAGTACACAAACTATTAAGAGATATAACAGAAATTTTTAGAACAGTCCCCAAAGTGTTGATAGGGAAAAGTTAAGGTGTAGGTATATTTGTTATAGTTTTTAGGTAATGTATGCAGAATCTATAAATATTGCTAACTTGAATGGCTTTTTAATTAGATGGCTTAGGAGGGAGTAAAATTGTTTCCAAGAAATTATTTTTTGCTCTTTAAAACTGATGCTCAGCCGTAGAAAATGATGAGAAATGAAGGACTGTTTACTTGCTATATCTTTAAATAGTCCATTTTTTATTTCAGGGAAAATACAGATTAAATGAGTGTCCAGTTCTCTAACAGTATATCTTAGTTCTGTGGTTTGATGGCCAGAACAGAGTGAAATACTTACCAAACATTATTGTCAAGAGGGCAATCGGCATCACAAACAATCCAACCAGCAAATCAGCCACTGCCAGGGACATTAGAAAGTAATTGGTAGCATACTGCAGCTTTTTCTCCAGTGAAACAGCCAGAATAACAAGGATGTTTCCACCTATTGTGGGTATTATCACCATGAGTATCAGAAGAGCTGCCCAGTGCAGTTTATTTCCCTCTTCCTCAACAATCTGTTTCATTTCCTCTGGTATTGATTCTGTCTGTAATCCAGAACGGTTAGAAGAAATTAAGTGATCAAATGTCCTCTGCAAAATGTGCTCAGGAACTGTGCTTTGTTCAGACATTCTATAAGAGAGAGCCATTCGCTGTTTTTCTGTAGTTCGATCCAGTTCCGGACAGTGGTCATCAGCATGGTCGGTAGCTAAGCCGGTCATCTTCTTTTATAAGGCTTTGTACCTATGCCAAACACTCAAAGCTAAAGTCGATTCCTTCCTTTAAAAAAAAAAAATCCCAGTTCTCTAAAATGAGAGTAGACACACATCTGTCCATGTTTGTAGGTAAGACCTCCAGGTATTTAGTATTTTCTAGAGGCTTAGATTTCAGAAGACTCAGTGAAAGAAACTGATAGCTGTGGAAAAAAATAAGCTATTTATTAGTTTCTGTCTCTCTCTCTTTTTTTTTATTTAGCTGTAGTTATAGAGTCATGTTTGAACTTGAATGCCAGAGAGTTCTCCCAGATACAAAATATGTAGATTGCATTATTTTATTTATTTCTAAAAATCAATAAAAACACTTGAATTTAGTAGCCCCTCCCTTCTCAATAGATCTGTCGTACATTTGTGACAATGCAGCCAAATCCCCAAAAATATTGTGTTCCAGATGTTCCTCAATTAATGAATCAGAAGAAACATTAACTTTTTCAGTGGTTATAATAAAAAGATAGGTGTTTCCCTACCCTTGAATGTCTTTTTACCTTTACGTACAGAAAAATAGAAAAGCCAAAGCATTAAATAGTTCAGCATAGACCTTTGAGTTACACACTAGCCACCCACCTAGAAGCACTACAAGCCTAATTAAGGTCCAGATAACTTACCAGCTAGAAATTCTTATATGTACTTTGTTTTGTCTGATCAGGTTTGTCTTAGTACTGATATAAATTCCATTTTTATAAAGCATTTTGGAATTTCTTTAGTTTGAGAGAAGAAAAAGTAGCTATTACTAGAATCCAAATGGTTGTTTTTAGTAATTTCATCTCTCATAGCATGTTTATGCAACAAATACTTTCTAAAGTTAATCACTAAATTTATCAAATTTGAACCCTTTCTTTTTTTAACTAGTAATTTTTTTTTCCTTAACCTTCCTAGTTCTCTTGGGAAGGAAGGGAAGCTAAGAGGAAGATTAAACCATTTGTTCATAAAATTACAAATCTGATATTAAAAATCTCCCCTTTAGCATTAGTAAATTTTTCATTTGGGTTTTTAAAACATTGAATAGAAATGAAACATTATGGTAGCAGAGTTCTTGAAGATTAAAAAATACCTTTAGATTAATTCTGTATGTATATGTTAAATACTTACCTTTCATTTGCTTGTTATTTTCCTGAGCGTGTCTTCTTATCTGTTCAGTAGACCTGCTTGCTGCTGTGACTCAAATCCTCCTCCCGTTGACTTATTCTGAGCCTCTAGCACTGGCGCTTGAAAGCAGTGAAACAAATGTGTTGTATAGCTGTAAGCATGCCAAGGAGGTTATTTCCTCTTTAATACGTTCATTTTTAGAAAGTAGCAGCATACATTGTCATTCATAAACTACCGTTAAGTGTGTTGAACCAGTTCATGACCCTTATTCAAGTTATATTCTTAAGAGTTCTCTTTGATATGGGGGGGGGCACTGTAATAAACTCTGTCGTTTTAGCGTAAGATAGTTTTGTTTGGGATTAAGCCTGGACTGTTTTTCCCATTTGAAAAAGAATAAGATATAATCTAGAGATTCTAGAGCTTTCATTCTATTAATATAAAGATTCTGCCCTGTTAGTCATACAGTTGTTTCCACAGTTCTGATTTCTAGTAGCGAAACAAGATTCTCATCCTGCTTTTATGCCTTTGCTGTGGAACACCATTAATTTTCTCTGGTTGCAACCTTATATAGAAGAGCATGGAAAAGTCTGAATTCTTCATGTATACATAGGTTTTAGCAGAAACTTTTTCACTGCTTATTTGTAAACAGATGGCCTCTGGGTTTAGGGGTTGATTCACTGACAGCTATTTTTTCACAGATTTTACGTTGGGGAAAGTATATGCAGTGAAAATATATTTTGCCTTATTTCAGAAAATTGGTATATAAATCTTAATGGTTATGCTATTTATGTATTTTCTAAATTGTAAGACTAGCTTAGTATTAGAACTTAAGCATTCTCAAGGTTACCTTTTTAAAAGACCACTATAGATAACTCATATTTTAAAATTATTAATATTATTGATCCGTGATGGTATTCGTGCCCCTTTT
>NW_012149541.1:1148756-1153091 GCF_000956105.1 Propithecus coquereli | reverse complement strand
CAGTGCTTGGAAAGTCACTAATTAAGACCAGTTGTTGATTTTATGCAATATTCAGTACTATTAACTAAGCATTTCTCCTTAAACTGATCCTCTCTTGGCTTCAAATATATCCCATCGACTTCTTTGTCTTTCTTATAGAATCTTTCCTGACTCTTATTGTACTCCCTTAATATGTAGATTCCCCCCGTCCCCCAGATGTCCTCAATTGACTTCATTTTCCTCATTTTTCCCCTCTGTTTACTCTTATTATAGTTTCCATCAACTTGAAAAAAAACTCCTGAAACTCTGTTTCTAGCCTGATGGCTATGACTGGTCATGCAACAAGACAAGCAACATACCTAAGACAAACTTGCTTAATTTTTCTGAGCTTTAATTTCTGTTTGTGTAAAAAGATGATGATGTAACCTGCTCTGCCTATTTCACATCAGCGTTTGACCCAGTAAATCATTTCCTCTTCTTCCCTCACTAGCTGTTCCTCCTTAGTTTCCTTTGCTTGTTCTGTTTTGTCTTCTCAACCTCTTAATATTGGGGCTCCACTGGGACTCATTTTTGGATCTCTTTTTCCCTCAGTGTGCACTTGGTGATCTCATTCACTTTTGTGGCTTTAAATACCATCTATATACTGAAACTCCTAAATTTGTCTCTTTAGCCCAGACATTTCCTTCAAACTTCAGACTCCTATGTCCGGTTACCTAATCAGTATTTCTTAGATGTCAATGAAACATCTCAAACTCAAATTGTACAAAACAGAACTTTGCTCTTTTTTTTTTAATTGCAGATCTGCTCTTCTTATAGTTTCTTTATCTCGGTTAATGGCAGTTGTGTCCTTTGTGTCTCTTTCTCTCATACCCTGTCACCCCATGTTTTCTCCATCAGGAAATTCTGTTGATTCTACCTTCAAAAGATACACCAGTTTAAAACTCTCCACCACCCCATCCCCCACCATTACTACCACCTTACCAAGTCATCATCATAGCTTGAGTGGGTTTCTGAGGAAGCCCCCTAACTGGTCTTCCTTCTGCTACCTCAAACTCCTGGGCTCAAGTGATCCTCTTTCCTCACCCTCCCAAAGTGCTGGGATTACAGGCATGAGCCACCACACCTAGCCCAAAATTGACCCTTTTTAAACAAGTCAAATCACATCATTCCTTTGCTCAAAATCTTCTAATGGTTCTTCATTTCACTTATGGTAAAAAACCAAAGTTCTTGTAACAGCCTATAAAACCCTGCATGATCTGACCCTTCATTACTTTTCTGACCCTGTCTTCACTTGCTTTTCCCCTTCTTCACTGCACTCAAACCGTTGGCTGCCTGGTTGCTCGTCAAACATGCCAGGCATTGTTCCACTGCAGGACCTTTGTATGAGCTATTTTGTGTAAATAGCATACTCCTTCTCCAGATGGCTGCCTGGCTTGCTTCCTCACTGCCTTCCTGTCTGGTTAAATACCACCTTCTCATTGAAGCTTACCTTGACCACCCTAATTAATACTGCAATGTGCCCTCTCCTCCTGGTTCTTCCAGTATCCGTTGCCTTGATCTACTGTTTTTTCTTCTCCTTAGTCCTTTCACCTTTTTACTTGATTACTTACTATTTTATCATTTTTATTATTTATTGTCTGTTTCCTGCTAGAATGTAGTCTTCATGTTTTTTGTTCACTAATGTCTTGGAGTTTATCCTGCTTAGAATTTGTTGAGCATTTTATCTTTCATCAAAATTTGGGAAGTTTTTCACCATTATTTTTTCAAATGTTCTTTCCGCCTCTTTCTCTCTCTCTTCTCTCCCTCTTCTCTCCCTCTGAGAATCCTATTACACATATGTTGGTATGCTTGATGATATCCCGCAGGCCTCTTAGGCTCAGTTCATTTTTCTTCATTCTTTTCTCTTTCTGTTCCTCAGACTAAATAATCTCAATTGACCTATCTTCAGTTCACTGATTCTTCTCCCTGTTCAACTTTGCTGTTGAACCCCTTGTAGTCAGTTTTTCATTTCAGTTACTATCCTTTAAGTTTCAGAATTTCTATTTTCTTTTTATAATTTCTACCTCTTTATTGATAATTCTCTATTTGGAGAGACATTGTTCTCCTGTTTCCTTTAGTTATTTGCATGTGGTTTCCTTTAACTCTTTGAGTATATTTAAGATAGTTGATTTAAGTCCAATGCCTAGGCTTCCTCAGGAATGATTTCTATCAATTTATTTTTTTTCCTGTAATGAGCTGTACTTATTTCTTTGCATGCCTCATAATTTTTTGTTGAAAACTGGAAATTTTGAGTATTGTAATATGGCAACTCAGGAAATCAGATTTTCTCCCCTTTCAGGGATTTGTTATTGCTACCTGTTGTGAATTGTTTGATTGGGGACTTTTCTAAAGTATTTTTATAAAGTCTGTACTCTTTGTCATGTGTGGCCACTGAAGCCTGTGTTCTATTAGCTTGGATGTCAGCTGGTGTTTTGACAGTTTCCTTAAATACCAGGTGCCAAGAAAAGGAAAAAACGAAGAAGAAAACCCTCTCCCAGCCTTTGCAGATTAGCTCTGTTGGAGCATTCCTTCAAACTGAGCCGGGTCTTAACTACTCTTCCTTCGCCTTTACCTCCTGCTTGTGCAGAACCTGAGGTGAAAGTTTAGGGTTTCCCAGGCCTTTCCTGAGCATGCATCCAACCTCGACCACGTGTTTGGTCTTCCCAATTTTATTGGTATACACAAGAGCTTTTAAAAGCCATTAATATCCCACATATTTCCTTTCTCAACCTCTTTCTGCCCAGGCCTTTCCGTCTGCTTATTGCTTGCCCTATTACGCCTTGCCCTGGAGGGCTGTGGCCAGTACTTTTGCCTTTAAAATATTTTCAGCAAATGCTGTCTGGAAAGTGCTCCAGACCTGGGAACACTCTAAGATGGGTGAAACAAAAGCAAGCCATTGTGCTAGGTGTTGAAACAAGCACATTTCTGTGAGAATAAGGTCTGTGTTGTTTCCTCAGGCATTAGCAACTATACCAAGAGTACAGGCTGCTGTAGGGGACAGTAGGTGGACAATTGAAAATACCACATTGCTCTCTTACCACAATACAGCAGCTTCTTGATTAAGCTCTTCCCTGGTTATTGTAAGTTTTTGATTGGATTCCAGTGTGAAAGTTGATCCAGACAATTTTTGCCAGGTTGTTATTCCCAGAGGGCTGCTCATACTGTATCTGCTTTTGTCAAGAATGAAAGAATAAGATTTTTTTAAAAAAATAAGTGAAACTCTCTAGTACAACCTGATGTCATGAAATGGTGGTGTCCTTTAATCAAAAGAATTCTTATACTATGTATTTAATGATCATAAAGAACCTAAATATCTTTTGGTGTAGATTTACCCAACTCTGCAAGCCTCCGGTAATCACTGTAAACAGCTATTAGAAATGGACTCATATTATCAGAATACTTGCTTAAATGTCAGAAGTAAACTAAACTGAGAATCTTTTTTTTTTTTTTGATACAGTTTCTCGCTCTGTTGCCCAGGCTGGAGTTCGGTGGTGTCAGCCTAGCTCACAGTAACCTCAAACTCCTGGGCTCAAGCCATTCTCCTGCCTTAGTCTCCCAAGTAGCTGGGATTACAGGTGTGCGCCACCCACCATGCCCAGCTAATTTCTCTATTTTTAGTAGAGACAGGGTCTAGCCCTTGCTCACGCTGGTCTCTAACTCCTGAGCTCCAGTGATCCTCCCACCTCAGCCTCCCAGAGTGCTAGGATTACAGATGTGAACCACCGCCCACCTCACCTGGCCTGTATTCATTATTATAAAAATCACGAAAATACCAATAAAGTCCTTAATAAACTGCAATAATAGTTAACAGTAGTTTGTCCATACTATTATACAAGACTTTTCTTACTTTGCTAATTAGAAATGGAAAGAGTTTGCTAATAATACTATAACTTTTTGAATATTACAGATTTCTCTAGGTCCAAATATACAATCCAAGATTTTTTAGGAACTATGTTTATTATGGTGACATAACAATTTCTTTGTATAAAGTTTATGAATCTACTTTCTTCTTACATCTTCAAGATTCCCACCTCCCCCATTTTAGCAGGAATTACTAAAAGGAATTACTCTTTTTAGAAATGTATCAAAAGCTTGCCTGAAACTATACTAATTTTTAGTTTTCTGAAGTCCAGGAAGATAAAAAAGAAATGTTAAAGGTAGGCCTACATTTGTGAGGTTTATGGCACGATCTGTGTAGCTTTGTTTTTGCCTTTTTTTCCCCCTTGTGGTACATTATAGGTAGTAGATATTCAGTAAATATTAAACTGATAAAAAGCTACAAATAGCAGTAGCTTTAGGATGGGGAGTTACATGGGG
>NW_012149541.1:1143718-1146506 GCF_000956105.1 Propithecus coquereli | reverse complement strand
TGTGCACCTGTAGTCCCAGCTACTTGAGAGGCTGAAGTGAGAGGATGGCTTGAGCCCAGGAGTTTGAGCCTGCAGTGAGCTATGACCATGCCACTGCATGCCAGCCCAGGTGACAGAATGAGACCCTATCTCTAAAATAATAATAATAAGAGCCCAAACTACAACATATTAGTAGCCAAATTTCTGGTTCTGATCCAAAGCCAGTTTCTGATTACGCTAGATATCAGTGATGATAGTATGGTATTTTATTCTACCACACCACCAACTCTCGCCAGTGTATATAAGGAGGAGCAGGTATTGCTTTATGGATAAGGCAATTAAGACTTAGAGAGATTTAGTGATTATCTCCCTGCTAATAAATGGCTACACTAGATTTGGAATCCAGGTCTTTTTTATTCTAAACCCATGTTCTCTTTAGCACAGCAAACTGAAGAGATGGAAGAAAGACAGATCATTTAAGGAATCATTGTATTATTTCCAGTGAGAGATGATCATGGCCCTTATTTCTGGAAACAAATAAGATTTAAGAGTTTTACTTGACTTGGTGTCTGATTAGACGTAGGGAGTGAGGGAAGAGAATGATTAAAGATGTGGGTTTCCTAGGTGTGTTGATGAATGGTCATGTTGGGAGGACAGGCAATTTAGGGGTGCAGTGCCCTTCTTTATTCCTTTATGGGATTTTTTTATGTTAACTGAGGTGTTTGTGGTATATTTGGTTAAAGACAGAATCCAGTAGGCACTTAGAAATTCAGGTTGCTGCTCAGTTTATTTGGAACTGTTTTTAAGGAGTACAGGAGAGTTAAACAGGGATGGATATGTTCTTAATTCCTGTGTATTGTGTTAATCCTCTGAGTCTGTGGCACTTACCTAATGAGAATTATAAACTGATAATTCTACCAACGGACTATCTTGAAGTTTTATAGCCTCAAAAATTTCCTTCGAATACTTAGCTAGCATGTTGGATTCCATAGTCACAAAGGTGGTTTTCCCAGGGTGCAGTTTGTCCATCACATTTGGGGCTTGCTGGCCCTGTTGATTTCTCCAAATGGGGGAAACTTCACTGCAGAATTTGTGGAATTAGGGGACCACTTTCATGCAGTCCCCTGAGGGGGCAGAAATTCCCTTTGTGACAGCCAGGCTTGGAACAGTGTTTCTGCCTATGTGCATATATTGCTGTATTTTTCCTCCTTTAGTGAAGATAGATTAGAGGGGGAAAAAAAGATATCATATTCTTGAAAGCATCTTGATTTATTAATATGATTTAATGTTGAAGTTGCACAAAATATTCAATAAAGAAACAGTAGTTAAAAGCCAGTGTGTTGAAAGAAAAGAATTCATATGTGCAGTTTATGGTTAGATGATATAGTAGTGACTTCTGCTCATGCCCTTGCACAGTTCCTCCTCGGTGGAAGGTTTATACAAATAGTAACATTGGCAAGATGACTATTAGCCACAAGCCAAGAAATTTTATTGAAACAACAAATCAGAACTTAGTTACCTTGTTTCAGTGTGTGTTTCATTTTTTAAAGCAGAAAATTACAAATTCTTTTTATTAAAACTGAATTATATACTTGAGATTAAAGTAATGTTTTTACTTGTTGCTGCTTATAATATTGTACCTCAGGATGAACTACAAGTATAGCAATACTTAAGAGCAATGAGATTGTTTGTTTTTTCATTTTCTTTACATGATTATATAAATTAGCTTTTAAAACCTCAGAGGATATATTCCCTCATTTTACATTTAAAGATTAGACTCCCAAAATTATGTGTGTGTATGCATTTTGAGAGAGGAGACTGATCCAAAAAAAGATTTAGAACCACTGAATCGAATCATTGGCAGATAGTTACGTACTAAGTACTGAGAGAGCCTAAACCAAGACCCAGGCTTTGCAGTTTTTCAAGCTATTTCACATCCATTATCTCATTATTCTTCAGAACAACTAGCCTGCTAGGGCAGGTACACCCATAAGGCATACCTGTGCTGAACCAAGCTCTTGTGTGGTTGGGATTTAACATTCTAGAATTAGGAAGCAGATTAAACAGATTATAGTATGAGTGGAGGCAGGAAATAGAAAAGGGTGGAACCTGGGAAGGATAGTGAGTAACACACTGACTGGTATGGAGTTTGGAATTGGTATAGTAAAGAAGGTTGGGTACCATCATTAGAAAGCTTGATACCTGCCATGCTCCTAAGTAGTTATTGTGCCAATAGTCCTGATTTTTTATTCCTGATGTTATCTTCCATTATTCCTCTACACAAAATCAATATGGTTTATCTACTAACATTTCCTCAAGCTTGCTTCTCACATTCCAGTGTCTATTCCTTTGCCCACAACATTTATCCTTTTCCTATCAGAATAGTGCCCATCCTTCAAGTCCCAATACAGACCTCACCTATGAGGCCTTCCCTAGCCCTTATGTGGTCTTCCTACTCCAAACATCAGAACACCTAAATAAAATTAAAAGACATTTAATTAGCCTTATGAAGTAATACTCGCAAGTATGTTCGTTCTCCCTGGTTTTGATTATCTAGCTGAATTATAAATTTAAGGGGGAGGGGGAGCAGGAAAGGGCTTGGTATATTTTCCAGGGCCATTAGGCCTTGAACCTAGTAGAAAATACTTACTGGTGAAGTCTCTAAATATAAATTTAGTTTTGCTCTCTTTGTCCTAAGTAATAAAAATTATTTTATCTACAGTACCTAGCTAGCACTGTGCTGATAATTTACGAGCGGTAAAAAGTACAGAAGATTTGAATGATGGGGAGGTCTACTTTTAGTTAAAAA
>NW_012149541.1:1133575-1135693 GCF_000956105.1 Propithecus coquereli | reverse complement strand
CGCCTGGCCAGATTCTGAATAATTCTTGATTAAGTATATTAAAATGAAGTTATAGCTAGTAACCATTGCCATTTATATAAACTGGTGAGCAAATGTCAGTGTGTACACCACTGACTACAAAAGCAAAACTATATATGACAATGTAAAACTCAAAAATTCTTTCAGGAAACACTACCCCTTAAAACAAAGTTGTTACTCAGCTTATAAATTCTTAAAAGTATAAGTCTATTTCATTATCTTCTGTTATTAAGCAAATGATAAAGAACTTTGTGGACTACAGTTTATATCATAATCTTTCCTTAATCTGATAATTGTCAACAAAACAACATTAATATTCTTGGGATGGCGTACAACATTTTTCCTCAAGAAAAAGCTCTTAAAAAAAACTGAAGAGGAATAAATTCTTAAGGATACAGAGTCCTAGTTGGAAGGTTGCAAACAGTCAATGAAATAAAGTGTAAACAACTTGAAAGCAAAGATCACATGTTAATTTCATCAAGAATTATAACCCTTCCTCAAAGGAAGCTAAAAGAAAAGTTTCTCAGATATTTTGTGAGATTCACAAAGGAAATTTCCAAAGGAGATGTTGTTATGTAATCATTAATATATGTTACGTTCCTGACACTTAGCTCTACCCATGGTGCTCTTAGTTGAAGTAACTCCAGTACATCTTTGCTTTGCATCTGTCAGTTTCTCACTAGCTCACACTCACGTAGACCCAGGAACATGCACACACCCAACTTAGAAAGCCCTTAGACCGGAGGTTCACATTTAACTAGAATAATGTTCTGTAGGTCCTTGGAGCTGTTTTCTCAAACAAACCCAGCTCTCCTCTTTATGAAACATCTACTTTTTGTTTCTCTTGTTAAATGAAGTTTAACAGTATGTGAACATGTATATATTAAATATCATATATAAAATCACATGAGAATATTACAATTTAGGAATAGAATCTGGTGCTCCTCCTTGCCAATATCATCTGGCCTACGGCCTGGTACAGGGAAGCTTCTCCCTCCATTGATAAGTACCCTATTTGGAAGCAGGATCATATTTAGCCAAGCTTGGTAAGCTGCTGCAATTCTTAAATAAATCATGGTTTGGGTAGATTAGGCTTTTGTGGGCCATCATGATAGCCTAGACATATTTCCATAGCAAAATATGTGAACTTTTATAGGATGAATTTATAAGCATGAAATTTTATAAGGTGATATTTTATAGTATAACACATTTATAAGTAGTAGTCTATCTATATTATCATACTGTTGCCTTAAGATGGCTTGGACTCATACGGTGTCAGTGGTAATAGCAAAGAAAATGGCTACAAGGAATTACCGTTAACAAAATAATACCAATAAAATTGAGAAGGGAGCTGAAAACATTATTTGGGATCCTGATAATGGGGAAATCACGATAGCATCAGCAAGAATATTTTGAAGGAAAAGTACAGACACTTTTCATTTAGATATGTTGAGTTTGAGATGACAGCAAGTCAGTTGGAGATAAGATGGTGGGAACATAGGAAAAAAGTCAACTGTAAAGAAAGATTTGGGAACTGGCCATAAAGAAGTTATGTAAATTCATAGCCCTTTATCTACAATTACAAAATCCAAAAAGCTCTGAAAACTCAAAAGAGGTTTGTTTGTTTTTAAGGTCTCATTTGGCTACAGAACTTGACCCAATTATGAACTTATTTATAGCCATTATGCCAGTGTAAATATTCATATATTCTACTGCTTCAGAAATAGTAATTTGTTTGATCATGGGATGTTGCCCTGCACTCTAGTGGAGTACTGCATAATATATATGCATCATATTAGCTTTCTAAATTCTGAATTCCAAAATACATCTGGTCTCAAGGATTTCACAAAAGGAAAAAGACATACAATTGAAGTCATAACCACAGATGTAATGTCAACAAGAAAAGGAAAGAAACTTTCAACACGGTTCCTTGATGTGCAGCTACAGTTCTAAAACCAGGAAGATAGAAAAGCTAGAAAGGAAGAGACATACCCAGTGATAGGTACCAACAGAAATGACTCCAAGGAACTTCATTTCTTTTCCCCCGACATCTAAGAAATGGCTTTTTTCCAACAGTATAAGGTATAGAGTTAAGAACAT
>NW_012149541.1:1131181-1133525 GCF_000956105.1 Propithecus coquereli | reverse complement strand
CTTTGTGTGACTGAGATGGAAGAATCACTTAGGCCAGGAGTTGGAGACCAGGCTGGGCAAGATAGTGAGACCCCATCTCTACAAAAAATAAAAAAATTAGCCGGACGTGGTAGTGCATGCCTGTAGTTCCAGCTACTTGGGAGGCTGAGGCAGGAGGATCGCTTGAGCCCAGGTGTTTGAGGTTGCAGTGAGCTATGATGACACCACTGTACACTACCCAGGGCGACAGAGCAAGACTCTGTCTCAAAGAAAAAAGAAAAGGGAAGACATCTGTTGTACAGAACAAGCAAGATCCCGTCTCAAAAAAAAGAAAAACATCTATCTCAAATTACGGAGAAAAAAATCTAAGTGGCTTGCCTAATGTCACATAACTACCAAATTAGCAAAGCTAGAACTAGCACCCAGATCTTCCATTTTCTAGTACATTCCTGTTTTTCTGACACCATACTATTTTTCTGCATTGTTGCTGTTAGTATTATCTCCAAGTTATTTCATACAAGAATAATCAAACTGAGAACATTTTCAAGAAAAAATGATAGACTTTGGTTGTAGGGGGAAATAATCTAACCTTCTCTTATAGCAAAATTTCATTTTAATAGATAACCAGTTTCATAAACTTGGCTCTATTCCATTTGAAATTTGAATTTACCATGCACTGGAGTTTGAGGGTAGAGGACAATTCCAATATAGAATTGCGGATTTGAATTGGTTTGGGTAATAACTACTTTCACTCGTAACAGGATCGTCTTTTTAAAAAAAAACTTTTTATTGAAGTTTAACATACATCCAAAAATGTGCACAAAATCATTAGACTACAGCTTGATGAATTTTCACAACTACATACACCTGTGTAACTAATACCCAATTCAAGATCATAATATTACCATTACCAGCCTTCCAGAAGCTCTCCTTACACTCTTTTGGTTACTGCCCCTGTCCAGTTGCTCCTCAAGGATAGCCACTATACCATGATAGTCCTTTAAACAATGAGGTCAGGTACTTTATTATTCAAGTTTGTCCTGTTTTTTTCTTTGCTGCAAATATGGGGAGGATGAAAAACAACAACTTCTTATCAATGCAAAAATAATTGCTAAAGGCAAAAAAAAAAATTTCCTCATTATCAAGACTTATTTGCTGGTTTAGTATTCAACTAAAGTAATACTGGAGGATTTAAATCTTTCATGCAGCTTTAGAAACACCCAGGAGAGACTTTAAATGACTTTTGTCTTCTGGAACAAAATGCAGAGTGACCAGGAACTAGGAAGATGGATGCAGAACAGTGAGCTGTCTCCCATATGGCTGTTGTATGCCATGGAGGAGGCACAAGGCAATGACTGGAATTTAGGGCTGTGGTTGAGGAGTCACTAACAGGACCCTTTTTCTTTGCATGCATTCTCTGAATATTGAAGATAGATTTCTTTTTCTATCATTATTAATAAGAATTCTGTGGGAGATTTTTAATTCTACAGTTTATGTGTCAAATACTCTATTGTTTCCCATTACTTTAAAAAAAACTCAGTTAAAATTCTTCCATCTTGATTTAAAATATGTTCCCATAACACTATCTTATTTTTTGTTTCTCGTCAGGACCCCTGAACAGTGTCCCAGTGTTGTTTCTTTGTTGTCAGAGAGTTACAACCCTCATGTGCGCTATGGAGCTGCAATGGCCCTGGGGATCTGCTGTGCTGGTACAGGAAACAAGGTAAAACCTGAAGCCAGTGGGATCAGTTCTTTCTTGGCACCACAGTTTTCTCTCGCAGAAGAGTTTATGTAACAGCTGTAAAAATAAAAATGTAGTGTGAGCTATAAGACTCACAAGGCTTCCCAGTATTCTCTCACTTTACTATGCCAGATTGCCCAGAGCTGCTTAAGAACAAACCATCACATTACATGGATAGCTGTAACTGAAGCAATGCTGTTGAATTTCTTCTAGAAATCATTGATTCCTTTTAAAAATAAAATATTAATAGGTTTTTCTGTAAAGAAACTACTCCAGTCATTATACATGGTTATTTTACATGTTTGATTTATATAATTAATATAGAAATTAAGGTTCTCATCTGAAGCCACCAAAATCTGTTCATTTGGTAACATTTCTATTTGAAGCAAAAACCACTTAACGTGCTATTTGCCTATTTTCTTGTCTCTAATCTTGAGAGGTAACCTGGTATTTGTTAAGCCCTCAAAAGTTACAAAATAAAGAGCTGAGTTAGGCAAGGTGATGATCTGAAAACAGAATTCATTTTGAGATTCATAAAGAAATGTGCTATTGCTTAAATAACAAATATTCTTTTGTGTGTGTGTGTGTGTGTGTGTGTGTTTTATTTTTTTATTATTTTTTTTT
>NW_012149541.1:1125382-1128191 GCF_000956105.1 Propithecus coquereli | reverse complement strand
TTTTTTGTTAAAAACTAAGACACAAACACATTAGCCTAGGCCTACACAGGGTCCGGATCATCAAGACATTACTAAGCATTTTTAGAGGACAGATAGGTGACAGCAAAAAGGATTTAAAAAAATTTAAAGAATGATGACATTATTAGGTGATAGGGATTTTCCAGCTCCATTATAACCTTATGGGACCACCCGCATATATGCGGTCTGTTGTCAACCAAAACGTCATTATGAGGCACATGATTGTAATTTGAAAATCCAGCCATATCAACCTTATTTAAAGTTTTTTTTAATTCTTTCAGGAAGCTATTAATTTGCTAGAACCCATGACAAATGACCCTGTGAACTACGTGAGGCAAGGGGCACTCATCGCTTCAGCTCTCATCATGATCCAGCAGACTGAAATCACTTGTCCAAAGGTGAGCAAACAGAAATTCTCTGGAACGGAGCCGATTTGGGCTTTTCTTTAGTAACGTGTCTTCTTTGAGGACATGTTTACTTCAAATATGGTGAACACTGAAGTCACAGGAAGTAAAGCATTTTCAGGGTTGAGAGAATGGGAAAACTTTAAATATGTATATAATGTTCTTTCAATGTATTTTTTAACAGACTATGATCACTTTTTAAATTTAAGTATGTAGCCATGCTTAAACTCTTGGGATGATAAAATCATAAAATCAAATGTTTTTGCCTTCCATAGACCTTTTAAAATTTAATTAGGAGTTCCTCTGATATAGGATGCAAACTCAGGCAGCCCATGGCTTTTTTAATCTATCCTTCTAAGGTAATAAAAAGTCCTGCAGTCAATTTATATCGTACGTACAATCTCAGTTTAGAAATGAGTATGTCCACATTCTCTGTTGGAATGTCTTCACCCTCTTGGGCAGGGTTTCAAATGATTCTAGGATGTTTTTTCTTCCCACTTGACCTACCTTTGCTCCACAGAAACACTCCTGCATATTTTGCCCTTCTCATGGGTAGGAATATGTAGGCTGTCAGTTCTAGTACCTCAGCTGATAGCTGATGCCTCTCATGTGTCAGATACCAGAGCACAGTGACCCCTGATCATATTGAACGCTCCAGTGGTCCCTCTGAAGCCCCCTTCTCTAGGCTTGGAGCAAAGGGGGAAAGACTCACACCCAAACTTTCCCAAAGAGATCCTCTTCACATATCCTTCACAATCCATATCTACCCTGTGGATGACTTTGTAATAGATTTTGAGACAGCTATTTTAAAATTTCCTCATGACAGTCTCTCAGGCCTCATGTGGTTAATGTTTGATATCTAACGTATCTTGACACTTCACCTAAAACTTCTCATTCTGTTGAGAAACAGAAACTGCATATATCTTATTTACATGTAGTAAAATTAACATGTTTTATATATTAATAAACATCTATAGCTTATGCAATAATTTCAATTGTTTTTTGAGATGGAGTCTTGCTCTGTCACCTAGGCTAGAGTGCTGCAGCATCAGCCTAGCTCACAGCAACCTCAAACTCCTGGGCTCAAGCAATTCTCCTGCTTCACCCTCCTGAGTAGCTGGAATTACAGGCGCACACCACCATACCCGGCTAGTTTTTCTATTTTTAGTAGAGACAAGATCTCGCTCTTGCTCTTGCTCAGGCTGGTCTTGAACTCCTGACCTCAAGCAATCCTCCCGCCTTGGTCTCCCAGAGTGCCAGGATTACAGGCATGAGCCATTGTGCCCAACCCAGATCTTTTTATTCTTGGCTTAAAGTTAGGGCATTTAGCATCCTTCTATTAATTCTGCTCACATATGGGAAGTAGTCAAAGAATTGACTACAGAAAACTATCAACATTCTCTCTTCTGCCTCATCGAGCAGATATGGAACACTAGCCTCATTTTCAGGAAAGTAGATTTAGGAGGGTGGAAAAAAGAAAAATTTTCATAACTCAAGTCATTGATTATTCATTCTAATTTTATAGAGCTTTATTTAATAAATTTCAGTTTATAAACAGTTGCTATCATTTTTGTTTCATTTATCCAGTGCTTCTCTATCTCTCTCCCTTTTCTCTTTGTGTCTCAAAATCATTTCTAAGACTTCCAAAAATTGTATATTGCAAAGATAGAATCTGACTTCTCATCCTGTTTTTATAATACATTACTTAATAAATGACATTTTCTAGAATATAAACATCTTTCCAAACACAGACCACATTTCTTTTTTTCTTTTTAAGTATAACAGCTATCATATAAGTAGCTTTTACATCTTTTATCTCTGCTTTTGACCTTCAGCTGAGCTTTTGGAGGTTATCCAACCAAGTAATGTCATTAAAGAAGTAAGTTTAGGCTATGGAATGTACCTCCTGTAATAGTAATATATAGATATTTATTCACTTTGAACCTCACATGTTGTTTTCATGTGACTTGCATTATCAACAAGACAAATGTTTTACCATCTTCCCATCCTCTGCTGTAGGATTTTATTGATTTTACAATCATAGCCTCTGTAACAACAATGGCAGAGTCCTTCGGGGGTAGGTTGGGTAGTTTAAAAAAGCATTCAACTTTAATAAGTTTTATATTTAGAAAAAGTGAAAAAATGCAGCAGTTTAAATAGTTAGTAATTTTTAATCATTCCAAGAAATATTGTTGAACTAAATCTTAGTAAATACATGGGCAAACTGCCATCTTCAGTTCGTGTCAGAATTTTGGATTCTGAATAATTCTTTTTTTTTTTTTTTTTTGAGGCAGAGTCTCGCTTTGTTGCCCTGGCTAGAGTGAGTGCCGTGGCGTCAGCCTAGCTCACAGCAACCTCAAACTCCTGGGCTCAAGCAATCCTTCTGC
>NW_012149541.1:1123949-1125332 GCF_000956105.1 Propithecus coquereli | reverse complement strand
GTGAGCCACCGCGCCCGGCCACAGTTTTGTTTTTTAAATGTTTAACTTCTTTTGAGAGAGAATTGCTTACATGGGAATGTATCTTCAGTTTTACTAGAGATGTCATTGGGTATATAAGATGCAATTTATAGAAATTGACCTTTTTTTTAATCAAGGACACATCTATTCTGTAAACAAAGGAAGAATATAGTTGGATGTTTTACTAAGTATTTGCCCCCTCAGGTCTTTAGTTGACATTATATCAGGCCTCATAACTTAAATGTAAATTAGACTTTTTTCCCTTTCCAGTTTATTCTACACTTAATATGATATCTAGGAGCAAATGTTCTTTGAAACATAGCATCTGACAAGTTAATTCAATGAGAAAATTTTATTACTCATGTTAAACAAGTCTGCTTTATTTCTAGACAATTTGTGTGATCTAGATATCAGTACCTATCTAACTAAGGTTTGGTGCTTTGGTTTTTTTATTTCTTAAAAACCCAAAACATCTGTTTATTTCTAAAATATACCTTTGAGGTTGTATTATTATACATACCTCAGAGGCCAGGTTATTGTCTTTTAACTTGTAAGTTGGAAATTTGGTTATATTTTCATCATGACTTCACAAAGAATATTGACAATATATGCTTGAAAAATATACTCCTCTGCACGTCATTACATTTTTCAGTAAAGTGGAGGAAAAGAATACACGTATCTGGTATGTGTATTATCTGTTAATAGCTATTATATATTTTAAAAATATATAAGTAAGTTTACATGTGGAGGAGTCTAAAGTCATTTTCCAAAAAAGGATTCAGTTCTTCTTTTTCTTGGTCTTGGAATGAAGAGAATACTTGAGAAATGACATACTGAATTAAGAAATGTTTGATCATTGTAAACCCATTTCTCTATTCTTCCCAGATTTATATCTACCTAAGGATCTTGTAATAAAGATCCTTATTGTGTTATAAAGTGACACTTCCCAAACATCCTACAGGGTGTTAATACAAGTTGTGTGGGGTAAAAGAGTTCTTGGTCAAATACAACTGACAAATGCCAAGTTAAAGTTTGAGTGCTTTCTTTATCATATGACGTCCTATAGCATTTATTATGATATGCACATTCCTAGAGCCTTTGATACAATATATACATTTGAATCTGCAAGAGGTGGTGATACATAGTATGCAGGAAGTCCTAAACTTATTTAACAAGAGTTATTTTTTCATAAAACTGATATTCTGATAAATATGATATTGGGGAAATACTAATAAACATTTTGGAAAATCCCATCGCATGTCATCTTGGGAAAATGCAACCATGAAATTAATTCTAGTCTATTTGATTTCATATGTTTTGCCATTCTCCCTGATTCAGGGATCCTCCTGAATCAGCCTACCAAGT
>NW_012149541.1:1121244-1123899 GCF_000956105.1 Propithecus coquereli | reverse complement strand
ATTTCCTCTTCTCCACCCCCCTCAAATAAAATCTACTGTTTTTCCTGTGAGTTGACCATTTCTAGACATTTTTCTAAATATGTTTATGGAGACATAGAAATGAGCTTTTATTGCTGATCAGGAATTAGTCATTTAAATAGTTTGTAATAAATGATTCAAAGGTATTATAACAAACCAGAGGAATTATTTTATGACATTATCTAGGAGACAAATGTTTATGTAGAAAAGCTAAGATTTAGGGAGTGTCAGAATTATCAAAAATAACTGAAAGACTAATGGACTGTTATTAAATGTATTTAATATTGTTATTTAATAATGTTGTTAAATGTATTTAATGTATTTTCTTTTGTCTGTAGATTCTCTCTCTGTCTCTTGCCTTGCCCTCAAGCTTTTTTTCTTTCTGTTTTCTCCCTTGCAGTTTACTTGTTGAAGAAACCAGGTCATTATTCCTGTTTAGTTTCCCACAGTATGGATTTTGCTGATAGTATCTCTGTGTGTGGTTTAATGTGTTGTTTGGTCGTCTGTATTTCCTATTAATTGATAGTTGGATCTAGGAGCTTGATCACATTCAGGGTATTTTTGAGGGACAGGACTGGCAGTATATACAAGGTCTAATTATTTCTTTTTTCATGATGCTAGCAGTCATTGGTAATCATGCTAGGAGCCATTAATTTATTACAAGTTGCAAAATGGTGATATAATTTTATCATTTCTTTATTTATTAACTGTTACTTTAAAAAAATTTATATATACATACATCATATGTCTGTGTGTGTATATAGAGATTAACGTGCAGAAGTTTTGCTTTCGGTGAATGTTTGCATTCCAATCATTGCTTAGAAAGTTTTTTTTGTCCTTTTAGAGCTGCCTGCTGAAACCTTGAAGTAAACATATAAGAATATTATGGTTTTATTGTACTCTTGAAAAGATTAAATGTCTAAGCTAAGTTACTAAAGAATTTTTCATTCCTTGTCTTAACACTTGTTTTTTCTAAAGAATGTATCAGAGTTGGAACTGTTTACTAGGTTGAGAACCTGACAGGTTTCTTTGTATGCTTTTGAATTTATAGCCCTCACAACCTATCTCTGTGGTTATTGCAATCAACTAGGTAAAGCTCTGAATTAGGCTCCCAGTATTTATGTTCCCAGGCAAAATTTTTTCTAAAGCTCCTGAAATTGTTAATGCCCTTTGGAAAATAAAACCTAAGTCTAAGTTCTGTCTCCTTTCAGATTTTTCTATTAAAGAAAAGAACTTGAGTTTTGTGATTGGTTTAAGAATAGTATATACAATATCTTTTATTTATTCTAAATATAATACTTTTTTAACAAGTGGAGATCATAATATAAATAAAGTTTTACAATTTTAGGATAAGCTCTTTCCTATGAGTCAGTTTTCCCTGGAATATGCTGCCCTCGCTGCAGCCAAGGGGCAGGTTGCTAAGTATTCTGTCTGCCATTAGCTCCCTAAAAAGTTGATGAGGAAACCTAGAGATCAAAGCCCTAAATATAACCAGCTTTCTGGGTTTAATATCCAACTTGTTTTATGTTGTTTTGAATGAACCTTTGGTCATGAGTTACCCTACCTTTTTTAAAAATAAGAGCCCAGAACCGGGCGTGGTGGCGCAAACCTGTAATCCCAGCACTTTGGGAAGCTGAGGCAGGAGGGTCACATGAGGCCAGGAGTTCAAGATCAGCCTGGGCAACATAGCGAGACCCTGTTTCTATAAAAAATTTAAAAATTAGTTGGACATGATGCTGTGCACCTGTAGTCCCAGCTACTTGAGAGGCTGAAGTGAGAGGATGGCTTGAGCCCAGGAGTTTGAGCCTGCAGTGAGCTATGACCATGCCACTGCATGCCAGCCCAGGTGACAGAATGAGACCCTATCTCTAAAATAATAATAATAAGAGCCCAAACTACAACATATTAGTAGCCAAATTTCTGGTTCTGATCCAAAGCCAGTTTCTGATTACGCTAGATATCAGTGATGATAGTATGGTATTTTATTCTACCACACCACCAACTCTCGCCAGTGTATATAAGGAGGAGCAGGTATTGCTTTATGGATAAGGCAATTAAGACTTAGAGAGATTTAGTGATTATCTCCCTGCTAATAAATGGCTACACTAGATTTGGAATCCAGGTCTTTTTTATTCTAAACCCATGTTCTCTTTAGCACAGCAAACTGAAGAGATGGAAGAAAGACAGATCATTTAAGGAATCATTGTATTATTTCCAGTGAGAGATGATCATGGCCCTTATTTCTGGAAACAAATAAGATTTAAGAGTTTTACTTGACTTGGTGTCTGATTAGACGTAGGGAGTGAGGGAAGAGAATGATTAAAGATGTGGGTTTCCTAGGTGTGTTGATGAATGGTCATGTTGGGAGGACAGGCAATTTAGGGGTGCAGTGCCCTTCTTTATTCCTTTATGGGATTTTTTTATGTTAACTGAGGTGTTTGTGGTATATTTGGTTAAAGACAGAATCCAGTAGGCACTTAGAAATTCAGGTTGCTGCTCAGTTTATTTGGAACTGTTTTTAAGGAGTACAGGAGAGTTAAACAGGGATGGATATGTTCTTAATTCCTGTGTATTGTGTTAATCCTCTGAGTCTGTGGCACTTACCTAATGAGAATTATAAACTGATAATTCTACCAA
>NW_012149541.1:1118555-1121194 GCF_000956105.1 Propithecus coquereli | reverse complement strand
AGAGGGAGTAGACCAAATGATCTAAAGTTGCCTTCCAAATTTAATGTAATGTCCTAATCTACCAAAATAATCCTTTGCCAAGAATGATAATAATGAAAATTAAGCTACTGATACATAAGAAATAAAATGTGAGGAAAATTTTTTAAATGATAAAAACTGTATTTTTAAAGTATTCTACTTAATTGGATAAGCCAATGTTACATGTTTGCATTGATTTTTTTTTTAGTCCATCTTTCATTTTTACTGAATGCTTTCCTATTGTTTTGAGTGCAATTTTATATTTAAATTCTTCCCTATAATGTACGTTCAGTGCTTTGTTGAGTGTTTCTTTTTATAAGTTCATGAAATATTTCATAAACCTTTAGCACAAAAAATTTCCATCCTAAATAAGGTAATGTAAGTGTTCATCTAAAATAAGTTCAGAATCAAAGGAATTTGACCTGGTGAACCAGAGTAAAAGCATCAAACCTTAGGATTTTTTAAACTAGAAGGAAATTTGTGATGATCTAATCATGCTGGGTTTTTATAAATAAAGAAAGTAAGGCCTAGATAAGCGAGTGGCTTACAAGTGGTCATGTGGTAGGCAGTAGCCAAGTGAGGTCATTATTTCCCCACTATATTCTTCTGATGCCTATGAATAAAAAAATGATAGCCATATTTAAGGAATATTATTTTGTTAGCAGAAATATTACTTAGTTGCAGAGATAATAGGAAGGACTGGTAGCATTCGGCCTCCATATATGAAGACAGCAATACTTACTGAACCATGAGAAGTCTTCTACACATTACATTACTTATATGTGACCTCATAGAATCCTTACAACAACCACGTAAGATAGGTGCTGTAATCCCTGTAGAGACGAAGAAACAGAAACTCAGAAAAGCTTGTAATTTACCCAGACAGGTTATAAGAGCAGAGATATTCGTAAGCCAGGTTGTCTGACTCTATATTACTCTGCCACTATATCACATTGTTGCCTCGCAGACCAAGACAAATGAACGGAAAAGATTCTGAAGAATATATAATGCAAATGAAGTCATTTTATTAGGAAACTCAAATTTGGTATTTTCTGCTTTTGGCAGATTTGGGGAGCTCCATGATCATGTGCTTCTTGAACAAGCAGACTTCTTCCTGGGTGCCCACCATTTGAAAAGCACTGTTGGGAAAACAGAGAAGTGTAAGACATAGAAGAAGCATAAAATAGTTTCCTTATTGTCACCCAAACAGATTTAAAAGAATCTCTCCCTTTATTTATAAAGAATATATTTTATAAATATTATTTTCTAATTATAAAAGTAATACGTACAAATTTCAGAAAATTCAGAAAAGGATAAAGAAGCAAACAGAAATTACCAGTAATCCTACCCTAAGTGAGTCAGCACGTTTTCCATTTTGTTGTTACTTTTGATAAGAATACTGATTCTGACAAGTCCTCAGAAAATTAATGTGTATGCATAATGAAAATCTTTACTGTATATGTGAATATACTTAATCCAAAATACCTCACACAGGTTAGGTGAAGGGTAGTTTACTTAAAGGTGGAACTGAAGGATTACTTTTAGAAAAACTGCAAGGCTGATAGTAAGCAGAGTAGCCATAATTCAAAGTGCAATGAAAGCCTTAGTGTTCACTTGGACTGTTTAGGCTTACTGACTAACAATGTTACGGTATGAAATTGCATTCAACATTCCCTTGACCTTGAATCATCCACTGTGGAATGAGGATTGAAAACAGAGCTGGTGCTCCCACACCAGAAAAGTCTTAACACCCATGATTTCAACCACAGAACCTTCCTGCCTACAAGTCTGATCCATATTCCTCTCTTTTTGAACATTATGAAATTCAGAACTAAGTCTCATTACCATTTGAGCAATCTGTCCCTGCTCTAAAATGGCACCACAAATGAATAGAATTAGACTATAATTCTTTTTCTTGCTCCTTCAGGTGAATCAGTTCAGACAGCTGTATTCCAAAGTCATCAATGATAAACACGATGATGTCATGGCCAAGTTTGGCGCTATTCTGGCCCAGGGCATACTGGATGCAGGTAAATATTTTTAAGTCTTCCAGATTTATTTATTTATTAAAACTAAGTCTAATGAAATAACTATCTGCTCTGATTATATGACAGTGGAAATTGAGTCTGAGGCAAACTATTCCTGGAGAAAATTTGGAGCCTGCAATTCATAGTGATAATTTTTAACAGAGTCATTAAGAGTACAGACTGTTAGAGTTTGAATCCTAGTCCCTTTACAGTGCTAGCTATATAACCTTGAGAACGTACTTTCCCTCTCTGTTTTTGCTTTCTTATCTTGTAAAGTCTACCTTGTAGTGGTGGGAGGGTTAAAAATACATGTAAAGCAATTAGAGCAGTGCCTGTCACTTAGTAAAGTGCTCAACGAGTGTTGGCTGATTTTTTTTTTCCTTAATTTTCTTAGTATATATAAGTTTTAAACAAGTTAACAGTGAAAATTTTTGAGGAAAACGTGTTTTAAACAAATTCTAGCAACGAAATCACTCTAAAATAAGATTCATGGAATATTTACCTAATAAATGTATGGCATACTATGCTATCTGGCTCCAGAATTCACCACTATACCATGGTCTGTTTCAAAAGATAGAGTGGTGTTCCTTAGCC
>NW_012149541.1:1115993-1116490 GCF_000956105.1 Propithecus coquereli | reverse complement strand
AACTTCAAAAGAAGGAATGAAGTTGAAATTTATGAGAACTCACTCAGTGATTTGGACTCTTCTGGGAGAAAAGCTGAAGATTAAGAAGATTTATTGTTGAAGTCGGTTAAACTATAAACACATAAACTCTCCCTGGTTTATTAAATTTCAGAATGTTAGAACAAAAGACTAGTCTAGTTTCTAAGTCTGAAGAAGATAAGTTTCATTGGAATAAAAGAAAATTCAACTTCAAAACTTAGATCTAATAGCACATTCTCTAGGCAGCCTTTCCTTCTCTTCTACCCTACCCAGCCTCACCCTAGGTTAGGTACCTTGCTTAGCTGTATGTTCCTACTAGCACCCAGGTTTACAGCTATCATGATACGTTATGTCTTATTTTAATTATCTAATAATCTGTCATCTTCACTAGACTAAAGTCTCTTTGGGATCTTTTCCAGTATTTTATTCATAATTCTCAATATATAGTTTGGCGCTATTCTGGCCCAGGGCATACTGGA
>NW_012149541.1:1114057-1115547 GCF_000956105.1 Propithecus coquereli | reverse complement strand
GACCATTTAAAAAATATTTATTAGTCATCTCTATTTCTTCTAATAAAAACATTCTGTTAGCCACGTTTGTTGCAGTCATTCTTTCCTCCTCAGTCAACTAGGAATGTGTATATATTGGTACTGAATGAGATCAGGAAAAGAAACTGCAGTTATTTAATACCTGTCTTAAATTTTTAGTGTTAATCTTTTTAGGTTTTCTACCTGCTAAGAATGTTTTAATTGTCTCACAGTTTTTGAAGTCCTTTTTATGTATTTATGTACTAATTCTATTCTTTTTTCTAAATTATTTAGTTTTGCTCTTTATTATTTCCTTTTTCTTAGAACTTTGCTCTTTTCTAAATTTTTGAGGCAAATGTTCTATTTTAATCTGTCTAATAGGGTTGGTTTTGGTTTTTTGGGTTTTTTTTTTTAATTTTCTAAGAAGTTGAGAATTTTCTGCTTGACCTTTTAGTGTTGAGGTAGTTTATTTTCTCTTTCTTTTTAATTAAAAAACATTTCCTTATAGCTATATATAGATAAGGAAAATACTCTGTGGATGTTTTGGATAAAGTAAGCCATTTCTATTCTAGATGGTATTGATTCCCTCCCATGTACAAACAATACAGACATTGACATCCCATAGTTTCTCCCTTCTCATTCTTTACTACCTTCCAACATTTTTATATTATGTTTACATTTTCATGGTTTGTGATATTTACATTGCCTTCAGAAATCATAATTCTCACAGTTGAATGCTCTTAGTTTCATATTTAAATGAATTCAGTGCTCACCATCATTTCTTTTACTGTGGCTTTTTCATTATTAGGTTATCTATACTAAGTCTAGACATTTAATTGGCTGGGTTTTATCAATAATTAAGTTTTTTAAATTTTTTTTAATTTTTAGATTTACAGAAAAAATTAGGCAAAAAGTACAGTGTTCCCATATGTCCCTTATCCCCTTCCAATTTCCCCTATTATTAGTGTCTTGTATTAGTGTGGTATATTCACTACAATTAATGAGCCAATATTGATACATTGTTATTAACCGAAGTCCCTAGTTTACATTAGGATTCATTCTCTGTGTTATATATTCTCTGGGTTTTAACAAATCTTTAATGACATGTTTCCACCATGCAGTATCATACAGAATAGTTTTGCTGTCCCAAACATTCTCTGTGTTCCACCTATTCACTCCTCCTTACCCTCCCTATAAGCCCCTGGTAACCACTGATCTTTTTACTGTCTACATAATTTTATATTATTTATTTTATTAAGGTATAGTTGACAAATAGAAATTATATATACTTACAGTGTACATGGTGTTTTGATGTATATACACATTGTAAAATGGTTAAGTCAAGCTAATTTACACATCCATCACCTCACATACTTATCATTTTTGTTATGAGAATATTTAAGATCTACTCTCTTAGCAGTTTTCAAGTATACTGTACATTATTATTAACTATAGTCACCATACTGTACAACAGATCTCCTGAACTTACACAG